>NC_044035.1:159723998-160043910 GCF_901765095.1 Microcaecilia unicolor
GTCAGGCAGTAAGTTCATTTGTTGCATGTAGAGCCTTATGTGGCTTAGTAAAAGGGGCCCTGTTTACTAAGGTGTGCTAGTTTTTTTAGGGTGCACTAGAGACACCCATATATTCCTATGAGTGTCTCTAGCGTTAGCGTGCACTAAAAATGCTAGCACGCCTATAGCAGGGCTTAGTAAAAAGGGCCCTCGATGTCACCATACATAGCAATTATTAAGAAAGGTGCAGGGTTCAGTCAGAAGGTTTCACAATAGTTTACATTAAAGAAAGCCAAATACACATCTGAATCACAATGGGGTCCTTTTACTAAAGGGTTGGTGCGCCGCTACAATCTTGTCGCGTGCCAGTCCGGAACTACCGTAGGAGCCCAGCGGTAGTTCCTCCCCAGCACGTGCCATTTCCAGCGCTACAAAAATATTTTCTATTTTTGTAGTGCTGGTTCTTACTTAGCGGTAATCAGGCAGTGCTGTGCACTGCCCAGTTACTACTGGGTTAGCATGGGAGCCCTTACCACCGCCTCAGTGAGTGGTAGTAAGTGCCCCCCCCCCCCCCCCCACCTGACATGACCAGCCTTTTACCTGCTGCGGTAAAAGGGAGCCTCAGTGTGTATCAAAAACATTTGCTGACATTGGCACAGGCTCCATTTTACCACGGCTTTGTAAAAGGACCCCTGACAGTCTACATGGTAGCAAAAAGCATGTTTCCAGTCCCTTTGTGTGTGTGTATCTATATGTATGGTTTTGTGTGTCTGTGTGTTAGTTTTTTGTTTTTTGACTGTGTGTGTGTCTTTGACCAGGAGCAGCAGTTTCTTAACTGGTCTAATTCAGTGTATCGGTGTTTTTGTACTGTCTAAGATGGCATTGCTTCTCCCATTTTTTTTGGAGGGGGCACTTATTCTAGTGGAACCTCCAGTCCAGTCTGGCCTCTCTTCAGACTTGTCTTTTCTCCATCCCCCCCCCCCCCCCCCCGCCCATGCCAAATCTGGACCATTCCGGTAAATTTGGGGAGAGTGAGTTGGTCCCAAATAGAAAGACATGTTCAACCTCTTATAAATAATTTCTTTTTTTAATATCCATTGGGTTGGAAAGAATAATAAAGGTAAAATAAGCACAAAAATGTCCCCAGCTCCTAAAATATTTTTGATTGGTGCTCAGATTTGAAACTTTTGTAGCCCTGAGTTCAACCAAGCAAGCATAGAACAATGAAGAAAAATATAAATGAGGAACTTGTTATCTTTGTAGTCAGATGTGAAAACAGCCCAGAAGAAAAATCAAGAAATGGGCCTAGTATGCCCTTTGTGTTCCTGAAGAACTCAGTTGAGAAATCACTTAGAGATAAGAGGAGGACCAGTTTCTTTATTTAAATGTATGCATTTAAAAAAGTTTTCCAAGCAACCAATCACTTGTACAGAAAACAAAAAAATAAACATCTTCTAAAGCAGAAAACTATAACATATGGGCCCTTTTATTAAGCGATTGTAAGCACATAGCGGACTTACTGCATGCCAATCTGGAGCTACTGCCTGCCAGCCCAGTGCGGGCGCCAGCGGTAGATCCACCCCCAGCGTGCTGCATTTCCGCAGTGGTAATCGAGCAGTGCTGTATGCTACCTAGTTACTGCTGGGTTAGTGCAGGGAGCCCTTACCACCACCTCAGTGGGTGGCGGTAAGTGCTCCCCCCCCCCCCCCCCCCCCCCACACGGCCATGTGGTAAGAGCAATCTGCAGTCTTACCGCATGGCCATGTCTTTTTTCAGCCTTTAAACCCGTTGTGGTAAAAAGGGCCTCAGCACATGGCAACCCCCCCCCGCTAGCACAGGGCCCTTTTTACTGCAGCTTAGTAAAAGGCATTCGCCTTTCTGCCAATATTAAAAATCCACAGTGTCATGCTTTTTGAAACCAAGCCTAAGGAAAACTGGTGCTGGGCTGACTTCTACGGTCGGACCTACAGTCCTCCCCGGGAACGCCGTTCACTGGGTAAATCTCTCTTATCTGCACCTTTCTCCTCCACTGCTAACTCCAGACTCCGTTCCGTTTATCTTGCTGCACCATATGCCTGGAATAGACTTTTTGAGCCGGTACGTCAAGCTCCATCTCTGGCTGTCTTCAAATCTAAGCTAAAGCCTACCTTTTTGATGCTGCTTTTAGCTCCTAACCCTTATTCACTTGTTCAGAACCCTTATTTTATCATCCTCACTTTAATATTCCCTTATCTCTTGTTTGTCCTGTTTGTCTGTCCTAATTAGATTGTAAGCTCTGTCGAGCAGGAACTGTCTCTTCTTGTTCAAGTGTACAGCTCTGCGTACGTCTAGTAGCGCTTTAGATAAGTAGTAGTAGTAGTATTTAGATGGGCTGGAATGGAGCTTTTCAGGTGCTTTGACAACAACTTCAGAAATTTTAGAACAAGGCCAATGCCTGGCGTGGAGGAGTGGCCTAGTGGTTAGGGTGGTGGACTTTGGTCCTGGGGAACTGAGGAACTGAGTTTGATTCCTACTTCAGGCACAGGCAGCTCCTTGTGACTCTGGGCAAGTCACTTAACCCTCCGTTGCCCCATGTAAACCGCATTGAGCCTGCCATGAGTGGGAAAGCGCGGGGTACAAATGTAACAAAAATAAAAAATCTACTATAATAAAACTCACCCTCAACGTTCTGAAGACAACATTCTGAAGTCACTCAGTCACTCCCTGAAGGGTTCATGGATTCATGGTGGTGAAGCCACAACACTGACCATGTCTCTCTGCCCCGCCCTCACATGACGGACCAATCAGAAAAAACACCCTCAACATTCTGAAACACAAAGGACCATCACAACACCGTTCCCAGGCAACACTAGGCAACGTAAGACGGACCAATCAGAGGAAACTACGTGACAATAAGGGAGGAGCATTCCCCAGCAGAATGGCTCATTATCTGTGCAGCACGGAGAGCACAGAACCACCGCTGGAACGAGAGAAGAATATTCCTGCTGTGGGTATGTGCAAAAATAGACCGGGGGGGGGGGGAGAAATTTTTAAATGCCTAATGCCAGTACTGAAGAGTGCCAGAGGGCCTATAGCACAGACTATATTTGGGATCGCTTGACATGGAGTCAGAGGAGCCGGAAAACAACGTGCCCGTCACCATCTGGGACGTGGGCGAACAGGACAAGCTGCGGCCCAGCTGAAAGGATTACCCGCAACCCAGCCAGCGGCAAACAGCGACCAAGGACAGCACAGCACATCCCCCAACCCCCAAGCAAAAAACAAAACAAAAAAAGACACACATCAACAACCTGCACACACACCGCACCCTCACACACACACACACACACAAAAAATAACTCTGTGATACATACACACACACACACACACACACACACAAAAAGCCACATGCTAGCGCCCGTTTCATTGGTTTCGGAAACGGGCCTTTTTTACTAGTAAATAAATAAAATGCCAGGCAGACTTCTACGGTCTATGCCCTAAAAATGGCAAGGATAAATCAAGAACAGGTATACATTGGATGTAACCCTTCACATCATACGTAATGAGTTTATATTGTTGGGCGGACTGGATGGACCATATAGGTCTTTATCTGCACCAATCTACTGTTATATGTTACTAAGTAAGGGCTCTTTTACCAAGCTGCGGCAAAAAGGGGCTTGCACTGGTGTCGGCACATGTTTTTGACGTGTGCCGAGGCCCCCTTTTACCGCAGCCAAGTAAAAGGTAGGTCTTTCTTTTCTGCGTGAAATGGCTGTTTGGCAAGTAAAGCACTGGACATTTTGGAGGGGGGGGGGAGCCCTTACGGCTACCCATTGAGGTGGTGGGTCCCACGCTAACGCAGCAGTAACCTTCACTGCCCGATTACCGCCGGGCACACACCACCGCTACAAAAATAAATATATTTTTGTAGCGCTGGGGATGGGAACTACCGCTGGTCTGCTGTAGTAGCCTGATAGTAGTTCCTTTTTAGTGAGCGGTAAGCCCACGTTGGGCTTACTGCTGGTTTGTAAAAGGGGCCTAAAAGCTGCGACATCCTTCAACTAAAATAACCCCCAAATCCCTTCAACCCTAAACCCACGCAGAGGGAGGGTGGAAGTTTAAATATTTTTTAAATTACAAAAAACCCGACGCTCTCTTCCTCTTCAGCCGCATTCAACACCATATTTCACGCTCCAAACAAATCTAAAGCTCTCCTTCCCACTCAAATCAGCCCTTCTTTCCCAGCAATCACATCCCTCAGCTTTGCACACTGCACCAAACAGTGCTCCCCAACCAAATTAATGGCACCCAAATAAATATTTAATTATGGAATGGCTCAGCCAAATTATAAAGCCCTTCCTCCAAATAGAGTTGGGCTCATTTCTAAGGAAATACTAACCAATACCAGAATCGGTGACAATGTGGGGTGGATTACAAGAGGAAAATTCAAAGGGAATTCCATCTAGAAATCAAATTTAGGGCCTACATACAGTGGTAGAAAGTTCCAAATTATATCTATGCGCACTACATGACTTCTACTCTATCCGGCAAGCTAATAATATCTTGCTGCTGAGATGGTTCAAAAAATATATACTTGACAGATTTATACTTAATTATACATTTACATGGATATTTAAGAAAAGAGTGCCCTAATTGGAGCACTGCCGGCCTAAGCAAAATGAGCTCTTCCTTCTTTTCTGCGTCTCCTTAGTTAAGTCGGCATAAATCCTGACTGTACAACCCACAAAGGGAACATCATGTTCCTTAGAGACTGGCTCCTTTGCCTTTTCTTTACCTGATGGCAAAGCAAGAGTCCCAAGCAAAGTTGCCAATGTCACACTTTTTTTCTTCAGAAGCTTCCAATAAACCTGGAATATTTAATACATTCATGTCTTGATTAATTTCTTCTTAAGGCTTAGCAGAGGTTTTTTTCCCCTAATGGTAAATAATATACTCAAGAAACCGAAGGCATTGCTTTCCACGAGTACTACTACTACTACTACTAACATTTGTATAGCGCTACCAGCCGCACGCAGCGCTGAACACTTGACATAGAGAGACAGTCCCTGCTCAAAGAGCTTACAATCTAAGTAAAACAGACAGACAAGACATTACGGGCAAGGGAATTACAGGGTAAAGAGGAACAGGGAAGGAGGAGGGCAAATGAGTAACGGTTAGGGGCCAAAGGCAGTAGTGAAAAGGTGAGCTTTCAACATAGATTTAAAGACAGGTAGAGATGGAGCTAGACATATGGATTCAGGAAGACAGTTCCAGGCATAAGGTGCCGCAAGATAAAAGGAACGAAGTCTGGAGTTAGCGGTGGAGGAGAAGGGGGACGACAAGAGATTTGTTCAGAGAGCGGAGGTGACGGGGGAGGAGTGTAGGGAGAAATGAGAGAGGAGAGGTAGTGAGGGGTCATAGAGTGGATGCATTTAAAGGTCAGTAAGAGGAGTTTGAATTGTATACGGAAGCGGATAGGGAGCCAGTGAAGTGACTTGAGGAGTGGGCTAGTGTGGGCATAGCAATTTTGGCGAAAAATAAGTCGAGCTGCAGAATTCTAGACAGATTGGAGAGGAGAAAGATGATTGAGTGGAAGACCAGTGAGAAGTAAAGTCTCAATTAAATACTGTTTAAACATGTCTCTTGGAGTAATATATAAAACCTTGGGAAAATTTAAAAGACGCAAGTTGGAAAATCTTGCCATATTTTCTAAATGTTCAACTTTCCTTCTAAAGTCACTGTTGTCCTTCATTAGAGCAAAGTTTAAAGTTTGTAAATTATTAATTTGCGTAACGTAATCTCCCAAGGTCAAATTAGCTTGTAGTAATTGTTGTTGACAAAGAGTAATCTTTGAAGTGTTACCTTGAAGGACCTCAGACATCCCAACCAGCTGCAAAGATACGGCTTTTCCCAACTGGGAAATTGCAGTCCACAAAATTTCTAAAGTGGAAGGGCTTCTGTAAAGTAATTACTGAAACCTTCAAAACTGAAACTGACTCAGTCTGTCTCTGTCTCGCAGCTTGGTCACTCTCTCACCGAATCCACCATGAGTCTTCCGACAGCTAAGATGTTCTGGTGGGGGGAGGCGGCTCATCCCCACTTCTACATCAGATATTCCCCTTCTAGTATGCATTGTCTCTTATGACACGTGCAGACTGAATCCTACGATCTCTGGTGGCGTCCCATGCATAGGCTGAGACGGAGGTGAGTGCATATCCGGGGTCAATAATAAAACCGAGCTGATGTCTAGGGAAGCCCCTCCTGGAGTTCATGCAGAACAGCAGGCTGACCCTCAGTAAATGGAGGCTTAGTACTCCCTTGCAACACAAACGCATCCATCAGACCTAAGGAGGAAGGCTGTGAGGGGTCTGAGGGGAAAACCCTCACTTTTCCCTTCTTAGTCATAGGGAATCAGCACGGGAGAGCAAACTACAAAGCTGCTGCCACCATCTTGACACCACCCCTCGCACAGCAGTGCCTCCCAAGAGAATCAGTTCTGTAAATTTTTGACAAGCTTTGTGGGGTCATGTGCTAGAGACCCAGTCAGGGCTGCCTAGGTTTGAATTGTAGCTAGAGATGTTTCTTTGGGATGGAAATTTAGAGGCCGGTGCTTCCACGGTGAGGCGCTGTGTATTTAGGGGCCCTTTTACCAAGCTGCGATAAAGAGTGGCCTGTGGTAGTTTCGACACATGAAATTGGCATGCGCTGGCTCATTTCTTTACCGTGGCTGGGAAAAAAGGCTTTTTTTTTTTTTTTTTAATGGGGCAGTAAATGGCCGTGCACTAAAATTAAAAGCGCACGGCTGTTTATTGCATGAGCCCTTACCGCTACCCATTGACCTAGCAGAAAGGGCTTGCGTGGTAATCTTGCAGCATGTGCCAATGTGGCCGCGCTACCACTAACCGCTGTGAACGCCTCCTGTGGTAGAAAATAGAAAAATATTTTCTACTGCGGGAAAGAGCGCACACCAACTTCAGAATTACTGCCGGACGCCCGCACTACACCAGCAGTAGTGTCAATTTGGCGTGCGCTAACCGCACGTTAGCACTACCGCTACTTAGTAAAAGGGCCCCTTAGTAACTTGTAAGAAGGAATATGTTGGCAACAGATTTGAGATTTTGGAGCTTTGTCATAGGTGAGTAGCAAAACTGTTGCTTATCTGTAAAAATTCAAGACCAGCAGTTTGCACCTTTCAAACAAGAAACAAATGTGTGGCAGAAGGATCTGCTCAGGCCTATCTTTTTGAGGCTGCTTTTAACTCTTAACCCCACCCCATTAACTTAGGGGTCCTTTTACTAAGGTGTGCTGAAAAATGGACTGCGCTAGTGTAGGTGCGTGCTTTGGCTGTGCGCAGATCCATTTTTCAGCGTGCCTGTAAAAAAGGCCCTTTTTAAATTTTTGCTGAAAATGGACATGCGGCAAAATAAAAATTGGTGCGTGTCCATTTTGGGTCTGAGACCTTATCGCCAGCCATTGACTTAGCGGTAAGGTCTCGTGTTAACCGTGCAGTAATCGCCTACGCACATCAAGTCAGAGTTACCGGACGCGTGTCAAAAATGAAATTACCACACGGAGCCAGGCAACTCCAAATTGATGTGCGTTGGGAGCCTATGCGGCTTAATAAAAGGGCCCCTTATTCAATACATATCTTATTTTAATCTTTCCTGTAATAAATTACATTCCCTAATCTCATATTTATCCTGTTTGTCTGTCTTAAATAGATTGTAAGCTGTGTGGAGCAGAGATCATTTCTTAGGTGTTTTTCTAGAGCATTGCATACATCTGATAGTGCTATAGAAATAAGTCGTAGTAGGGCTGATGGCCATTTAGCTAAAAATCAGTAACCAGCCCATTCTTACAGATGTCAATTGCTGGTGAATTTTGAGTTCACCAGTGAAGTCGCTTTTAGGGGTGGATATTCAGGTAGTATGTTTCTGCTGATAGACTGGCAGGAAGGTTTCAGAAGAGGAGATATTGGAAGTAGCAGTAATGGTGATGAATTATACTTGGTCACTTGAAGCTTACAGGGCACTATTTTACTCAGATCCATGCAGGGATAGGACTGGGGGAGAAAGGGAAGGGAGGAAGCCACAAAAGCAAACCTTCCCAGAGAACCGGTGACAAAACTTGGATTAGGCTAGAGGCACAGGACAATAAAACTTAATTTTCAAATGTTGCATAACATTGCAAAATACAGCTCTTTGTTTACTTTGTTGAGCTGGTAAATATGAGCATATGACACGAGATAGAATACAGTTTTTACGTTTTAAGGCAGTTTGTATGAGTGTTACGCAGGATTTGTCTGCACTTACTATCTCTTATTCTTCTGTACGTAGTCTATGTTCATTTAAATGATTACGGTTAGTATTTCCTAGACCTGCAATGGAAAAATATGAATCTGCTCAGCATAGTGCCTTCTTTTTTATGTATGATTGTTGTAGTTAAGATGGATTATGAATGTATGGATCTACTATATAGTGATTATGATTGTTTTGTTTGAACTTAGTGTTTTTATTGATCAAGGATGATTGATTCTTGTCTGTTTGGACTTTTCTGATCAATATTTGGAATTCTTTTCTCTTTTTGGTTTTAGTCTGTATGTCACTTTGGCCTGCTTGTTCAGATAAGGTAGAATAGTAAATGTTAAGAAATTGTAAGCTGTATATAATATTTAGCATACCTTTGAAGTAAATAAAATATTTTGCCCCAGTTATTAATCCTATGAGAGATCACTCCACAATGCTGTTTGATTAATTGTTCCCCGTAACTGTTCTTATTCAGCAAAGACGACCAGACAATGTAGTGATCATTATACAGTGTCACTTCCTAGAAGAATCCTGTGTTTACTAATCCATTTTCTCTGTGCAGGAATTGGATGTGATGCAAATATATAAACAGTAAGCTAATTGTCCCTGAGCAGTGGATTGTGGAATATTTGCAGGCAGATTAGAGCAGCGATCTGTAATAAAAACAGGAAGAGTGGGACAACTGTATTAAGCTGTAAATGATTTTAGAAGCATGTCTTGTGGACTGAATGGTGCACCATAATTTGAGCTGTAAAACTGTGTTAACTTTTTTTTTCTTTTGGCCTTGTGATTTTTATACTTCCAAGCTGAATTCAACGTACTAGGACCGGTATTAACAGCTACCATGCCTAAAACATCTAGCATGGTAAAAAAAAAAAAAAATCTGTGCTGGCTGCTTAATGCGTGGCATGACAGGACCATAGCATGGTTTGGCTTTGGTAGCTAGTGTGGAGGTCATTTGCCACGTGTTAGCTCCCATGGCTGCTGATGGCTACTGGCAGTCTAGTAGCACAGTCCCAGTCCAAATAATCAAGCCAGTAGGCTGAGATGGGGCATTCCCCTATTTTTCACCCTCCTCCCCTCTCCTTGAAAGGCCACAACTCGATTGGTAACCCCCCCAAAATAACCCCCCCACCCATACTCTAACCTCCCCAGGACATAACTGGCATCTCCCTGGTGGTCTACTGTTCTGAGACAGGAGCAATCACCATCTGCTCCCATTCCAGAACAAGCCTGGGTTCAAAATGGTGGTGATAACTCCTAGTGGTAGTCTTGCAGTACTGCTTCTAGGGAATCATCGTCCATGTGAGGAGCAATTCTCCTTGGCTGTTGTAGTAAAGGTGCAGTAAACGCAAGAACTTAACTGCTTAGTACAAAGACTCCTAACTTTGGTAAATACTGTATCATGTTTTGACAGAAGTGGGCACAGGACTTTAGTAATCTGAAATCATCTTGACACATCTAAGCCACATTTAGTAGAACTTGAAGTTGCCAGTAGAAACACAGATCCACTTTAGATGCCACCAAGGAATATTAACCAGACAAATCATATTTCTTAGAACTTATTCACAGGGTGGATTATTCGGTAGCTATCTCTGATTTTTCTGATGTGAAAAGCACAGTGTAGGGCATCGAACATGCTAATGGAGGGTACTAAGGGGCCCATTTACTAAGCCACGGTAAAAAGTGGCCTGCAGCAGTGTGGGCGTGTGTATTAGGCGCGCACTGGGCCAGTTTTTGCCACGTCTGCAAAAAAGAGATTTATTTTAATGTGATGGTGAAAGGGCATGCAGTAAGTGAAACCAGTGTGCTTCTAAAACTGGCATGAGCCATTAACGCCACCCATTCATATAGCGGTACGGGCTCATGCTCTGTACGCATGGTGACTGGTTGACGTGAGCCAACTGCCAATTACTGCCGGAAATGGCGTGTGTGGGAGGAAATAATTCATCCAAGCGTTATGGGCACGCGCCAAATCTGAAATTACTGCCAGGGGGGGTGCGCTGGCCCGGCGGTAGTCTCATTTGGGCTCACACTGCACGCGCATAGAGCCTACCGCAGCTTAGTAAAAGGGCCCCACAATATTTTACCCAATGGATTGGTACAAAAGAACCCCTGAGATCTGTGAACTAGGCACAAGAATTATTTTTCTTCAGTTTCCTTCCAGTTATTTTGAAAATTAAAAAAAAAGTATTTGTCTCATGTTAAGGTTTTTTTTTTTTTTTCCATTTTCAAACAAGTGTAGAGCAGCATGGGATGCCACTGTACTTAGGTAACATGCAGTTGCTGGGTTATGACATCTGATATAGGGGCCCTTTTCTAAAGGATAGTGTTTGCTAAGTGCCACATGGTCCATAGGTGTAAAATGGGTTGCCTAGTATTTAGCACACACTAAGGTCCATTAGCACTCGCTGAGCTTTAGTAAAAAGGGCCCCATAGTTTCCTGTTGACAAGAATGAGAAAAAAAATGTACCCTGCCATTATGGTTATGGATGCCTGTTTTTATTTACATCAGGTCACAGTGAATTTTAAGGTAAAAATTTAGAGATTGATATTTAAAGCAATTTAAACAACCAGGAGAGGCTCCTGGCCTTTTAAGTTGCTCGTCTGAGGCACTAACCTGTTAATATCTGCGGTTAACATCTAAGCCAAAACTGGCTAATTTGTGGGTGGTCTGGATACAGAGTCAGCACTTACGTGGTTAAATGTTGATATTCTGCACTTAGGGGCCCTTTTACTAAGGCACTCCTAAAAGTGGTCTGCGCTAGTGTAGGCACGTTTTTGGACACATGCAGGTCCATTTCCTCAGTGCGCCTGGAAAAATGGCATCTTTTTTGGTGCTGGAAAATGGACGTGTGGCAAAATTAAAACCAGCGCATGGGCCATATTCTGTAACTAGGCACATAAATTTCAGAACGCCCACAAAATACCCATAAACATGCCCCTTTTTGCCTGCACGTATTAGAAGTTAGATGCACTGCATTACAGAAAGCGCTTAGTGAGTTGTGTACGTAAAGTCTAATTTTTGCCAAGTAGTGCTCATTATTGCTTGTTAAGAGCTGTTATCAACGCTGATTGGCTTGTTAATCCAATTAAATTATGCACGTTGTTATAGAATACACTTGGATTTCAGCACGGATCTCTAGACGCGCTATATAGATTCCGGGGATTAGTCTTTTCGTGGGTTCATTGTAATTTCTTTCACTCCGGACTAATTATATTGTTCAGTATTTCTGGATGCTTGATGTTACTTGGACAAGGAAATAGCATGTATTTACACATATAGAGAAATGAAAGTTGGTGTGTAACTAGTAGTTGCAGTGCAGCAGAAGCAATAACAGAAGGGAAAATTGGGATGGGACCCTTTCGTAGTCACCAGCTCACCAAGGCCTGCATCATGCCCCTTGCACTGGTTACCTTGGCAACAGGAAGATCATGCCGTGTAAGCATTTACCTGTTAACAGGCTCCAGGGAGGAGGGGGGGGGGGGGGTGTTTTTCTGAAGAGGGGGTCCATAGCTTTCATTAGATTCTCAAAGCAGTCTATGACCCCAGAAACATTGAGAACCAATGCCTTAACATTTCATTTCAGCTTGGAAGACACAAAAGTCCAAGACCACTTGTAATATTAACTACTGGCATAGGAGGCAATACTCTAATGAGTGCTAGCATTTATATATTTGTAATCCTTGGTCCCATAAATGGTATTTTGGGGCCACGTAGTGGGGGGGGGGGGGTCCTTTTTCTGAAAATTGTGGGTCTTGGTGGATGGAAGAAAGCAGCTTCCCCACGGTCCTCCCTGCCTGACCTGAAAAACACATGTTCTTCTAGTCCAAAAAAAAAAAAAAATTCCAGTCAGTTGTACCTTTTTTATTTAAAAGAAAAATCACATTGATCAGTGTTTTTAAGATAATGTTACAGAAGAGAAAAATACATCCGGGGTAAAACTGGAACAAGGAGGATCAGTTTAAGAACCTTACCAATTCAAGTAAACATTGAACTCTTTTTATTTGTTTACTTTATTCACATGACTACTGTTGAATGTTTTTACATCTACCCTTGATCTTTAATGCCTGAAGTGAACTGTATATCTACTTCTTATAACTTATCCTATATTTTCTGTACTTAAATATAATAATACTCTGTATTTCTCATTCCGGAATGGCGATCGCCATTACGGCATAATGTAAGCCACATTGAGCCTGCAAATAGGTGGGAAAATGTGGGATACAAATGCAGCAAATAAATTAAATTAATGCCTTCTGTTCTTTCTTTTTTTTCCTACTATTATGTATTACATTACTATGCAATCCAAATCCTTCTATAACACCTAATGTCTACTCTCCTCACATTTCCACCATCCATGATTTATTGTAAGCCACATTGAGCCTGCAAAGAGGTGGGAAAATGTGGGATACAAATGCAATAAATGTAAATAAATAAACTATAACAGTCCTTTGTTTATTGATCTAATTCTATCCTCTCTCTGTCATAACCAGACAGGCTATATCCTGGGTCATTTGGTCAGCCACAGTACAGACTGGTTGCTCTTTCCACTCTCCTCCTTGCTTATTCCATTAGGTCACTTGGTGTGCACATGCTCTTTAATCTTTGTCTGAAAGATAGCCAAATGCTTCTCTGCAGTAGTCTCAGTAACATTACAGTACTTTTAAGTACAGTACTTGGCTGTCTGTGCACTGTAGACCTGTTTTCAGTGAATCCCATAAATTACACTTTTCCCTCAATTTTGTGCCTTGGTGATAAAGCACAGGAAAAATACAACATCTGAAAAAGAAATTCAAAATCTTCCCTCCAATGCAGAACACACATCTTCAAAAGTTAAAAGGCTTTTTTATTCTTGCCACTTTAAAACACAACCCGACGTGGCCATGTTTCGTCTCTTTAAAGGTTGCATCAGGGGTTAACTGTGTGGTGAAACATAAACATACATTTATTAAAAATTAATAACAACTAAACCATAAAATAAAATACTTTCTCATAATTAAATTAGCATACATACTAAAGACAAGATTATCAATTTTTAATAGACATACTAATAACTAATATACTTCAAAGTATTAGTACATATATAATTGATAATAATATTTAAAAGCACAAACTCTCAACACTTATGAATTCAAAGGCACAGAATAAAAAGCAAGGCACACAAATATGTTAATCAGCTCATAAACATCTGAACATTAAAATCCAAATGATATCTAAATAAAACTCAGTCAATTTTAAAAGGTAAAATGTAAAATGTCAAATTAATTATTAATGTCTAGAGAGAATCCACAAAAGTGGAGAACTCAATAGATCCCACGAGGCGTGAAGTGAAAAATAAAAAAGGTGGGAATATAAGCCAGGCTCTCCAAATAATGGAACCAAACTATCGTTAAAATAAGCAGAATTTTTTAATGTGTGATTGTTTTATTATCATTTGTTTGAAAATTATTAAATTCTGCTTATTTTAACGATAGTTTGGTTCCATTATTTGGATAGCCTGGCTTATATTCCCACCTTTTTTATTTTTCAAATTAATTATTAAAACATTAAAAGGGACTTATACCTATTAGGGACCCAAAGGGGACAAACTCCTAATAGTAGATTAGTCCAAACCACAAGCAGCAAAGAGAACAGCTCAGCCTAAGGGCTCTGTTTACTAAGGTGTGTTAACGTTTTTAACACGCCTACAATTAGGCGCCTGTATTGTAGGCACGCACACAGTTATGTGTATATGGTTAACGTGTTTAAAAATGTTAAGGTGCCTATAATGTGGCTTAGTAAACAAGGCCCTTAGGACGGTAAAGGACATCAATGTAAGAATCAAATAAGAGAGCCATGTCAAAAGACAAATGTGGAAGCACAAAGTACTCACAGCTAGCAGCAGGACTCGCACACAAAAAAAATGTCTCTTCCTTTCTGAATAGAATACAGAGTGCAGCTGTGCCAAGAGGCTGAATTTAACTTCTTGTTACAGGTCAGATTTCACTTACAAACTCCATCTAAAAGAAGGGTAAAAATACTCCAGAACCTAAAAACAGCTGGACAAACTTAAAAATGTAAAATAAGCTTAAAAACCAAAGAAATCATCAAAACTTGAGCATACTCAAAAAGTGCGTATTTAATTACATGATGTTATCTTTTTAAAAAGCCTTTAAAATGAGTCTCTAAGAAAAGGTTAAAATGCTCTAGAACAGTGGTTCCCAAACCTGATCCTGGAGGCATTCCAGCCAGTCAAGTTTTATTTATTTATTTATTTATTTGCTACTGCACTTTGTGTACAGCTGCTCCTGGTGCTTGGAAGAACACTTAGTGGCGTTGAGGCAGAGCTTGGGGTGAATTTTGGGTCTAGAGTCCTTGCCAATAATGAGCTCCTTTGATTCCTATGCAGGGCTTATTTTAGATTCCCACAGGGCAGAGGCTCCTTCATTATTGGTTCCTTCTTGGGTTTTCCTTTCAGGGATTGATTCAGGGGTGCAACCAACTTCTGTTTCTCCTGACTTGGGTTCTCAGGACCTTTTCCCCCTGAATTTGTTCTCCTCCATCAAGCCTTCTTGCTGAAGTATTTTCAGGCTTTAGGGGGTCCGAGTCAAGGGTCCAGTGCCCCTCTGATGGATTCTGCCAAAAGAAGTTTAAACTCCCTCTCTAACATGGCTTCCATTTTTCCTCCATCTCCGGTGCCTTCGGAGAGAGGGTTTTTTTGCTGCCTCCCTGCATTTGTTTACTATTTATTATTCACTAGTAAAAAAGCCCCGTTTCTGATGCAAATGAAACGGGGGCTAGCAAGGTTTTCTTCTGTGTGCATGTGGGAGTGTGTGTGTCCCTGCCCTCTGCCCTCTTTCCCTTCCCCTGTGCTGTCTGTCCTCTCTGTCCCCTCCCCCCTCAGAGTCGAGTCCTTCAGTGTTGTTTCCTGCTGTGCTGTGTTTGTGTTACAGAGATAGTGAGGGCTTCTGCCCTCTCTCCCCTCCCCACTCTGAGTCCTTCACTGTTAGAGAGAGCAATTTGATTTCGTGCTTTGCTGTGTTTTCCTTCACTGTTTGTGTTACAGAGAGAGCAAGGGCGGGGCAGACACTCATGGGAAAACCGGATATCTCTCCCCCTTCACACTTCCGGCTGGAGGCTTCATTTAGAACATTGGTGGTGCCTTTTATATATAGAGAAGATTAAGGTTTTCTAGACTGCCACTTCAAAAATTGCAGCAGCTTACAAAGATAAAATATAACTAAAACAAGAAAGGAGCGCCATAAAATTATAGGGTAGACCTAGACACATACACACAAGAACACCCCCCCCCCCCCCAAAATACAGAGAAAAATATTATAGTACAAGCTAATATAGAAATATTGTAACAGCATTCTTTGTTGCCTGAGGGTCTGGAGGAGGGGGAATTACCTCTGGATGAGGCTGATATTCTTATGGCTGTTAGGATGTTCCATAAACAAAGAATTGCCTGTCTTTATTAAAAAGGCCTTGGAGGTGTTGAATATTTATTCTCCACCCTCCCAGTGTACCTTGGCTTTGAATCCTATGATAGCTAGTACTAAAAAGCCTTCTAGCCCTATGCATGAGGCTTCTAAGGATTTTCCTTCTATCGAAACAGGTTTGCCCTCTGAGGCTGATTCTTTGTATGATTTGGTCTGGGCTTCCGCTAAACAAATGGCCTTGACAGTGATAGCCAGGCGTTTATTGTGGCTCCACCACTGGGATTTAAATGCCGCTTCCAAGCAGCGGCTCACTAAGCTACCATTAGGGGTAAACTTTTCTTTGGGAAGGATCTTGAAAAGCTGGTTAAGGATTTGGGAGACTTTTAAGTCCCAATAGCTGCCAGAGGATAAACCCAGGGGTTCCTTTCGGGCTAACCAGTTGCGTTTGTGCCTTAAGGATATCAAAAGTATAGGCCTGGACGCACCCCAGCCTATTGGAGACCCAGCAGAAGCCATCCTTTTGCTTGGACAAGTGCAACTCCGCTCAGGCTACCAGATCCTCTCCAGCCTCCCAGTTGTAATGACAGGTTTCCAGTTAACTTTTCCCACCCGCTGGTCAGGGGTCAGCTTTCAGACTTTTACGAAAAGTAGACCAAGATCACGTCTGACCAGTGGGTTCTGGACATTATTAGAGAAAGTTGCAGGTTAGAATTCTCCTCTCCAATCACAGATTTTTTTTTTTAATCCCCATGCAAGTCTTCACTAAAGTAACAGGCGGTACTTTCACTCTGTAAGCCTTGTAAGACCTTGGAACGGTGGTTCTTGTTCATGCTCATGAACAAAGCCTGGGCCATTTACTCAATCTACTTTGTGGTCCCCAAGAAATGGGACTTCTTCCAGTCGGTTCTCCACCTAAAGTGAGTCGTCAGATCTCTCCAAGTCAAATTTCCGTATGCAGAAGGTGTGCTCCGTTTTATTGGCAGTCCATCCATGGGAATTTCTCAACGTTAAATCTCAGAGGCCTACCTTCACATCCTTATTTGGCCTTTTCACAAATGTTTCCTTTAACTTGCTATCCTAGAAAGACACTTCCAATTTTGAGCCTTGTCCTTTTGCCTGTACCTTTTTCAAGGTCATGGTGGTTGTGGCAGCCTTCCTCAGTCGAAAGGGAATCAAAGTGCACCCTTACTTGGACGATTGACTGACCAGAGCATCCTCCTATCGGTAAAACGCTCGAGTAACCACCCAAGTTGTCTCCCTTTTGCAACCTCTAGGCTGGATCATCAGTTTTTGCCAAGAGTCAATTGACCCCATCTCAGAATCTGGAGTATTTTGGGGGGAGGGTTTTGACACCCTTCAAGGTTAGGTTTTTCTGCTGGACCTCCAGAGGGACAAACCTCAGGTTCAGATTCATCAGGTGCTCTGGATTCCCAGTCCTTGGGTATGGGATTATGTTCATATTCTAGGTGTGCCTTGGGCCAGGGTGCATACAAGGCTTCTTCAGTCCTTCCATCTATCACAGTGGTCTCCAGTGTCTCAAGATTACCAATGACGTCTCCCTTGGCTCCTGCAGGCAAAGCTTAGCATGCAATGACGACTTCAGTCCACATTTTTGCTACAGGGAGCTCTGTTGGCATCCCATCAGTGGATAGTAGTAGTAACAGATGTCAGCCTCTTAGGTTAGGGTGTTCACTGTCAACAAAATTACTCATAGAGCCTGTAGTCACAGGAGGAGGCGCAGTGGTCGATCAATCGGAATTCTGAGCCATCCAGAAAGCTGTGATGGCCTTTCAGGATGTTCTCAAGGGACATCCAGTTCGCATCCTGTTGGACAATGTGATGGTAGTTGCTTATATTAAACAGGCAAGGGGGAACTCACAGTGCGCAGTTAGCAATAGAACCCACCTCCTGATTCAGTGGTTAGAACAAAACATTTCCATCATTCTTCACGACTCACATTTCCAGAGAACTAAACATGTAGATGGACTTTCTGAGCAGAAACTCTATCGGTCAGGGGGATGGGAGCTGTCACCAAACGTGTTGCAACCCCTAGCAGAAAGATGGGAGACTCCAGCCATAGAGCTGATGGCATCGCGTTGCAATGCAAAGGTTCCTCAGTTCTTCAGCAGAAGAGAATTTGGTTGCAAGAAGATCTATGAGCTTTACAGCAGTGGCCAGAATTGGACTTGCTTTACATCTTTCCCCCATGACCAGTGATAGGCAGAGTTCTTCACAAAATCCTTCTTTACCTAGGGAGGTGATATTGATAGCTCCAGATTGCCTGCGCAGTCCGTGCATGTGGACCTGATTTAGCTCCTTTCCCTTCTCCCAGATCTCTTCTCTCACTTTGGTCTTATGGCTTGGCTCTTGAAAGATCAAAGCTGAGGAATAAAGATTATTCATAGGACATGATTAAGACTTTGCTGTAGATCCGGAAGTGATCCACATCTTCAGCTTATGTTCAAGACTGGAGAGTGTTTGAGGCTTGGTGTTGGATCGGGCTATTTTCCATGTTCAGTCTACCTTGCTTCACGTTTTGGTCTTTTTGCAAGAGTTTCAAAAAGGGTCTGGTATACAACTCTTTACGGATCCAAGTGGCTGTCTTGGCTGGCTATCGAGAGCATTTGGCCACTCATCCAGTCGGTTTTCTTAAAGGGGTCATCCATCTTAAATCCCCTGTGCAAGCTTTGTGCCCTCTGGAATCTTAACCTGGTCTTCAGGGCTCTTCAGAATCTGCCCTTTAAGCCTTTGAAGAAGGCAACTATGAAAGATCACACGTTGAAGACTGTGTTTTTGGTAGCAGTCTCATCAACTAGGCACATCTCAGAGCTCCAAGCCTTATCCTGCAGAAACTTCTTTCTTTCCTTCTCAGAAGCTGAGGTGACTATTAGAACTGTGCCCTCTCTTACCGAAGGTTGTCACTCCCTTTCATATTAATCAGCCTTTGTGCCTTCCCTCATTCAAGAAGGAGGACTATGCAGCGGATTTGCCTCATTACACCTTCTAGACGTTCACCAGGTTCTGAGGCAGTACCTGGAGGTTACTAATGAATTTCACCGTTCGGACCATATTTTTGTGCTGTTTGGGGCCCAAAGAAAGGAGAAGTGGCCTCTAAAGCGACCATTGCGTGTTGGATCACAGAATCTGTTTCAGCTGCCAATATTCTTGCAGGTAAACAACCTATGACTGCCCTACAAGTTCGCTCAACCAGGCCTCTTTCTACTTCCTGGGCAGAGTCTCGTGCCTTTTTGCTGGATGAAATTTGTAGGTCTGCCATGTGGTCCTCTCTGCGTACTTTTTCCATGCATTATCACTGTGATATATTGCTGCCAGATCAAAAGCATCTTTTGGATCATCAGTGCTTTCTGCTGGTGCTTGTCACCCACCGTATTTGCTTTTCTACATTCCACTTGCCTCTGGATTCATCTGCCCGATAAGGAAGGAAAAATTATGTCTTACCTGATAAATTTTCTTTCCTTGAGTCATAGATGAATCTAGAGGCCCTCCTTCAGTGAATTTTTCATTCTGTGTTCTAAGATTGTTCTGTTTAGGATTATTGCTATAAGTATATATTGATTTGGGTTCTTCTTGGGTCATGTTCTCTTGCTGTGAGGAGGGAGAAGGTTCCTGTTGGCATGTTCTATCCTTTATCTTTGTCATCTGAAACACTGACCAAGGCTGCTTGCCATCCTATATCAGAGCTCAGTACATGTCCTCTATCTTCAGCTCCTGGTAGATGGTCATGATTCACTTGTCTCTGGATTAATTTGTTATGATTCAAAGAGACAAAATGATCAGGTAAGAAATTTTCCTTCAGACTATTAGCCCATATGTCTTCCATACAAGAGAAGGAAATCCCAGTATGAAGGTCCTCTTACCAGACAGCACTCGGGTTCTCGTGTACAGCCTCATTTTGGGGAACTGGCAGTGTGGAAAATAGGTAATCCTTACTTTGCTCCATAACAAAATGTTTCAGTAAAAGTCTCTATTTTTCTTATAGTAACTCCTTTCGTGAAAGAGTTCACAAGTTGTCTATACATAAACCACACAGTTCAGGAAATTTGATATAAATTTGCTAATATTTGAAACAATATTTAAGGAACTACCTTGAGTCATATTTAATAGTAATGAGGAGGTTCCCTGTAGGGTTTGCAATTTAGATGTAACGTTTGGCTTGTTTTCCTTGTGCAAGTAGGCTGTTTTGTAACACTGTTATGTGCACCATTCATATATGGGAGTATGTGATGAGTTTGTCATATGATTAAGCATGATGACCCCCAAGGCATTCAGTTTCAGGTAGAGTTTTTTGCAGTAACATCTCTGATATTCAAAAGTATTTAATCTGGGTTTTTTTTTTGTATGTGTGTGTGTTATTTATGATTTTATGATATTTTGTATTTTTATGGAAGTGGCTTTATTATTAAATTGTTTTGTTTCTATTATATGTGTTGGCTGCAAGTCACTTGTTACATTTGGGGGGGGGGGGGGGCAGCAACCTCATAAATTTAAATAAATAAGCATTCACACAGTGGCTTCCACTAGCATCTATCGTATAGTTATTTCATGTTTCCTGTTTTGTTTTGTTTTGTTTTTTGTCCCAACATCTGACGCTCGGTCCAGGAACCCGAATCATCTATGACCGCAAGTTCCTGCTGGATCGCCGCAATTCCCCACTAGCCCAGACCCCACCTCATCGCCTGCCTGATATTCCAGGAGTCACAAGTCCTGGCGTGGCCACTGATGAGCCCAAGGTGGAAAGAAACAACTTAAATAATCATGAGCGGAAGCCAGCAGCAGGTAAGCAGATGTGGGCAGAACAGAAAGATGAATTTTGTGACAAAGTGTTTGTGGGGGGGGGGGGGGGGGGGAGGTTGTTAATGCTTGGGCTTGAGATGCTGAGAGGCAGTACAGACAGATGAGATGGTGAGGCTTCCACCACTGTGATCTGATCTGAAGCTAAATAGTTTTCTTGTTCAAGAAGAGCAAGGAGGAGATCGGCATATAGGATTTGAGCAGTACAGTATCAATGTTATTCTTTGGTAAAAGGCGGTATATAAAATTAATAAATCAAATCAAACGGTAATTCTTGCCTCCCTCATGAAAGGTGGCAAGGCTCAATCTTAGTAATAAACTTTTTCCCACTCTAATCAAGATTTTGTCAATTTCCCCTCCACATTTTTTTTAAATATTACTGTGAAGCCCATCTAATCCTGGCACTTTATTGGGTGAACTGTTCAGATCTGTGAAAGGCTCTCATGCTTTAGTGGAGCCTTTTATCCTCACTGTCAGCCACATTGAAATTAATTAAAAAAAAAAAAAGCATATAACCCGCTGCTGCTCCTTGTGATCTTGGGCAAATGACTTAAATCTATATTGTCTTAGGTACAAACTTATTATAAGCCCCTCACCTTAAACTATTACAGTAAAAGGTGTGAGCTGAATCCAAATAAATATCCCACACCATCTACTATTCTAGGTGGGATACAACCAAAATACAAATGTTGTTAAAAACACAAATTTAAAATACAAATTAGAAGACAAAAGGGAACAAGACAAACATTATAGGAGCCATACTTAGGGCTCAGAACCTTACAAGAGCTGAAATAAAAAGCCAGCACAATTCATTCTCAAGGCAATAATATATCCTCAGTATGAAAGGAACAGAACATAATACTTACTGGTCAGCAGAAATACTTTAAGGACCCTATAAGGTAGCAATTTAATGTGTGTTTCAGAGGCTCATCTCGCTGAGTGACAAACATTCCCCCAGACATATTGAAGATGCATGTGCAAATTAATTGGCTTAAGAACCAATTAATTGTAATAAATTGATGACAATTACTGCAGTTAATTGGCATTATTGAATAACTGTGTTTGCATCTTTCCAGGCACTCCCCTAACGTGCAACTCAAAAAGAGGGGGTGTTCCAAAAATTGCAGTCTAAGTTATAAAATAGTACCATTCCCATTCTCAAATACCAAGAGTTGGGCACCAGCATTCGTACCAGGTTTCAGCTGGCATAAATAACGGCACCCAAATTTAGGTATGTGAATGGGCTCTATGGACATCTCTAGCATTTAGCGCATGCATATTTTTATCATGCGCTAAAAACACTAGCACACCTTTGTAAAAGGACCCCTAAATGCTCTCCCTCCCCCCACCCCCGGCGCCATTTACTGAATCTGGTCTATTGTGTGTAGGCCGTAGACCCAGGCATTTGATATTTCTCCTCCTTAGCTATGGGGACTGGAGACACTGTTGAAAATCTCTAGAGGTGGTCAGATACTGAGAGTTGTGCTGCTGATTTAATACAGTGGTTTGCATGTGGCACCTGTCATGCAGCTTTGAAGGGTATGAAAGGAGAAGACTGTGGCTGTAGGTTCTGTGTATCTCAGCCTCTGACTGTGCCTTCTGTAAGGTGATCCTGCTAGAGACTGAGATTGAGATGGAGGTATGGTAAGTTAACAATAAACCAACAAGCAGACCAGCAGTTCTGAAGCGCCATATCATTTATTAAAACAGTCACCTGCCATGACCACGTTTCGACCACAGGCTACATCAGGGGTAAATACTTGTACATAAATAATTATATAAATTAAAATCATATAAATCATAAATAGTTCAGATAAAAACAGTGCAAATTAATATGAATAAAATCAATTACTAATAAAACACAAAGTTGCAAAAGGTGTCCTAATATGTGACTGTTCAAAGTGTCTGCCACATGCATTCAAAAGATAAATAAAATCCAATCAATATAAATATGAATAAAAACCGGTATGAATAAAAGCATCCACCAATAAGACAGTGAAATGTGGAATATTGACATATATAGTGTTCAGTAATGGTGACAGTGTTCTCATGAATCATTTGCAAAAAAGACTTGCCACATGCAGAATCACAGAAATGAGTGAACACAAAATTCAGGGTCAGCAGACGAATGCAAAATTATTCATGCACAACAGTGAGTATTTGATGTTTAACAAACTTAGGGGGTTGTGTACGATGGTGTGCTAGCGTTTTTAGCTTACACTAAAAATCAGCTGGTTCTAGACCCCCTTGGAAACCAGAAGGGTCACATACCTATAGGTGAATAAAACAAAACCTTCCCCAAATAGTCAAATACAATCCAAATAGCCTGGAGGAAGTAAAAAAAAAAAAAAGGGTAAAACTCTTTTTATAATAAAACCATTATATAGGTTCATTTAAGAACCAAACTTTTTAAAAAAGGGAATAAAAAATATATTTACTTAAATCAGCATTTCACAGCTCGAGACAGCTTTCCTACCACTCTACTGCAAAACACTGAAACTGCTATCTTGTTTTTACAGCTAGCTTTATGTGCTCCTTCAAAGGTCAGAGGTCAGACTGCACACACATTTCTTCAAAAATATTTGACCCTGTTCAGTATTAACATTTTTCCTTATGACATAAAACTAAAAATAAATTGTTCTAAGGTGTTCCTCTTTACCCAAATCATCAAAAACAGCTTAAAAATTGATCAAACAAAAATACTTGTTGCTTAAAAAGGAGGGTGGGAATAGATTAGATAGAGCTAGTTGTGCCCACCTGGAATCACTAATTTTTAACTTGCTCATTTCTGTGATTCTTCATATGGCAAATCTAATGAATCTTTTGCAAAAAGAACACTTTTCCTCTGCATGTCATGTCTCACTGGTGGATGCTTTTATTCATATTATTTTATAGTCATATTTATACTGATTTGGTTTTATTTATCTGTTGAATGCATGTGGCAGACACTTTGAACGTTAACATGTTAAGATTGTAATGCAGGTTTTTTTCATTTTAGATTTGTGTTTTATTAGTAATTGATTTTATTCTTATTAATTTGCATTGTTTTTATCTGAGCTATTTATGATTTATATGATTTTAAATTATGTAATTATTTATGTACTAGTTTTTGCCCCTGACGTAGCCTGTGAGTAAAACGTGGCCACATCCAGTGACTGTTTTAATAAACAATATGGCGTTATAGAACTGCTGGTCTGCTTCTTGGTTTATTGCTATGCTTAGTTACAGACCATCACCTCTTGTTAAAGTGAAACACAACAGTTGGGGAACTGCTCCTTTCAAGCTATCTCTCCCCACCACTGAACTGCCCCCATCCCCCAGATCCATCCCTCCAACTAACCCATCCCCCTCAAAGCAGCCCCCAACAAGTTCTTCAGCACAACTCATACTGCCCCATCCCCCAGAAATATGCTCCCCATAACTGCCCTACCACCTCTGAAATCCCCCCCCCCCCCCCAATTATGCCCTCTTAACTACGCTACCACTCCTCAGACTGCATTTTATTGTTTGTGTACACCTTCCTTTGGCAGTATTTGTTTCAGCAGCTATCAAGAATAGTGAAA
The DNA here is from genome assembly GCF_901765095.1 of Microcaecilia unicolor. NCBI lineage: Eukaryota > Metazoa > Chordata > Amphibia > Gymnophiona > Siphonopidae > Microcaecilia > Microcaecilia unicolor. Next base: position 159,748,063 of record NC_044035.1, read on the forward strand.
AGCTGAAATACGTTTGAGGTAAATAATAGCTGTGAATACTCCTGCAGGCAACATATTGCAGGCCAGAGCACCATGGCTCAGAGATGGCTGACATGTCTCTCTCTCTATAAACATATAGTATGAAATATGATGTTTTGCATGTAACAAGTTTGTCTGTGTTCAGTTTCGTTGCTGGCTTGTGTGTTAATAAAGTAAAAGCAATTAATGAATGTTAATTTATTTATTTGGATTTTGCTCACACATTTTTCAGTAGTAGCTCAAGGTGAGTTACATTCAGGTACACTGGCTATTTTCTTGTCCCTGGAGGGCTTACAATCTAATTTTGTACCTGAAGCAATGGAGGGTTAAGGAACCCTTCTTCTAAGCTGCGGGAAAAAGGGCCATGCAATAGCGGCGGGGGCCATTTTTCCTGCACGCCAGGGCCCTTTTTTCCACAGCCGGTAAAAGACCAAAAAATAAAAAAAATGACCACATGGTGAAAGAACTCTTACCACGTGGCCATGCGGCAGGGAGCCCTTGCTGCCACCCATTGAGATGACGATAAGGGCTCCTGCACTTTATCGCCACGCAAGCCATTTTGCTGCGTTGGGCCGGCAGTAGTCCCAGAAGAGCGAACGGTAAGCCAGCGTTGGGCTTACCACCGCTCTGTAAAAGGGCCCCTAAGAGTGACTTTCCCAAGATCACAAGGAGCAGCAGTGAACCGGTCACCTCTGGATGTTAAGACCTGTGATCTAACCACATCATCCCTAATGTTCTTTCATGGATTGCTTTTGTTCATGAAAATGTACAGACCCTGCACAGCAGAGTATCCATTAGCTTTCATTATGTGTGTCAGTCATCTTTTGCAGAAGGTGTATGTGTTTATGTATAGAGTGCCTATCCTCATCACTACAAAAAATTGTTTTCGTGAACGGCTTCATGGAATTAGTAGCAAGCTCAAGAAATACATTTTGTTTAAAGTATCAGGACTAGTAAAGGTTCAAAATATGAAATATGCATATGGTAAAAAGTGGTAGAGTGCTGGCCCATTTGATTAGGTCCTAGGACAGGGGGAAGACTACCCTATACACAGAGGGCCACATGAATGTCAGTACTACCCCTCGTGGGCTGCAAGGTTATGTAATGTCGGAACCAGAAATGCATAGAGCTCAACAGAACACCTCTGATAGTTAAATAAGTAAAAGTTTAACTTAAAACTAAAACAAACTGCTAGAGTAGCTATTCTGAAAATATTTGCAAAATACAGTATTTAAAATTGTCAAAATTCCCACGGGCCAAATAAAATTCAATGGCAGGTTGCCCACCTTTCTCCGAGAAAGTTTCAGTTCTGGATTAAGACTTATGTAAAATAGGCAACAGCCTAAGGCAGTGGTTCTCAACCCAGTTCATGGGGAATGCTTGGCCAGTTGAGTTTTCAAGATATCTATTGCAATAGGCACATATCTTTCATGCATATTCATTGTGGATTTCCCGAAAACCCAACTGGCCATAGGGTCTCCAACTGGGTTTACAGCTGCTGGCCTGGACACCAGATTTTGAATGTGCCAAATAGCCAGACTAAATAGGAGCATGCCCCCACTTTAGGGCCATGTGAATATGCTGCTTCAAAGGGGTGCCAATATGGCCGCCTTCTACTATTCTTTTGGCTTTCCAATGTTTGGGATCTGACACATTTTTGTTCCCACCCCCAATACTCATCTTGTTCTCTGAGATCTGCTGTTTGTTTCTGCCTATGGTCCCTGGATGATTTGGAAATCGATGTCCGCATTACAAGATATGGAAGTGAAATTGTCTCCTTAGGTCCTATAATTGTTCCAAGATCACTACATCTTTAAAGTATTTTTGTTCCTCTGAGATTTCCAATCTTAAGGTAAACACTAAGAGTTCATGTGGAGGAATGTCTTTCCTTATCTTGTATTGCTTATTGTCCTGGTCACTGTAAGGAGAGTGTCTGATACTGTTAGGAAACTTCCTAATTATAAGGTCCCTGGAAATAGTGATTTACCAATGGTGTAGTGGATAGATATGTATATTAATTTCTCACCTTAAGGCTGCTTGGAAGAAGGGTCCGTGCTTGACATTATAGTTGTAATATTGCTACAGAAGAATGGAAGAAACTCACAAATTACAGATATATTTCTCTCCTTAGTATGTCTTAAGACTTTGACAAAAGATTCTGATTGAAGGGCTTCAAAATGTGATTAAGATAATTATTCTCTCTGATCAAGTAAGATGTATTGAAGGAAGGTGCCCAGCACATCATCCGAGAAGTAACTCTTGCAATTGATTAAGAGGGTTCCCCCATCCCACCCCCCAGAGGGAAAGTGTGCCTTCCTATAGAAGCTTTGGATAGGTTGGCATGAACATTTTTTAGGAGATGTCTTGGAATTTTAATTCTACATTTTGAAAGTAGATTTCGGTAACCTTTACAAGAAACTAGGAACAAAAGTGTAACCCTTGTCTCACCATACAGTTCGGGCACCAGCTAGCAGTTCACAGGTCAGCACTTGAGACCAGAGCCACAAAACCAAAAGTTCTTAATCACTTCTGACTTGCTGGGCGCAGGCAGGGGCCAAATAAAATCTGGTAGGTTGTAGGGTGTTAAGCCGAGCTTTTACTCTTTTACCTTTTTATTCACCGTTGGTTAGTCTGAGAGTAAATAAACTTCACTCTCACATAAAGAAATAGTCCAGTCCAGGTTTTTTAAACCAAACATGAACTTTACTTAACTCTGCAACGAGCAGTTCATCCAAACTTCAGGTATTCTGAAGGCAAACAATCTTTTTTAGTATCAACAAGTCAATTTATAGTCCAACAGATAACCTCAATTTGAATAAGTTAAGTGTCAGTTCAAGACTTTGGGTTAGATTAGTAGTCCGTTTGTAAATCCGAAAGTATGTACATATTTACAACTCCTCCAGTCCATTGCCCATCGTTTTTGGATAAAACAGTTTAAGTCTGTGCTTGCAGCACTGTGATCTCCACTATAGACCAGATCTTCTTGTCTGTCCATACTCTCTCGGAGCTATTGCCTTTGGCTCCGAACAGGTTCCTTCCCTGTTCCTGCTCCCAAGCTGTGTTCCACTGCTTCCCACATGGAGCATTCCTCCACTGTTAATGCTTTTACTGGCAGAAACCTCCACTTAGTTCAGCCTTAGTTTGTTGAAACCATCCAGGCCGCCTCCTCTCCTTGAAGGTCCCAGCGGGAGTAGAGGCAGCCAAAGACCATGTACTCTCCCCAACAGTAATATTTATTAACTTTAAGCTCCTCCCCTACTGTAACCAGAAAACCTTTGGAGAGCAAACTATTTTTACTCTATTAACTAACAATATAACATTTGCTCAAAAAACTGTTATAGAAGTCACCTTAAATGTGGCTACAAGGAATTTTAAATAAAAATGAAGCCTCAACTGACCCAAGGAAAGTCGTAGACTTTTTAATAAACCTGAGTGGAATTTACTATCATAGGCTTCCAAAACAAAACTGAAAAAGCAGTAGTGGAAAACACCCCCCCCCCCCCCCCCCCCATAAGGAAGAAAAAAAACAGCCTTGGGGCTGAGCTTCTTTCTCCCTTAACTCACTCCTCCCCACTGGTGATTCTGAAGGAGGGATCTCTCATTAGGTCAGTAATCCCTATTATAATGGGGGATTACAAAAACAATAATGGATTAGTTGGGTGTACATGTTCTGAGTGTTCTTTCTTTTTTATTCCAGCTTGAATTAGCTGTTGAACCCCTTACTGTTAAAGAGACTAAGCAGATCAGGGGTACTGTTGAGGAGGGGGTGGAGTAGGGTAAGGTAAGGCAATGGTAATACAAGCTGCTATTGAGGAAGATGACCTGTGGATTCTAAGGGATTTGTGAACCTCTACTAGGATGGGGGGGTGGAGGGAGGGCGGAGCCATGGGAGGCATTTGATGGATGGGAGTTAATTGGTCTAAATTGGAGGCATTGATAATAGAGATGGTGTGTACTCAAGACTTATCATTTTTGTTTCTATTTATTCTATAGTTAACAGTGGCTGGAAGCTGTTACACAGCTGGAAAACAAGCAGAGTTTCATGTTTGCTAGTTGCAATGGCAACAGGATCCCTGAGAAGTGGAAGGTTCCCTGGGAATCCCTGTCTCTCTGGATCTTTCAGTGTTAAAGAGAGACACTTTATTTACTATGGCAAGGTCTCATCTACCATGAGACATCATTTGAAGAAACCTACAGAATTCCTACAATGGCAGAGATGACAGCATGGGTCCATTGTGGTAAACTTGTAGATAAGATGAATTCCTTAGTTGTGTTAATTTATGAAGGGTCTGCAAAATATGCTTATATTTAGAAAGCAAGAAGAACAAAAATTTTGATTGCAAGAAAAGCAAATATTCAAGGTACTAATAGACCCAACTAAGTAGATATTGAGAAGTATCACTGGACTAGTTCACTGGTGGAGAGGGTGTTTTGACAGAAACATTCTAGAGTGTACAGGATGGGAGCCAGTTTTTTTCTAATTCGTGTGGTTACTAATGAGGAAGATACAAAAAAAGAAGCTTTTAGGCAAAAATGATATCCAGAACCTAGTGAAATCCAAAGTCACATTCTGAGAAATGCTTCTAGTTCCTTGTTCTAGACATCTGAGGTAAGCTAAGCTCCAGTCTAAATAAGTAGATCAGAACAATAGTGCAGGGAAGAGGAATTCAGATTGGTGAGGAACTGATAAATATTGTTTCAATAGAATGGCTCCACATTAACCAGAGAACCAGAGGGGAACCCAACTGTGCTGGCACTAACATTCAAAAGACTATAGAACAGGTTTTAAACTAGATTATGGAGGAAAGCTCAGTAGTGCATGGTTCAGAGTGAGCTGCCTTGTAAGGATACTATAAAGAATGAAAAAACAAGAGTGGAGAAGCCAAGATGTTGCTGTAGCAGCAGCCGTGCTGAGTTTCTCCCTTCTTGTTTTCCTTACTAGATTGTTCTGCATTGTGTCTTTGGTATGCCACTGAAACAGGGGGGATAAAAGATGTTTTCCCAGCCCGAGTTCAGTCGAGCTGCTTTAGCTACTGCGAGTGCTAAGGGAGGGCACATGCAGCTGGGAGAAGGTCCTTCTTTGAGTCCCTTTAAGTCCTTGCTGCAGCTGTTGAAAGGGACAAGCACCCCAGTCCTGGATGCCACATGAGCAAGAAGTGCAACTGCAGGTCACAGTTTCCCAGATTAGGAAGTGGAAGGCGGTGCTCCTCTCAGATTTGACTTTTGAGACAAGTGTGGGTCTAGTAAATGCAACTGAGATCTCACTGGGAACTATCACATGGCGTAAGCACTTAGTGAGGAGCGCTCAAGGTAGCGAAGACGTGGGAGTAGTGGCACAGGTGGCTTGAACTCCCTCACCTAGATTGCGCTACAGAAGACCTGAGATTGTGTCTCTGGATGCTATTTGGGAATTTGGAGAGACCTCCTACTTCAGATAGTACACAATGAGATTTCCATTCTACTATGCTGAATTCAGCATCTGTGAAGAGAACACATAGCTCACCTTTCCTGGGTAATTGGCTATGTTCTGGGCCTTGGCCTCCTCCAGCTCCCAGGAATGGGCCACCAGTTCAGTGTATGCTCTTTGGATCTTGTCAGGTATGTCCTAATGGTCACTTCTTGGTGAATACCAGTTTTCTGGGACTGCTTCCCACTGCAATAAGTCCACTGTTTTTCTCCTTGTCAGGTAAGATGCCTCATTGATTTTACCAGCCTTTCAGGCCTCCCCACAAGTTTATCTCCTTGCTGGCCCAGTGCAGAATAGGAGTTGTGCTGTCCTAAGCAGTTAAGGACAGCACAACTCCTATTCTGCACTGATATTATACTCAACGCTAGTATTGACACCTCTGCCTCCTTGAGATGTGGTTGAGCTGAGGTGAACATCTTGTTCTTGCACATAGCCTGCCCCCGAATTATTCAGTACTTTTGGTTACCAGGGCCTTGAAGCATGGAGGATTGGTGATCATTCATACTAACTTTTTGCCTGTGCGGGAAATTCCTTCAAACTTTCTCCTATCCTGAGGCAATTTTTCATAAATAGATTTGAGGCCTTGTTTTCATCTCCTTCTCTACTATCCACCAGCTTTGGATCACAAAAATTGGGATGCTTGCTGTTGCACAGTTTCAGAGGCAGTGATTAATTATATCAATCCTCTTATCCTGGGTGATTTATATATCTAGATAACCCACGATATCTCAATCATTTCTTTGTCTCCCTGCTATCCTGTCGTGACCTTAAACAGCATATTTGTTTTCCTAAACGTGTGGCTGGTCACACCTTAGACTTAGTGTTGTTCAAAAAAGGATCTTCCTTGAATTTCAGTAATATTTCAGCATTGCTTGTTACTTAAACATCAAGCATGCATGACTCAGAGAATTTGGACAGCACAACACAGGAGTGGAAGAAGCCATCCACATTTCTCAAGTGGATCACAAAGACATTTATTCATCCAGTGTTGACAAACTGAACCCAACACGGGTCGTGTTTCCGCATCCAAGGCCTTCGACAAAATAGAAATTTCATTCAAATAACATTAAAAATACAATAATTAAAATGATAGAAGATCAATGGGTGGCATTAAGGGCTCAGGCCGTAAATAGGCAGGCGCTGGTTTCAGTTTTACTGCAGGCCCTTTTCCCAGCCCATTGAAAAAAAGCCCTTTTTCCCAGACGCGGTAAAAACCGGCCCAGGGCATGCCCACACTACAGCAGACCGCTTTTTGTCACGGCTTAGTAAAAGGACCCTTTAATTTGCATTCATGCCTGTTGTTCGGCTGTGTTATTCCACTGGCCACTCTTGCTCGGGGGTCTCACAGAATGTTTAAGTAAATTTTATAAATAGCAACTTTGTAAGTCTAAGTGCTTTGAAAATACCTCTGTGAGAGAGGTTGCCAAATGGAAGTAATTAAATAGAGATTTTGGAGGAACGACAATCAGAGGAGACATCTAGAAATATCTACAAGAATTCTTGTGAGTAATTGGAGGCAATGCATTCTGTACCAGGGAACCCTCTAGTTATGGATCAGTGACTAACAGTGAACAGTGGTCTCTGTGAGCTATAATATTTTTCAGAATGGAATTCTATGAGATGTCTCAAGTGGAAGAAACCCTGAGAGAGAAAAAAAACATTGATGCAGTCCTAGAACAAAATATGTGGGTGAATGGGGCAAGAGACACAAAACAACTTAATAAATAGTAATATATATATAAAAATTAGAGGGTGTATGGAACTTGAGGGCCAAACGTTGTGGTACTGCTTTCCAATTAGGGATTTTTGGTTTTAAGTAATATCCATTATGGAAAGAGTGATAGAAATTGACATACATAGGAAAGGTACCTTAGGGGCAATCTGTGAGAATAGCATTTGGAATAATCTTGAAAAAATGGTGCAGGATTAGCCTGTCCTTGGTTTCTTGTGCTGTTGAAAGAAATTGTCAGATCACGATGTGCTTAAAGAAATGTGAGGCCTAATATCTGTAGTTGCTTCTTGTGAAGTGCTTATAGATGGAATGAAAGATGGCATGTCTGTTCCACAATTTTTTGCTTAAATCAGAAGTTAACATGCTCATTAATTATGGTAGTTATTTGGTTCAAATTTGCCAGTAGAATGCCAGGCTGGATGGGTTCATATAGAGAGCATGAGGTTGTGAGGATGGGTACTGTTCTATAATATGATGGGCTAAAAAACATTTTATGATGTTTTGATCATTTGAAAGAAACTTTTTATTTTTTTTTTCTCCTCGGTTTGTATTAACTTGTGTGTGTTTGCATAATAGATTTCCTCTATTTCATTGATGAAACCACTAAAATTTAGTGATAAAGGGTTTAATCTATACATCTACACAGATGATGTGACAATTTCCATTCCCTTTGATAACGAGATAAATGATATAATGGAAATAATTAAACAGGGAGTGAATATTATGGAGTCCTGAACTGCGGCTTTTAAGTTAAAATTAAATGTTTTTGGTTATAACTAGCCTTATTGCCATAGTTCTTTCACCAGTATAACAGTAGATCATGTTACATATCACTTGGAGGATGTGAAAAGATTTATAGAACCCTTCTCCTCACCCATAAGAATAGTCCCTCAAATAATCTGAGCCACCTTAAGATCATAGTCCCGCCCCAGGAGAAAGTGAGGGTGGAGTCAGAACCAAGAAGTATAAAAGGCAGGGCCAGAGGTTAAGGAGGCCCAGGGAAGGAAGATTGGGAGCCCCAGCATATTCAGCTACAGTTTATGTCTAATGATTGTGACCTGGCTGAGGTAAGCTGTTTTTGTTTCCAGATTTGAGATTAGCAAACTTTGCTCTGAGGTCTGGCTGGAGCCCGACCTGGAACTTGGAGAAGAACCAAAAAGAACTTACAGGCTGTGTTTGGGGCGCATAGCAGCCCCACCAGCCACAGACTGTGTTTTGGGCCTCCCAGCCAGAGGCCTGCTTGAGACTGTATTTACTGAACTACAGAGGCGTTTCAACATGTGTTCCTGGCCCTGTGATATAACAGGCCTTAGAATTCAATCAATAAGCCACTTATTTTTGTTTATATACATTTGTACAGCTGTGTTATTTCGCAGGCCCACCCTCAAACCCCTGCTCAGGATATCACAGAGGATAAATTGAAAATATTAAGCATAATAATTGATCGTAAGTTGACTTTTGAACAAGCAGTTGGTGTTGTAACCAAGATGTTATGGAAGTTGAAGACAATTGGGGGGTATTTTTTTGAGAGAGACTTTTCTTATGGTAGTGCAGTCTTTGGTACTAGCGCAGGTAGATTACTGTAATGGGGTATATGCTGGTTGTAAAGAGCAGGTTTTGAAAAAAAAAAACTACAGACTGCACAGAATACAGCTACAAGGCTGATCTGTAGAGTTATCACAATAGGAAAAAGCAAGCTCTTTATTGCAAGCACTTCACTGGCTCACGATTATAATGTGTATTGTTTTTAAGTTATGTATTTTAACTCATCAAATATTTTATGGTCAGGTGCCAGGATACGTGCAGGAATTATTAACGCTTCCACTAAGAAATGTCATAATGGGATCAAGAGACTATTTTATTTTGCGTTATCCCAGTTATAAGAACTTAGAGGCCCTTTTACAGAGCTGCGATAGGGCTACTATTACTACTACTTGACATTTCTAAAGCGCTACTAGGGTTACGCAGCGCTGTACAATTTAACATAGAAGGACAGTCCCTGCTCAAAGGAGCTTACAATCTAAAGGACAAATGTACAGTCAGTCAAATAGGGGCAGTCTAGATTTCCTGAAAGGTATAAAGGTTAGGTGCCGAAAGCAACATTGAAGAGGTGGGCTTTGAGCTACCGCAGCAATTGTACACAGCAAATCAGCTCTACCGCTGAGCTACTACAGGAGCCTGGCGGCAGTGCTGGTGTGTGCCGCTCGCCGTTTCCGGCACTCAAAAAAAATAATTTTTTTTTAGCACTGGGGGCTTACCCAGCGGTAATCAGGCAGCCTCACGCACTGCCCAGTACTGCTTCAGGAAATGGCCGTGCAGCAAGTGTTTAACTTACTGCATGGCCATTTACATTTTAAAAAATCATTTTATCCACTGCAGTAAAAGGGACCTCGGCAAGTGGCAAACCCGTGCACCGATGCCACCGCAGGAGTCCTTTTACCACAGCTTGGTAAAAGGACCTCTTCGTTTACTAATCGGTCTGTTCAGACAGCTTTGCATATTTGATTACCAAATGGTGGAATTTCCCTGTCTAAGGGATTAAGACAGATGGTAAATTATTTTTCAGAAACTTCTGAAAATACTTCTCTTTCAAAAATTTCTTTCTAAGAGGTGGGCAGTAATGGTGCTTTATAAGCTCTTATTTGAAGTACATGATGATCATTTAATAGGAACTTTTTTGTAGTATCTTTTATGATTATGGGTTTTTTTCTTTATTTGAAGATAAATGTAAGCCCCATAGAGCTGAAGAAATTTTGGATAATGTGGGATACAAATATCAATAAATGAAATAAGTAAAATGAAGTGTTTCTTGGCAGTGTTGATTGCTGTTACGCCCTATATCTAGGTCTCCTTGTCCTATTCTCCCCAACCCCTCACACCAAAATGGTGGTGTCCAGGTTTTTACATCTTGGCTTTCTGTAAGCCTTGCAGCACTAAGCCAGTGCTTCTCTCTTCTTCCATGTCCCATAAGAGTATTTTCATACAGATCTGGCTCTAAGATTCATTTGCACCTTTCTGTCTTACAGGGGATGATGCTCAGTTTGAGATGGACATCTAATATCTCCAGAGGGACAGCAAGAGAGGTGGAAGATTCCACTGCCACTTTCTGCATACACCTGACTCAACTGATGGGACCCCACCCCAGAATCTGCTAATGAGAGGGCGGCTAGCAAGGCAGTCTCCACCCCTATATTCTGCTCCCATCTAGATGCCAAAGGTCAACCAGAGCAAGTTCCATCTATAGACTATCAGTATCTGCTTTGCTTTTCCACCTCCTACAACAGAACCAGGTCCTTCTCACACAGACAGTGGAAGGTGGTGGACGGGAAGCACCAATGGTGCCTCTTGCATCCAGTGCATGATGGGGAAATCACTGATGCATACTGTAGCCATGCTGTCAGAGTGGCATGTGGCGTATGACACTGTGACAGGTTGATGTGATGTGCTCCCTCTGCTGCTCTCACCCTCTTCTCTCTTTCCCTCTCCTGGGCTGAGCCCACACATCTTGACAGCGCTTGGTCTTCCAGGCACTTGTCCAGCTGGTGATAGTGTTGGGTATTGGAATCTTGAGGACCTGAACATCACTCCCTCTGGCATTCCCCCCCTCCCCCTACCATTGCTCCATAATTTGTCAGAAGTCATGGTCTTGGTTTCATACACATTGTCATTGCAGTGCAAACTTCAGGGGAGGGGGGGTTGAGGGGGAGTGGTGTTATGAAGGTAATGTGGTTCAGCAGTGCAGGTTCTTGTTTTTCTTTTTGGGAGGGTTATATATGAAAATCAAAAATATGGCTTAGCAGCTGTATGGGATTCCATGAGCAGGTGGAAAAGTTTTCAGTGGAAGAATTAAACCAATGCAGGATGCAATGTAAATTTTTGCCATTGATGGATTAGCACCAGAGGTTCCCCACTCCTTTTGGACACCTTTATTTGTCTCCCATGGGGATTACCCGTGTTCCTCTGCCCTGGTACCCCCCTTCCCTGATGTTCATCCTTTATACTTTAGCACCAGAGGTACCAGGGAAGCAGCATCCACAGTAGCAGTCTGTGATAGACTGTCCTGAGTAATGATATGCTACCTAGACTATGGGTTTAGCAGCACTATTGGAGATTCTCTTCTGGTTATATAACCGAGGCAGACGGTGGTGCAGTTGGCCATTTAGGTTGTACAGTTTTGGCAGATACAGTCCTGTCCCCATGGATTACTAGAGCTGGCGTTAGAAAGTTCCAGTGTACATTGCTGGGAGTGAAGGTGGTTTTTCAACCTTCTTCAGCATTGTAATGCCTTCTATAAAGCATCCAGGAACATGATGTCATGGCTACTGTTGTAATAAGTTTACCAGTGTTGCTGTGTGTAATAGCTGTCACAGTACAAGTGTTGCAGAAGTGAAGTGACAGTTCAGTTTATGATACTTGTAGAGCAGAACCAGTGTAGGGAGTAGCATATCAGTGTATAGCTTTCTCCAGCACACCTTGCAGGCTGTTTGTAGACTCCTATAGGAAGGACACAACACAGTCTAACTTCAATTTGACCCCTGACACCGGCTTTTGCTGAAACACGGGCCATGTCGGGTCCTTGAAAACAAATTGCTTCCTGGAATTTTGGCTCTGCCTGTTGATTTAATCTGAGACCTTGTACACTGGTTCTGCTCCACATTTATTTGTGGGGTTTCCTTCTCATTTTGTAGGTTGTGTGTATACATCTGATTGTGCTCTTATGTGCTGCCTGGAAGAGATCTATTAATACAAGTACGAGTCCTTGTCCCCCATGTTGAAGCACAAAAGAGTATAGTTGACGATGTGGGGCTGCTCTTATGGGAAAATCTCCAATAATGCTGTTAATGGTACAAACCCTCGGAAAATCAGAGGTTTGGGGGAGGAAGGCGAATTGCTGAGAAATGACCTTCTTTGTGGTGTTTGCCATTAATCTGCTCGAGAGATTTCCTGGTCTTAAGTAGTTGATAGTTCTTGGCTGCTAGACTATGTAACCAAATCGCTCCATGCCACCAGGCAGAGAGAGGCTGTACCAGTTTTGGTTTTGCCACACTGTATCTATGGATGTGAAATCCCGCTTTTCCTAGAGAAATTGAAATGATACTGGGAGTGACTTAGCCTGTCTCTGGTGACCTGGTAGTTACTAGGGGTAGTGTCAGGAGAGAGATATTCATTATTTAATCATCCTGAAGGTCAGAAAATAGTCGTTTGTTGTTTCCCCCCGTCATTTCTAGGAATGTTCGGGTATTTTTCCCATCTTTTCTTTTTTTTTTTTTTTCATTTTGTCATCATGGGTGCACACACTATTCATAAAGAGTGTATGCGCTTTCCAGGTAATGCGTAGTTGTGCAAACCATCATGTGTCTGCTTACTACCAGGAAAGCGTGTACACTATTGACGACACACAAACACTAAATGTGGAGGGGCATTTTTGATATGATGTCTAAATGCAACTTTGGAAGTTTTGCTGAAAACGTCCAGAACTCAAGTAGTAAAAATGACCATTTTCAAACCAGAAAAACATCTTATCTTTTTTCTTTGAAAATGACCATTTCCTAGATGGTGTTGTGCTTAGGTCGTCTTATCTTTTTGGACCATTTTCAAAACAAAATCGTCCAAGTGAAAAAACGCACAAAATCAAGCCATTGGGATGTAGGAGGAACCAGCTTTCCTAGTAGACTGGCTACACAAGCATCCCAGCAGAGCAATGGGGCACCCTAGGGGGCACTGCAGTGGATTTCATATAAAAGGTCCCAGGTACACATCTCACCAATACCCCCTTATATTGTTTGGTAAGCCCTTCAAAACCCACAAAAAACCTACTGTTCCCAACACCACTACAATAGCCCTTATAGCTGTAGGTGTCACCTACATGTGGATACAGTAGGTTTTTGGGTTTGTTTGTTTTTTTTTTTGGGGGGGGGGGGGGGGAACTGACACTTTCCACCACAAGTGTAATAGAGTGGATTATGGCAGAAAAACGTCCAAGTGTTAGGAATGCCCAGATCCCGCCCCTGACATGCCCCCTTGTGATTTGAACGCACTAGTGGAGGAGTAGCCTAATGGTTAGTGTAGCGGACTTTAATCCTGGGGAACTGAGTTCAATTCCCACTGCAGCTTCTTGTGACTCTGGGCAAGTCATTTAACCCTCCATTGCCCCAGGTACAAATAAGTACCTGTATATACTATGTAAACCGCTTTGAGTGTAGTTGCAAAACCACAGAAAGGTGGTATATCAAGTCTCCTTCCCTTCACTTCTGATGGACTTCATAGAAAAATGTCTAAAAATTGGTTTTGAAAATCCAATTTGGACGTTTTTGTGAGAAAAAGGTCCGAATGCAGGTTTATGCCACTTTTTGGATGTTTTTCTCATTTGAAAATGAGCCCCATAGTGTGTTCTTATTCTCATTTTCATTTTCCAATGATATGAAATGACACAGTAGATGTTGTTTGTCATTTCTTATATCCATTCCAACAAATGCACATCCTCAGTAATTACAGCTGTTCCAGTGGAACCTCTATATCACTGGGGAGCAGGGCCATCACTTTGAAGCCTGGCTTTGACTTCTAAGGGCAGAGATAGGAGGATCAGACAGGAGGCAGTAGTGAGACAGAATGGCTGATAGCACCGAGCCCTGCAGTTTTGTAGAAATTCTCAGTATTGTACACACACCTTTAGCTAGCTTCCTGCTGCAAAACATTTACCGCATTCCATGTCAAGTGTCATTGTTATGCCTTTTACTGGTAGTTTGGGGAATTCTTAACCCTCAAATATGGGTGTGGAGATGTGGGCACAAATAATTTCAAGTTGCTTTTTTTTTTAACTGTGATATTTTTGAAACCTTTTGTCCTACAGGCAAATGTCATATACTACTAAAAGATTTTAAAAAATCAGAACATTTCAATGGCCACAGTCATCGGTAGAACAAGTAATCACAGAGAAGCAGTGAGTTAAATCTTGTTAAGAAGATTTGATCCCAGGCATAGCTGAAGGGTTATACTCTGAATCGTGGGTCTCTGCTTTTAATTAACTGTTCAGGATTGTAAATGGGGTGATTGCAGAACTGACCTATAAATTCAAAAGTAAAACCTTTTGTATAGTTTTTATTAGTGTTAGATGACCCAATCAAATGATTTTCTTTTCATTTTGATTTTTTTACATTATTCTTGGAATCAAAATCTTTATATTAAGTACTGCTTGGCAGTGTGATTATTAGGGAAGGAGCTTATCATACCTTTGCCATTTTTGATAGTTTCTGACAGTTTTTTTCATGACTGAATGAGTAGCTCAGGACTTTTTTTTTTTTAATTTGCTCTTAATGGTGGCAGAGAGGTATTACAGAAAAGAAAGTGATTGTATAAGCATGCTAGCTTCTGTCTACAAAGGGCTAACAAGCTGCTTTATCCATGAGCTGTATGTTTGACAAGTTTCTTTCCTACACTGCAGCAACTTGTAAGAAATGTAATAAACCAGCATACTTAAGCTACATACATAGAAGTAACTTTTGGCCCAACTTAAAGCTGGTTTTAATGTGGCTTAAGTTTTGCCCTAGGCAGTGTCTGGAAAGAGACACCTTTCTATAGGAAAAACTTGTGCAAAGGTAGTGTGGGACATCTGGTCCTTCATTGTGACCTTCATGGGTATAGGGCGGCGAGGTCAAGGGGATATCCCCCCCACCCCCAGGTTTCTTACCCACTCAGTTCTGCCTGCTACTATTCCCCTCCTCTTGCACATTCTGTTGGGTAATGCAAAAAAATTACTTTGCCCCTTTCCCCCCTTGGAGAAATTCCTCCCTCTGCCACTGAGATCACTGGTTTCCCAATCCTGCTATTGCTGGCTATTGAGAATACTTTGAAAATCTGTTGCGCAAATGGACTTAATGCCGAAGTTCCACTGATGTCATAGGCCAGTATTTGATGTCACACTCTTCTGTCCAGGTGTGATGCAGTCTGATATGACGGAACTAGCCTGGCATTTGATATTGTGGAATAGATTGAAAAGAATGAGAGCTCCCTTGCACACAGAGAAACATACAGTGATCAAGAAAGCTTGGGATGTTCTCATGGAGGTGTAGGGGATATACCAAAGTTTGGCACAAGATCTTTTCCTGAGACTGGTAAAGTTTATTATTTTTTTGTTATGGTTTTTGGTTTTTAGGAAGTGTATTTTTTTTAAACATCCAAAGCATATAACATACCACACGTGAAATGTAAGGGTGTTTCAGCAAGAGCACTTTAATTTGATAAATGGCACTATTCGTAGGTCTTGGCATTTCTTTGAATGTTGTAGGGGAGAAGGAGATCCTCTCCCCACTCCTCGGAGACCATGTGGTTGCAGGGGAGCAGTGATTAATTGGCAGACGTCTCTCTGTAATCCATCTCTGCTGTCAAAGTTCTCTTTTATAAATTGGCTTTTTTTTTAATGTAATAAAATCTTACAAATGAACTTTGAGGCACAGTGATGTATAACGTCTCTTTGGAAACATTACTCCTTGGTGCAGTTTGTTGGAGGTGGAACATGGTTTACAGGGGGCATGGGTCAACTTTGTCAAAGTAGCCTTCCAGTATAATGCTGTGAGGGTTATTTTTATAACTATTTTATAAAGACCAGATGTGGTAGATATTTCAATATCTGTGAGAGAGTAATATTGCACCTCACTGTATGTTCTCTCTCTCGTTTTCAATTTAATTTTTTTCCGGACCTTCAGAAAGTGGATCAATTCGAATCTAAAGTTTAATCCAATATCAAACACCTTACATTTTCATTGGTCCATTGTTAAGGATAAAGCATTGTTAAGGATTTCAAAATGAATATTTAAGTTTACATTTATCTTTGAAGAATATATTTAAATTCATGTCTCATTGAATAACCTTCCAACATAGCGCTAAGTTTCGCTTCAGCTGCGTCAGGATAGATGTTCATTATTTAATGATCCTGAAGGCCATTGTGAAGACAGACAATACTGAAAATGAATGTTGATACGGTTCCTGAAGATGATTAAATAATGAATGTCTTCACTGATGCAGCTGAAGCAAAACATGCGCTGTGTTGGAAGGCTATTCACTGTGTTGATAAGACGTGAATTTAAATATATTCATAGATCAGTGCAAATTTACATTTAAATTTTGGAAAAAACTTTATCAGATTAGTTCTTGCTTTGTATTTAATAATGGACCAATGAAGATTTAAGGTGTTTGATATTGGATTAAACTTTAGATCCGAATTGATTCACCTGAAGTTCTGCAAAAAATTTAATTGAAATTGAGAGAGAACATATAGTGCTGGATTCAGTAAAGGGCGCTTAGAATTCATTGCCAAGGATTGGCTCCCTTTATAGAATAGCGCATAGGGGGATTCTATATATGGTGCGTAAAAAATTCATGCAGAAAACATTTCTGTTTAAGCGTATTCTGTAACCAGCGCATAGATTTTGGCGAGGTATATAAAATACGCTTAGCTGACACCCCAGCACCTAAATCTATGCGCCTCCATTTACACCAAGAGCATGGCGTAAATCCTGGCATGTAGATTTAGGCGCAGAGGGCCATATTCTGTAACAGTGTCTGTAAATTTTGAAACGCCCATTTCCTTGCCCATAACCATACCCTTTTGCCTGTGCACATTAAAATTTAAGTGCAGTTTGTTACAGAATGCACTTAGTGATTTGCATGCAAAAATTCTAATTATTGTCAGTGCTTGTTGTTAAGTGCTGTTAACAGTGCAGGTTATTATTTTTATTATTATTTATTTAGATTTTGCCCACACCTTTTTCAGTAGTAGCTCAAGGTGAGTTACAGTCAAGTACTCTGGTTAGTTCTCTGTCCCAGGAGGGCTCACAATCTAAGTTTGTACCTGAGGCAATGGAGGGTTAAGTGACTTGCCCAAGATCACAAGGAGCAGCACTGGGATTTGAACTGGCCACCTCTGGATTGCAAGACTGGTGCTCTAACCACTAGGCCACTCCTCCACTCCATTTGGCTTGTTAAGTCAATTATGTTATGCTCATTTAGAGCAGGGGCGTAGCCAGACTTCGGCGGGAGAGGGGTCTAGAGCCCGAGGTGAGGGGGCAAATTTTAGCCCCCCCCCCCCCAACGACAACCCTGTTGACCCCCCCTCTCGCCACCAACCCTCCGTCGTCATCGCCTACCTTTGCAGGCGGGGGACCCCAACCCTCGCCAGCTGAGGTCCTCTTCTTCCTTCGTTCCGTTTCTGAGTCTGACGTCCTGCACGTCAGACTCAGAAACGTCACGTTGTGCAGGACGTCAGAGTCCGAAACAGAACGAAGGAAGAAGAGGACCTTGGCTGGCAGGGGTTGGGGTCCCCCGCCAGTAAAGGTAGCAGACGGCGACGGTGGGTTGGTGATGGGAGGGGGGGTCGAGAGGGTCGTCAGCAGGGGGGGTCCAGGGCCAAATCTACAGGGGCCCAGGCCCCCATTGCCCCACGTAGCTACACCCCTGGTTTAGAGTACGCTTGGATTTCGACGTGGAACTCTCATGCACTCTAAATAGAATCTTGGGGATGACGCCAGGATCTACGCCCACAAGGAGTTACACCAACTGAAACCAGGTGTAAATCCTGCTTTGTAAGTTGGCTGCAGATTCACACTATTCTATAACACTGCATGCATTTTAAAGGAATGCCCCGACCCATCCACACCCCTCCCATGGGCACGCCCCCACAGAAATACATTCTATTCTATAAGTCGGCACGTATATATAGTTTCGCATGGATCTGCCGTTTCTGCTCCGTTGTGGTGCCTTTCATCTATTAGAACGCTTTTCCACCCCAAATATTTAGCATAGAAGGTAGCACCTAACATTTGTCGCATATATAGAATTTCCCCCATAGTGGGGTATTTTATAAAGGGGACATATATATTGTAGATGCCTTTTTAGGATGTAGACTCCTTGGGCTTTTATCAAGCCGCGTTAACAGTTCCCGCACAGCAAGCCCAATCAAAGTGAATGGGCTTTGTTGGCATTACCGTGCCGGGAGCTGCTAGCACGGCTTGATAGAAGAGGCCTCAGACTAATGCCTCGTAATGCAGTAATGCTCCAGCACAAAGGAACGCCTGCTCCAAAGTGCATCTTTCTGCACAGACGCTGGACGCGCTGCCTTGTCTAAATGCCGCCCCTGGAATTCCTGTGTGCGGATCGCAGACAAGTGGGCACACTTTCCTTGTTCCTCCTTCTTACATACACGTGCAGTTGTATAACTTTATAAAACTGTCTTTTCCATCTGTAAAATTAAAAAAAAGCTTTAGAAAATTATCCCCAAAGAGGGCAAATCTATAAAGAGGTGCTTATATTTAGGACCTAGAGGGAGTAGATGCTTACTTTCCTTTATAGAATCCTAGCATAACCGGGAATATACACATGTACACAGTCGAGTGTAAGTGCTTACGCTAGCCATAGAGCTGCTGTAGATTCGGAAGAGAGCATGTAATTTACAGTATTCTGTGAGTTATACATGCATGAGCCCCGTGTGCAGGTACAGAAAAGCGCAGTTGTGCTCGCAAGGCCCGGGGGCAATTGTATAATCTAGGCGCTCATATTAACGCATGCATTATGCACATAAATGTTTAGAACACTAGCATGTGGTCACATATGCTAGTTTGGTCCCTAAGTGCTGTTCTGCAAATAGTCATTTAACTGACTAAGGGCCCTGTTTACTAAGCAGTGCTATAGGCATGCTAGCGTTTTTAGCGCATGCTAAACGCTAGAGACACCCATCGGAATTTATGGGTGTCGCTAGCGTTTAGCATGCGCTAATTTTAGTGCATGCTAAAAACTGTAGCACACCTTAGTAAACAGAGCCCATAGTGTCTATTTGGAAAGGGGACATATACAGGGGTGGGAGATAGGTATTGGAGGAATAGACCTCAGACACCTTTAAGCCTGACTTCTTGAATGTCAGCACATATACAGGGTCTAAAAACCCTCCGAAGCTTAGAAAGGTTTTTTATTTTAAAGACTTTTTTTTAAATTTTAAGTTTTGTCAAATTTAGCAAAACACAAGTCGACTGTTTACATTGTGCAAACTGCCAATCTCAGAAGGCACTTTATCTTTTAAATACTCAGCAGAGCCTGTTTTCACCAACTACCGTGGCTTCTTCAGCAGTTCATTGCGCCGTCGAGAAAATTAATTATATCGAGTGCCAAACAGCTCCCAATCACTAAGTGGGGTTACTGTTTTCAGTCTTTCTGAACTTCGGAGGTTTTTAAGACCTGTGATCGATACCTTAACCTGTATAAACACTGATGTTCAAGTAGTTGGGTTTAAAGGTTTCTGGGGTATTTTCCTCCTATAAGCAGATTATTCAGCAGTTGCTATCCCATTCAGATCTTTTGGTACATTTTGTGATATCTCTTGTTTGGTCTAAATAGGCAGGTCCCACTTACACACTTACTATGGCTGGCATAAATGTGAGTGTCTAAATTTTAGTCGTGCTGATAACTGGTACCATTCGTATTCTGTAACAGAACCTAGGCAAATAGGCTCCTAGCATGGGCCCTCTGTGCACCGAATTGGAGGTGCGCAGTGCTAGAATTGCCCCCTAATATCTAAACTCCATCACTGTGAAAAATGAGAAATTCAAGCTGCACGTGACCAGGTGGTGTCTACTCCCATTTTTGCATTCACTACCTTAGTTCAAAGAAGCACCGTGCCATTGGCCACTTACAGTCTCAAGCATAGGATTTAAGATTTGGCACCTATATGCAGGAATGAACGATGAGGGCATAGATTCTCCTTTGTAGCTCAGAGAGCTGAGGAAGGGTCCCTTGGAGAGGTAAAGCAGGATTTGGGGTGTTGGAGGGGTTTTTTTGCACATGCAGTTACTTCAGTGGTGTCTGAAGCAGTGCATGTTCTCTTTCAGTAGTTTGTCACTGATTATGACTTGGTGCATCTTGACTTGTCATATTGGTTGACTTGCTGGTGGTGTCTATTCAGGATGATGGACACCCTTGTTCTTTGTAGTTCACACTGTTTAAGGTGTGGGTGTTCAAAAGCAGAGAGGAGCCAGATGATGGTAATTTTTGGTGCATTATAAAACCCTTACCCCTTCTTTATTGACCGATGGGGTTTTGTGGTATTAGTCTAGTGAAATCATAGTCTACCAACTCAGCCTCTGATCAGGCATTTTATTAGTACCTCAGTTTTGATCCAGTATATTCCATCTGATGATAATTTCTTGACTTGATAGTATGTGAAGTTAGGTAAATCAGTGGAGTATAAGGAACTGAGAGATTGCACGTCATACACATAGAATAGTTAAGGGCTTTCTCTGCTCCACTGATTGTACTGTCCAAGCGGGAGGCAGGGTGATATGGGAAATAGGAGGGTGGGGTTGTAGACCTTGGAGGGCGTTGGTGGTTGGTTTTATAGAGACTCTTGTCTGAAGATGTCTGGAAAATGAGGGAGTAGAGAGGGTTACTAAAGCAGGGGGGGGGGGGGAGAAATCCCATGGAAGGCCCAAACATAAGAAATATCCTCTCCATCCAGGAACAACTTGTCCTGAACAAATGGACTTTTATCTTCCTATCATTTGTCTCGTCCTTCTGAGTATTCCTTGTCTTGTGGGTCTCTGTTGTCACAGATGCAGAGTCACCTTTTAAAATTTAATTTCTAGAAAAACACCGATCCAGTAGATTTTGGTTTTCTTTCTGGGGGGATGGAGATTGAATTTTCTTCTTAATAGACTTCCATCTTCGATTTCTCTCTCACACTGCAGAATGGCAGAAACCCATTGCTGGCCTGCAACCATCTTCCCTCTCCAGGCCAGAGCATGCCACATCCATGATGGGCATATGCCTGACTTGCCCCTATTTGGATCTCCCATGCCACAATACACAGGACTGCAATCAGAGCCACAGGCCTGGCTCAAACTGGGAAGGTGCTGGATTTGTTAAGGAGCACTTCTCATGCAGTCTCCACCAACTGACTTCTGTATTTCATTAGAATAAAGGATGGCTGTATCATGCACACATCATTCATTCTGCTGCACCCTGATACTCCCCATTACTGTTCTGTTTAGCTAGAAGTGGTGATAGCTATAGGGGTCAGGAATGTTGTGGCAGCCACTCTTTCTCCCCTCCCACCTTAGAAGTCATTGGGCATAAAGACGTTACACCTCTCACCCCCACCCTGAAGTTGTTTGGAGGCCTAAGCAGTTATTTAGTCTGCTTATGCCTTGTGCTGGGTCTGGGTGTTAATTCATGAGGCATCTCCGGCACTAATGAAGTCATTTTTTTTTTTTGACCAGCAGTTGTTTGGTGATATCAGCTTCAGCTGGGCCAAGACATTTTGTGTTTCAGACCTGGCCAATGCAAATTTGACTGGCTGTACTCAAGATTCAGCCTAGCTACTGCCTCTGCGTTCAGTACCTTAGTTCAAAGATGCACCGTGCTATTGCCCAGTTACAATCTCAAGCACAGGATTTAAGACTTGGAACCTGTATGCAGGAATGAAGGATGAGAGCTGAGGAGGGTCACTTGGAGACGGTAAAGCAGGATTTGGGGTAACGAGCTAGAGTGCCATGATAGTATCTCTTTGAATCGGCATAGGTGGATAGCATTGAAAGGGGAGAAAGCTCTTTTTTGGCACTTTAACTTTTGGTGCCCTAGGCCAGAGGTTCTCAAACCTTTCCTGGGGACCACCAGCCAATTGCATTTTCATGATATCCCTAATGAATATGCATCTCTGTTTGATGTATCAAAATCTCTTTAGTCAAAAACTCAAATTTACATAAAAATACCTTCCCACAGTCTTAACCACACACTCCTCTCATTCACACCAATCTAACTAAACCATGTATTAGTATCCCTCTGAATGAGTATGACGCCATTTTCTCCCAGTTCCAGTGGAGGTCTGCTCTGATTATGCGTTCAAAAAACTTTTTTCAGGTATGTTCAGTTGTTTTGGAGTATGAAAGTTTAGGCTTAAGTAGGATATGTATATGATTTTCACAATGCTAATCTGCACTTTGGAGTTGAACACCTGACGGCGCTTAGCGAAACGCAGTCACTGTGTCAGGTTTCACAAAGAAGGGAGTGACTGCAAAACAAGAAAATCGGAGTTGATGCAGTAGTACAAGAATGTTGAGAGCATACTAAGATATTATTGAGGCAACATAGTTTGCCCGAATAAAAGAGGGAAGAAGCAATTGCAGGATGTAACAGCGCCCTCGTCAGCTGGAGTTGACAAAAAAACTGTACAGACATTTTGAAATAATACCTATAGTGGTGTGTGCCATCGAAGGAGGATCCTTAGTACTGTTTATGTATATATTGACAACTACATTATAGAAGATATGTGGAGGAATATCCATTGAAGTTTTATGAACTCCACTATAAGTCTTCATAAAGTACATGTGACTGTTTATTACAACGGCTGGATTGTGAAACTCTAGGGATAGAGAGATACTAATACATGGTTTTATTAGACTGGTGGAGTGTGTGATTAAGATTGTGGGAAGGTATTATTATGTAAATTTGACTTTTTGAATAAAGAGATTTTGATACATCAAGCAGAGAGTACTAGTATTAATTGATACCAGTTGTAACTAAAACAATATATTTACTCAGTAGATGATTATATAATGAATATGAATGAGAAAGATTTGCATATGATGGAGGTACTAGACATGCAAATCTCTCATGCATATTCATTAGAGATATCCTGAAAATTCAACTTCTGGTGGTCCTCCAGGATAGGTTTGAGAATCACTGCCCTGGGCTGTTGCCTATGTTGCTTGTCCCTAAATCTGGGTAGGATAAGACAGCACACCTTTTGTACATCGCTACACCAAGTTACAAGTGATCAGGAGGGAACAGTTTAAGAGAATAAGGAATTACGTGTTTTTCAAAGCACATAACCTACCTCGTAACCATTACTTTGTTTGCTCTTGTTGAAATCCTTTAGATGGCGGTCTTGCTGTGTTTGCTCCTGGTCAGCTGAAATGTTTGCAAGTGCTGTGTATTTTGGGGTCAGATTGATTCATACAGTGTACGATCTTATCCATGATGACAAAGGTAGTAGAGCCACTCAGATCCGCAGTGCATGAAATAAAGTGAGACACTTTGAAATATATCTGTTCTATTGCATACTGGCAAATAGCAGGGAAGCAGATATGAAAAATAAAAGAACTGTAACTTTAATTTTATGTAGGTGAAATATTGTTGCTACTGAAAACCAAAGCAGAGGCACAGAGCACTATCACAGGCACAAGAAGTAATGGGAATAGTAAAGGAGAAAAACAGACAGAGGTTTCAGAATTCAGTGCTCATGGACTAGGTACAAAAATTAGATTGTAAGTCCTGTGGGGACAGGGAAATAACCTAACGCACCTGAATGTAACTCCCTTTGAGCTTCTATTGAAAACCGTTAGAGCTAAATCCAACCAAATGTTTTTTAAAAATCTATAAATATATGACAACATAGCATTTAGAGAAATACTATTTTAAAAAATATTAATATAAAATGATTAAATATCAAAGAACTGGTTTAGAAAAACATGAAGAGTCTTGGCATGGGCATGCTACAGTATGAAAGTGTGCTTCAAAGGAATATTTTTAAAACAAAAAAAAAATAGAATATTTTTCAAAGATAAAAAGCACATATGCATGCTCCGTGACAGTCAATCAAAGGTACTTCTCTTCTTTTAAGAGTGTTGTTGGTAGTACATATGGAACAGTGGTGCAAAGCTGTTCCATGATACCCAGGAACAATCTGTGGAGGACTGTAACAGTGGAGTTCCATTGTTCCTAGCGTTGTCACAGAACATGCCAAAAAGACTGTGGGTATGATTTAGGAGCAGAGACAGACTTGCTAATGAAACAAATTAGCATGAACAGGAAAAAAGAAGCAGCTCCAGGTCCCCTCAGGCCTTGTGTCAAGGTGAATTAATCTTCGCCTGTGAGCAGGAGACATGGCTATACTCTTTAAAATTGTTTCTTACCAAGGAATGCAAACAGTAGGCCGCTGATAGTATTGGCAGGTCTTTCTTAGGCCTTGTTTGGTAAATGTATTTCAATGGGCCTCATATCTGCTTGGTAGTGGCCTCTTTGGAACAATACCACAATGTTTCTTAGTCTTGGTTACAACAGATCTGTAGTGATTGTTCCTAGGTATATTTGAGCTGTTTTATACCACAGCTGAATATTATCTCCTGACAAGTGAAGAAAAGTGTTTCCAGTTGGCTGTCATTGACCAATATGTTAAAAATAAAAAAATAAATAATTTTTGATTAATATTCTGCTGTGTTTTAAAATACTCCTCTGAGGCAGGTATTCATTTTTTTTTAAATGTTTTAGCAAACATCTTCTTTCACTTTGGTTTCATTCATATAATCTTGTTTTCTAGTGATAGTGAATATGCATTACTTGTCTAACCATTTTATTCAGCTGTCTTGTATCCTTCATCTTCACCACCACTTCTGTGTTCCTAAAGCATTACTTCCTGTTGTTAATATTGTACATATGTTATTGGTGTATCTTACTTTCCAGACTTGCCCTGTGTGCTGAATTAGACTCCTAGTCTAAACCAGCACAAAACCTTGACCCGCACCTATGATAAAGAAAGGGAAATGGGACTTGATATACTGCCTTTCTGCAGTTTTTGCAACTACATTCAAAGCGGTTTACATATATTCAGGTACTTATTTTGTACCAGGGGCAATGGAGGGTTAAGTGACTTGCCCAGAGTCACAAGGAGCTGCGGTGAGAATTGAACTCAGTTTCCCAGGATCAAAGTCCACTGCACTAACCACTAGGCTACATTCCATGTAGAAGCCTGCCCTTGCAGATCAGCAACACGGCTGCGCAGGCTTCTGTTTCTGTGAGTCTGATGTCCTGCACGTACGTGCAGGATGTCAGGCTCACAGAAACAGAAGCCTGCGCGTCTGCGTTGCTGATCTGTATGTGCAGGACGTCAGACTCGCAGAAACAGAAGCCTGCGCGGCCGCGTTGCTAATCTGCAAGGGCAGACTTCTTCTACATGGAATGTTGCTAGTGGAATAGCAACATTCCATGTAGAATCTCAAATACGGAAAGGGAAATGGGACTTGATATCCACGTCTGTCAATGAGGCTGTTTCTTCTTACAACAATACTCTATCCTCTGCCTTAGACACTCTTGCACCTTTGATGACCCGCCCTGTAAGGCGTACAAAACCCCAACCTTGGCTGACTTCTAATATCCACTACCTACGTTCCTGTACCCACTCCGCCGAACGCCTCTGGTGGAAATCTCGGGCCCTTGCTGATTTCTTACACGTTAAGTTCATGCTGACCTCCTTCCAATCTGCTCTTTTAAGTGCCAAACAGGATTATTATATCCAACTGACCAACTCTCTTGGCTCTAATCCTCGATTCTCTTCACCACATTGAACTCTCTCCTCAAGGTGCCCCTTCCCCCAACTCCCCCTTCATTATCTCCTCAGACCCTTGCTGAATTCTTTCACAACAAGGTTCAAAAGATAAACCTTGCTTTCTCTACCTCACCACCTCTCCCTCCACTAGTCCGTTCCCCTCTCTCTCCTTCCCCTCATTCCCTTTCCTCCTTTCCTGAAGTTACTATTGAGGAAACTACACTTCTCCTTTCTTCCTCAAAATGTACCACCTGTTCCTCTGATCCCATTCCCACCCACCTTCTTAATGCCATCTCTCCTGCTCTTATTCCTTTTATCTGTCACATTCTCAACCTCGCACTTTCCACTGCGACTGTCCCTGCTGCCTTTAAACATGCTGTGGTCACACCTCTCCTTAAGAAGCCTTCACTCGACCCTGCTTGTCCCTCTAATTACCGACCCATCTCCCTCCTTCCTTTTCTCTCCAAATTACTTGAGCGTGCTGTTCACCGCCGCTGCCTTGATTTTCTCTCCTCACATGCTATTCTTGACCCACTACAATCTGGTTTTCGCCCTCTCCACTCAACCGAAACTGCGCTTACTAAAGTCTCCAATGACCTATTACTGGCTAAATTCAGAGGTCAATATTCCATCCTCATTCTTCTTGATCTTTCCGCTGCTTTTGACACTGTCGATCACAGCATACTTCTCGATACCCTGTCCTCACTTGGATTCCAGGGCTCTGTCCTTTCCTGGTTCTCTTCCTACCTCTCCCTCCGCACCTTTAGTGTTCACTCTGGTGGATCCTCTTCTACTTCTATCCCTCTGCCTGTCGGCGTACCTCAGGGTTCTGTTCTTGGTCCCCTCCTCTTTTCTATCTACACTTCTTCCTTTGGTTCATTAATCTCATCCCATGGCTTTTCCTACCATCTCTATGCTGATGACTCCCAAATCTACCTTTCTACCCCTGATATCTCACCTTGCATCCAAACCAAAGTTTCAGCGTGCTTGTCTGACATTGCTGTCTGGATGTCTCAACGCCACCTGAAATTAAATATGACCAAAACCAAGCTTCTCATTTTCCCCCCCAAACCCACTTCCCCGCTCCCCCCGTTTTCTATTTCTGTTGATGGCTCTCTCATTCTCTGTCTCCTCAGCTCGAAACCTTGGGGTCATCTTTGACTCTTCTCTCTCCTTCTCTGCTCATATCCAGCAGATTGCCAAACCTGTCGTTTCTTTCTTTACAACATCCGTAAAATCCGCCCCTTTCTTTCCGAGCACTGTACCAAAACCCTCATCCACACCCTTGTCACCTCTCGTTTAGACTACTGCAATCTGCTTCTTGCTGGCCTCCCACTTAGTCACCTCTCCAGTCAGTTCAAAACTCTGCTGCCCGTCTCATCTTCTGCCAGGGTCGCTTTACTCATACTACCCCTCTCCTCAAGACCCTTCACTGGCTCCCTATCTGTTTTCGCATCCTGTTCAAACTTCTTCTACTAACCTATAAATGTACTCACTCTGCTGCTCCCCAGTATCTCTCCACACTTGTCCTTCCCTACACCCCTTCCCGTGCACTCCGCTCCATGGATAAATCCTTCTTATCTGTTCCCTTCTCCACTACTGCCAACTCCAGACTTCGCGCCTTCTGTCTCGCTGCACCCTACGCCTGGAATAAACTTCCTGAGCCCCTACGTCTTGCCCCATCCTTGGCCACCTTTAAATCTATACTGAAAGCCCACCTCTTTAACATTGCTTTTGACTCGTAACCACTTGTAACCACTTGCCTCCACCTACCCTCCTCTCTTCCTTCCCGTTCATATTAATTGATTTGATTTGCTTACTTTATTTATTTTTTGTCTATTAGATTGTAAGCTCTTTGAGCAGGGACTGTCTTTCTTCTATGTTTGTGCAGCGCTGCGTACACCTTGTAGCGCTATAGAAATGCTAAATAGTAGTAGTAGTAGTAGTAGTAGTAGTAATATACCACCTTTTCTGAGGTTTTTGCAACTACATTCAAAGCGGTTTACATATATTCAGGTGCTTATTTTGTACCAGGGGCAATGGAGGGCTGGTATTCCTAGAACAACATTAAATCTTGGAAAGTTCCACGTTAAAACATGCAAAGCCCATTTCCTAACAAGTTTAAGTAAAAGGACGCCTGAGTGAACCCCTGGAGCTGTAGAATAATGAAGCACTTATGGAGATCCCACCCAGGTCATGACCCCAAATGTGGGTTTTGTGAAACCCATTTAGGGTTGCGACCCATAATATGGAGAAAAAAATTATTCTAGTAGTTTCTCCTGGTTTTATTCTGGTTTTGCTGCCTGTCCCAGGCCTATGTCTTGGATCCACTGTCTTTGACCTCGGTCGTGATCCATGTGTGGCACGTTGTGATGTAACGAGCAGCTGGCAGTGTAAAGACATGTAAAGGTCCTTTAAATGCTGTTCCCCCTCCTTGAAGCAATATTCTGGAGAATTAGTGCAGTGTTATTTAAACATAAAAACATAGAAAATGATGGCAGATAAAGACCATATGGCCCATCCAGTCTGCCCATCCATATCATCTGCTATCTCTTCCTCCCCCTAAAAGATCCCACATACCCATTCCATTTTTTCTTTAATTCAGACACAGTCCTTATCTTTACAACCTCCATGGGGAGGTTGTTCCATGCATCGACCACCCTTTCTGTAAAGAACTGTTTCCTTAGATTACTTCAGAGGCTACACCCCTTCAACTTCATCTTATGCCCTCTACTTCCAGAGCTTCCTTTCAGTTGAAAGAGACCTGCCTCCTGTTCTTTAATGCCATGGAGAAAAATGCTCGACCAATTTTTAAACAAGCTATTTGTTTTAAGAGCAGCTATGGAATATGGTGATGGAGCAGCCCATCTCTGACCAATCATTGTAGGCAGTACCCCAAGGAAAGTGAAACAGTCTTCAATGACACAATAAAGCTATTGTGACACTGCGTGAGAATTTTCATGCTGATTGGTTACAAAAGTGGGGTGGGGGATGGAGTGGCTCCAGCGACATGAAACCATAAGCTTTAGAAATCCCTCCCCTCATGAGAGTACGGTGAATAACCAAATGCCAAACTGCCCCATAACTTAAATTCATATGAAACATTAGAGCAGAGCTTCCCAAACTAGATCAGTGCCCCAAATGGGGTCTCAAAACCAGCATTTGGGAAAACAACCTGTATTGGCTTTCCATAGGTGCATCATTATTTTGCTCCTGGGGGGGGGGGGGGGGCCTCAGGTCACACACTTTTATTTGGATGTGATCATAGAGTCACAGCTGCAAAATGATTGATACGCACTGCATCAGAGCAAATCCTAATTTGTGTAGTTGCAATATCATATATAAAAGCCATTCTTGAAACATCGGTTACAGTGTGTGGACTTGTTAGAGAAGTTGCCCCATCACTCAATTTCAAACTCTAGAGTAATACTTTAAAAGTTATAGAAGCAAATCTCATGTAGTTCTCAAAATTAATTTTTCATGCCCCCCTCTGCAAGGGTCATTTGTTCTTTAGCTTCCTGCATGCACATGCTAAAGCCACTAAAAACAGGCCCAGTGGTTTATGTGCAGACCAAAGAACACAGTCAGCACAAACAGCTGAAGAAAAGTTTCCACTGTAGTTGATTCATTCTTCTCTGTGCTTGTACTGCTGCTGTCCTGCAGAGGGCAGTGCACAGCCCTGCTCCTCGGAACCTTTCCACTTAAGCGACCCTCAGCATTTCTTTACAGAATCAACCATCCCTTCCCCTTACTGAGTGAAAAACCAAAACATTTTGTGGCGTACTAGGGTTTTTCTACATCTCTACTACGGGGTTGTAATGCAAGGAGAAATAAATGTGTGTTCATAGTAGCAGTTGTGTGACCTGTAACCCTCCACTGAGGCAGCTGCTTCCCACAAAGTCAGACCATCAAAAGGTTGACTGCTTTCTTGTGTACGTACACGTTGAGATATCACATGTGTTTTTTGCTTACCTAACTGGTTAATACCATTTCCTGACTCGGTGCAGAGAAAACAGACTACAAAGTGCAGGGGCTTCTTCTTTAGATAATATCAGATCATTTGTCACCAGCTTTGAACCATAAACGATCTATTGCCTGTGTGATCTTCCCAAACACCACCTAAACTTTCTGTGCCCTGATTCCCTGTGCCATATCACCGTATGTATCTGTAAGCAGACTTGTACACAGGTAACCAAGAAAGATCAGAACATGTGTCGCCAGTTTGATTTAGGAGGTGGACTAAAATGACAGTTTTAAACAAAATAATGCTCTCTCTATGTATGATAGAATGCATTTTGTCTTCCCTTAAGAGCAATGCTGGGGTCATTTCTGTCCTAGACTCATCCTTTGGGATAACATGAAATTAACACTCTCACCTTCCTCTGCCATTGTCATATCACAATACCTGGTGTCTGTTTTCAGAGGTGGGGAAAGGATATTTTTAGTAAACTGAACAGCAAAGAAAGTGGAGATTGTTGCTAGCACTCTGGTATCCTAAAAGGTGTTTCTGCATGTTTGAGTAGAAATTTGTCCCATCACAAATGTTCATGCTATTGTTTCACTCTGTGTGGAAAACAATCAGAAGATCACAAGAACATTTTTCTTATTTAAGCCAATGTAGAATGTGATAGACTTAAGGTTCTCTATGTCTTTTGTGTCCTGGGAGCCAGGCCAATGCGCCTTAAGTGGGATCATACCATTCAACAAATATTTCTGCCTGTAGTTTTAGGGGTTGTTTTAGTCTAACTCTCCTTCCCCAGCATCAGAGCTGTTCTCAATCTGATTCCTCCTCCACCCATCTCACTGCCACTGGTGGGAGAGGGGAAGGACTAGGAGCAGAAGCTGAGGCATCTTGAGGCTTCGGTCATTGCCACCAGAGGTTTTTCTCTGATCAGGTCACACCCTCAGTTTAGGGTTTCAGCTTCAACCCATTCAGTGAAACAGGCTGATCCAGTCCTGCCTTTGCCCTACTCCAAGGATGGATTTGATGTTCTGATTTTCCTGTGGACAGCAAAGGGGAAAATGAGAACTTAAATTCATGCATGCAGTGAGAAAACCCAGGCCCGAATCACACTGTTAGGATTGCCTCCTCACCCCATGTCAACCAAACTCTACATCCCAAACCGTCCTCACTTGAGGGTCACAAAGTCTGGCTCCCTTTTGAATCTGGCACATGTACACTTTGAGCCCCTCCAATAAGGGGTGCTGGTATGTAAAGACTAATGTTCTTTTCCTCCCATGTCACAGTGATGAGTGCTACCCTTGAAACAGCTCTAACCCTTGCTTCTCACCTCAGAAGAAACCAGCTCAGGAAGCAAAAGTTAATCTTGTGTTTGCACACACTCTCTCATCCCCTAGACTGCAATGGAATGCCTTCATTCTCACACACAGAAATCAACTGTGAGCTGACCACAAGTTCACACCTCACGCCGTGGCAAACTTCATGACCTTTTCTGAACCTCATGATGTTTTTATTAGAATGAAAATTAAGATTCAACTTCTAAAATCTCTTGGCTTACCATTCGCCCCTGGTGTTGATGCAGTTCAGGGGAGAGGGTATGGGTGGGGGGGGGGGGGGGGGAAGGGGACTTTCAGCAGCATCTTGACAATTGCATGGAAACAGACAGGTGTTTGCACAAAGGTATCTTGCTGATCTTGACTATATTGCAATCAATAAAAGATCTGGAGTATATCAGAGTGTGGTGTCTGCATTTCTCTCCACACCCCCCTCCCCAGCTGTTAGACTGTCACTGCAGAGCTCTGTAGATATGGGTGGTTTGTGTCCAATTTGAGGAAAGATGCTCACCTTGGGGCAAGGCAGATGTTGCTCTTAGTGTAACGATGATCCATATAAATTGGCATCACTTGATGATTAGTGTTAATTTCGCTCATACACACACACCCCTGAAAAGAAAAGGTGCCAGTGGTGGTTTCCACTTTTCACTCCAGCTGTAATGGGTAAAAAAAGAGGCTGTTGAGCCGGCAAAAGACTACCAGAGTTGACATTTCTGTGTAACCAGCTCCAGTATCTGCTGTGACATCATTTGTCACTCCTTGGTGTCATTGGAAAACGGAATGCTCAGCCCAGTGGTTCCCAAACCTGGTCCTGGAAGCACCCCAGCCAGTCAGGTTTTCCGGATATCCACAATGAGTATTCATGAGAGAGATTTGCATGTGCTGGCTTTACTGCATGTAAATCTCTCGTGAATGTTCATTGTGGATATCCAGAAAACCTGGCTGGCTGGGGTGCCTCCAGGACCAGGTTTGGGAACCACTGGCTCAGCCTAATCCTGGTAGGACTGGGTTGAAAACTCCTGTGTTAGACTACTCCTCTGCTCATTTACATATGTAAATAATGGGTTTATGCATGTAACCAGCTCAACACATCCAAACAGTAATTGTAGAAAATCCACTTCTTACACAAGTGAATCCATGACATGCAGTCTTCAAAGGGATGCATTGTGGGTAAGCATGAGAAGTATGCATATATTTCAAATTTAGCAAAAGAAACACATCCACTTCCTAAAATCTAGATGCTGGTATTTACATCTCACATGAGTCAGCTAAATACTTCTTTGGACTTCGGTATTGGAGATGTGATGGGAGCAATTGTTTATCTTCTGGCATCAAAAACCACCTCAAAACTGGGAAATTTAAACAGGGTGTAGTTTTGCTTCTTAACTGGCAGCTGGTTTTGTAAAATCAGGCAATTGTGGATAGGTAGCGAAATTGATACTTATACGTTCAAAGCCTAAAGTGACGCCACTCTTTAATGTGTTTCTTTGTAAAATGGCTGTTATCACTGTACATGGTACAAAATATAAGACTTTCCCCCACATCTCTATAGGTATTTTACAAAAGGTTCCATGTTCAGTGAACCTTTTGTAAAATACACTTCAAATTGTGAGTGTCAGTATTGGATGTCTTTTCCTACTTAGAGGACATATGCAAAACAAGGCTTCACTTGTGCCTCTTACTTAGGGGGTCTTTTACAAAGATGTGCTAGCATTTTTAGCATGTGCTAAAAATACATATGCATTAAAAGCTAATATGCCCATAGGCATATTATAACGTGCATCTTAGTTTCTTTCTCCTACCATATGATTTTCTGGTGAATTCTGGCATTCTAAAAAATAAGTGAACTGATGCTGGCTCCATGGCTTATGCCATGGTGCAGATGAATTTGAGGCTCATCTTGTCACACTACAGTCCAGGGACAGATAAAGATCCTTGTCATTATGGTCACAAGCCTTGCCAGTCAAAGTAAGCTTCAAAGAAGACATATATGACCTCCTTACAATGCACATGCCTGGCAAAGATATTTGTCACCAATCATGTGGGTTGATGTAGGGTTTATTCATAAATAAGTGGAAAATGTGGTATTAATAGAAAGAGTAATTGAATGGAAGGTAAATAACTGGCACTTTGACCGCACAGCAAGGCCTGTAGGACTTACAACAGGGAGGAATATCTCCACCTCCGGAGTTCTCAACTCAGTCCTCAAGACACACTTGCAGGTGAATTTTCGAAAGAGAAGGACGCCCATCTTCCGATACAAACATGTAGACAAAAGCTGAAATGGAACCCCCTATTTAAAAAATAAATAAATAATAAAAATACAGTCTTCAAGCACTATTCCCACACCTTGACATCATAGTAACATAGTAAATGACGGCAGAAAAAGACCTGCATGGTCCATCCAGTCTGCCCAACAAGACAAACTCATATGTGCTACTTTTTGTGTATACCCTACTTTGATTTGTACCTGTCCTCTTCAGGGCACAGACCGTATAAGTCTGTCCAGCACTATCCCCGCCTCCCAACCACTAGCCCCGCCTCCCACCACTGGCTCTGGCACAGACCGTATAAGTCTGCCCAGCACTATCCTCGCCTCCCACCACCGGCTGGCTCTGCCACCCAATCTCGGCTAAGCTCCTTAGGATCCATTCCTTCTAACATAGTAACATAGTAGATGACAGCAGAAAAAGACCTACACGGTCCATCCAGTCTGCCCAAGATAAACTCATATGTGTATACCTTACCTTGATTTGTACCTGTCTTTTTCATGGCACAGGCCGTATAAGTCTGCCCAGCGGTATTCCCCGCCTCCCAACCACCAGTCCCGTCTCCCATCACCGACTCTGGCACAGACCGTATAAGTCTGCCCTCCACTATCCACATCTCCCAACCACCAACCCCTCTTCCCTCCACCTGCTCTGCCACCCAATTTTAGCTAAGGTTCTGAGGATCCATTCCTTCTGCACAGGATTCCTTTATGCATATCCCACGCATGTTTGAATTCCGTTATTGTTTTCATCTCTACCACCTCCCGCGGGAGGGCATTCCAAGCATCCACCACCCTCTCCGTGAAAAAATACTTCCTGACATCTTTCCTGAGTCTGCCCCCCTTCAATCTTATTTCATGTCCTCTCGTTTTACCGCCTTCCCATCTCCGGAAAAGATTTGTTTGCGGATTAATACCTTTCAAATATTTGAACGTCTGTATCATATCACCCCTGTTCCTCCTTTCCTCCAGGGTATACATGTTCAGGTCAGCAAGTCTCTCTTCATACGTCTTGGAACCCTCTTTCCCTTCCTCAATTCTTCCTCCTTTATCACCACCTCATCCACTTTTCCACCTTTCTCACTCCCTTTCTTCCTCCATATTAAAGATCTCCCCATTCTTCTTTCCTCCTTTCAGATATTCTTTACCCCTCATTACCCCATCTCCTTCCTGAGAATGACCCCCCTCCCATCCCTTCTTTCAAACACGTGTTTCCTTTTCCCACCCACTCACTCTGGACACTCTTCCTCTATTTGCACCTGTTCCCTTTCTTTCTCCCTCCAAATACTTTTGTCACACTTCATCCAGACACTTTTCTGCCCCCTTCCCAGTCCCCCCATTTAGACACTCTCCCCTCTTTAGCCATCCCCGCTCTAAAGGCTTTTCCACCCTTCTCGCTTTCTCCCTCTTTAAATATTCTTTACTAGGAATGTGAGGCCATAAAATGTTTGTTTCAGATTGTTCCCTGTGTCATTTTCGGGAAGGCTCTAGGATTTTTATTATTATTATTATTATTATTATTCTGTAATCACAGGAGCAATGTCATTAAGATCTCCTTCTCCTATCATCCTCAGTCCTGGCCTTCCATAAATTATAATTTTTATTGCCCAATACCAAAAAAGACAAATCTAACTTTGTCATATGGAATATTTCCAACATTTTGATAGATCGTAAACCCATATCCTCGTCAATTAGGCAATCATGTGGCATCTGGTATGTTAATGAACTTTTACACAATGGTTTCTTTAAGATCTTTACTCATTTGAAAACAGACTTTAATTTACCTACCTATCAATTTTATTCCTGGTTTCAACTTCAACATGCCCTTAAAGCATCACACTTAAATCTGGTTGATATATTTGATACTTGTTTATTAGACAATTTTGTTACAAAAATCATCATGGCTGCTCACAGAGCCTCTCTTTTTTTTTTGTTTTGTTTACAAAACCTTCCACTGTACTAAGAGACACTTTTGTCAGGGTATATAGAAAGTATGGGAACAAGACGTAAAAGAAACTCTTCCTACAGAAGCAAGGAATACTTTCTGGTTTTGAGGTCCATGATTCTCTCTTTCTGTCTCAATCACTCAATCTCTGTATTTCATGCAACATAGATGGAACCCAAGGAGGGGGTATGGCAATATAGCGGCATGACTCCAGGCATGATACCACATATGAAGAGGAAGAGGGTAGTGAGGACGGTTCCCTCGCCTGCCTCAACTTTGCCCCCATACAGTATAAACTTGATCATTTCTTGTCTGGAGCCCACCTACCAGATGTTGGGGAGTCGAGCCCTGCTGCAAAGATAGTCGAAGGAGCATTGTATTCACTGGGGCCTGACGCAAAGCTTTTGCCCCTAATTTCCAACACTCCTCTGGGTCCAGCGTTCTCTATGGCATCAAGTGGGATACTGCAAGCTGCCAGAAATGCTGAGGGTGAGGTTTCCAGTGAGGGCCCCAGTGGCCTAGTGGTTAGGGTGGTGGACTTTGGTCCTGGGGAACTGAGGAACTGAGTTTGATTCCTGGCACAGGCAGCTCCTCGTGACCCTGGGCAAGTCACTTAACCCTCCATTGCCCGCCGCATAGAGCCTGCCATGAGTGGGAAAGCGCGGGGTACAAATGTAACAAAAATAAAAAAATATGGAGGTATGCTTGGGGATGAGACTCTAGGACTGTCCTAGTTTCATGTTGAGGAGTAGCCTAGTGGTTAGTGCAGTGGGTTTTGATCCTGGGGAACTGAGTTCAATTCCCACTGCAGCTCTTTGTGACTCTGGGCAAGTCACTTAACCCTCCATTGCCCCTGGTACAAAAATAAGTACCTGAATATATGTAAACCGCTTTGAATGTAGTTGCAAAAAACTCAAAAAGGCAGTATATGAAGTCCCATTTCCCTTTCCCTTTATGACTGGAATTGAAGGAGGCACCAAAGTCCCCATTCTAATCTTCTCTTTCACAGCTTTCTTGATGATCCCTGGGACAGCAGTAGGAGACACTCTGAGGTCTTTCATCTCATGAAGTTGCAGGGTCAAATCTCTTATCATGAGACTCAGAGCTGTCCCAAGGGCTGTGCAAGCGGTGAGATGCAGCAGCACAAAGTAGGCAGGAGGTGGGGGCACAAAATTCACTCCTCATCCATTGTCTCCCCTGCTTGGCCATGGTGCAGTGGGCGAGGTGGGAGTACTAGACGGTGTATCACGCAGGGCAGGATTTCAGCTCGGGATGCTCCTGACAAGACTAGTTCCACAGCATCAGGAGATGCTGTCAGACCAAATGCATCCACTTCTGTCAGCCTAGGGAAGGTTGAGAAAAACGCACTGAGGAAAAAAAAAAAAGCTAAGGGCAGAAGAGGTCAGCACAGCATGGAATCAGATCAGGCAAAGATATTGGTTACCCAAGGCCT
Organism: Microcaecilia unicolor; assembly: GCF_901765095.1. NCBI lineage: Eukaryota > Metazoa > Chordata > Amphibia > Gymnophiona > Siphonopidae > Microcaecilia > Microcaecilia unicolor. The sequence continues at coordinate 159,784,603 of NC_044035.1, forward strand.
GATTGGATGTCTGAAATTGGGATGGCAAGCCATATTTTGGGGTGGTATTGCCACTCTATAGCACCAATAGAAGGTGGATTTCTTCCCTCATGGAGTGTGCAATTAGTGAATCACAGGTACTCTGATCACTGGATGGAGTTGCTGTTTGAAGCACATTTGTATGTTTAAATGGAAGGGATGGATATAGTCTTTCATGTCTAGATCATGGGTTCCAACTCCATCCAATATTGAAATATAGTTTTGACTGGTGACTGCTCCAACACTGACCTCAGTGAAAGGGAGAAACAGTGCTCTGCACTGAGGCCCAGATGCATCAACAAAACGTAAAACAACCGAAAACGTAAAAGTCATTACCGTTTTAGAAAAAACGAAGGATGCACTAAAAAAAAAAAAGACGCACATGTTCGGCGCGGTATTCAAATGTGAGATGCATGAAAGTATCATTAATCTGGTGTAATCTCCGCCAGCGGTATAGGAAATGCATGCGCACAATCGCCAAACCTATGATATCACCGTAGCTGTTGTACTGCATGTCACACCGCAATAATAAAAACAAAAGTGCAGTTGAAACCAGCCATCGAAAAAAGCCGTCCGTTTTGGCCATCATTCACCTCCGCAATAATAAAAAACGTCTTTTTTGTCCGTGCTTCACTCAGCTGAGAAACCTGGAAGTCTCTGAGCCAATCACAAACGCATTGAAGTCGAGCTAAACGTGCTGTGATTGGCTCAGAGACTTCCTGGTCTCTCAGCTGAGTAAAGCACGGACAAAAAAGACGTTTTTATTATTGCAAAGGGGGAAGGCGGCCAAAATGGGTGCCCATCCAAAAATAACATCCATGTTGGCCCCCTTAATAATAAAAACATCTTTTTTGGCAGTGCTTCACTCAGCTGAGACCAGGAAGTCCCTGAGCCAATCACAGTGCGGTTAGCTCGGTTAAACGCGCTGTGATTGACTCAGAGACTTCCAGGTCTCAGCTGCTGAGTGAAGCACAGGCAAAAAAGATGTTTTTATTATTCCGGGGTCCAAAAAAGAGCCTGCAGCATCGGAGCCTGTTTGATTCTTTTTTTATTTTAATACTAGTAAAAAAGCCCCGTTTCTGATGCAAATGAAACGGGGGCTAGCAAGGTTTTCTTCTGTGTGCATGTGGGAGTGTGTGTGTCCCTGCCCTCTGCCCTCTCTCCCCTCCCCCCTCTGAGTCCTTCACTGCTTTGCTGTGTTTTCCTTCACTGACTGTTTGTGTTACAGAGAGGGCGGGGCAGACATTCATGGGGAAACCGGATATCTCTCCCCCTTCACACTTCCGGCTGGAGGCTTCATAGAACGTTGGTGTTGCCTTTTATATAGAGAGATAGTGAAGAACGACTATAAAGGACACTCCTGACGAACACTGGGGGCTGTTTTTCTGCTGGAGCACTCCCATAATGGCCGTCCATGACGAGCACTTGGCCGTTCCCCCCCCCCCCCCCCCCCCCCCCCGATTTTTGTTTTTCACCTTATGAAGTTTTCCAATCCAGCGCAGCCCCAATGAGAGGTACAGACCTCTCGTTACATTTTCCGCCGTTTTCCAGCGTTAAGGTAAGCAGAAAAGCTTAGTGCATCTCGTTACAATGGGGTTTCTACACAATTTTGCTCATCTGCATTCCGTTTTCGTTAGCTGCTACCGTCGTCGGAAAATGGCCTTTAGTGCATGCCACGGTTAGAAACTTGTTCGTTAAAGGCTCATTAAAGGCTTGTTTAGTTTAGTGCATCTGGCCCTCAGTGACATGAAATTCATCTGATTCAGGGCACTGTAGTCTTGCTGCCAGTAGGTGGTGCAGCAGGAAGGGAATATGCATTGAGGCAGTGTACTACCTTTCTATCTCAGTCCAGTGGCTGTAGCTTCAAGTCTTCAGCAACAGGAGTCAGGGGATAGGGCGTAGGAGTTGAGAAGGGGTGAAGAAAGGAAGAATTGAGTAGAATTGGTGGAGAGATGGAGTTTCAATGAAAGGTGATTTTAAAGATCAGACCAAGGCTGCTGCTGCTGCAAAGGCAGTGTTAGCCATGGGCAGTGCATTTCTTTTAGCAAAAAAGGTGCCGGTACTTACTGTAAATGCTAGGCCACTCTTCAGAGGTGGGGTGATCACTGAGGGACCCACCCCACAATAGCCAGGCCCCCTGCAACCAGTCACAGAATCAATGAGAAGGCAGAATTGGTGTGTAGAGCCTGAGCTCTTTCATTAAAACTTGGGGACCATGGGTCAATTTTAGCAGACAATGAAAAAGGTGCCGGTACTCAGTACCCCCAAGTACCCCCTCAAAAAAAGCCCTGGCCATGGGAGTGGGGAAGGCAACTAGGGCCAAACTCTTGATACACTCATACCTCTGTAAATATAGAAAAGAAAAGAAGCCTTTAACTTGTCCCCCCCCCCTCCCATTTCTCTGGGAGGGGCATCTTGCAGAGGACAGGGAGGTGCAGAGGTCTCAGGGCAGCCCAGCAACAGCACTGACACCTTTTAGTTAAAATGTTTAAAGTTTTTAAAATGCTCCAGCACTGTTATAAAACAAATAACTCAGGTGCCCATAGATGCTAGAGGTGTGTTTAAAATTTTACTAGTTTGTAACTGTGGGGAGATGTGCAGAAAAATGGAGCCTGTTACAAGGCTTCTGATTGGCTGTCTGAGACCCCAGGGAGAGTTTGGAAATCTTGAGGGGCAGTGTGGAAGGCAGCCAATAGGAGCCAGGATCTGCTAAAGGGCACGAATTTGGACCAATGAGGTGGCAGGAGGCAGTCTGACCCATAGATTGGCGCGAATTTCAAGCCAATCCAGGGGACAGGAGGGGTGGAGCAAAGAAAAGCTTTGCAGTCCAGAGCAGTGTTGCCAGGTGAGCGGTTTTCCCGCCCAATTGGGCGTTTTTCCGCGACCCGCCGCAGGAAATTTTTGCTTGCGGCGGGTTGCGGTTTTTTGGCCTTGTTTTGGGGTCTTTCAGCGGTTTTTTTAGTGGTTTTTCGGGCCGCGGGGGCAGGGCTAGTGGCATTTTGGGCGGGTTAGTGACGTTCTGGGCGGGGCCGATGATGGGGGAGGCGGGGTCAATGACGGGGAGGCAGGGCCGATGACGGCAGGGCGGGGTTGATGACGGCGGGGGTGGGGGTGTCAGGGGCGGGGTTTGACTTTGGGCGGGTTTTGGGCTTGTTTGGGTGGGGAAAAAATTTTCCACCTGGCAACCCTGGTCCAGAGGCAGCCTGGGAAAGAGAAAGACGAGCCCAGACAAAAAAAAAAAAAGAATGGAGGCTGCAAGCATGCTCTGAGAGGGGAAGATCAGATCCCGGCAGCAGTGTGCAAGCTGGGGCAGAGAAGGGCATGTTTCAGGCAAGAAGAGGCAGCTGCAGGCTGGATGAGAAGTAGATCAAACCCAAGCAGGAGTGAGCTGCAGGCTGAAAGAGAAGGACCCACTGATGAGCCCCAGATGAAGAGAGAGAACTGGTGAGTCTTGTAAGGGGCTGGGCACTAAAGCAGACAGGAGCAGAGGAGGAGTAGAAGGGGGTCTGGAGCGAGCCGGGGGCAGAAGAGGAGCTGTAGCAGTAGCCACAGAGGCCATTCTTCAGACAGAGAGAAGAGAAAGCCGGCCGTGTGACTGCCTGCCCTGTAAGAAGAGGCCTCTTCGGAAAGGGAAGAAGCCCCACAAAGAAAGAGACAGAGAGACCCCCCCCCCCCCCACCCGCACTGAGTGCCCAGATGGACACGGCAGGGGGGGAGCGGAGCTGCCTGTGTGAATGGCAGCGCTGCGCGACGAGCGAAAAAAAGAATGCAGGGACTGAGGCAGCAGACGGAGCCTGGGGAGAAGAATTTCAGGGCAGGCAGGCAGGCAACGCTGAATGCTGCCTCCCAGATGGCCGTACCCAGAGCCGCAGGAGAAAAGACAGTGTCAGTGAGCGAAGGATGTTTGATGGGTGGGCCTGGAGGAAAAGTGGCTGGGCCTGGGCCCGTCCCAGGCCCGCCCGTGGCTACGCCCCTGAGATCAGGGGCTACTCAACTGACCGGGTAGAGGGCTCCTCTATCTATAATGTTAGATGCTTTCTTTTCCCTCCACCCCCCTACCTAGGCCCATCACCAACCAGTGTCTATTTCCGCTTTCTACGCCTTTGTGTTCCTCTCAGTGTGCCCTCCACGCCACTTCCACAATCCTTCATTCTATGCTCACCTGGCTGCGTGACTGTCCAGCACCCTGGCCTCTTAGGTACACAGAGCACCATACCCCTTGGCTTCTGCAGTTTTGGATATAAAGGCATACATCTTTCTGCTGCATGACAATGCCATTCCTCAACAGCTGTGGTCTAGAAGTGCACATGGATAGGTATGTTCAGGAAGGTTGCAGCAGACTGCCAGGTTAGCTAGTGCAACAGACACATTTCTTCTACTTCCCTTATGCAGGTGAAGACACGGAGTCCAATGAGCTGTAGCCTGTAGCCAGTGCAGGCATTCCAGGAGGAGGAGGATGAATTAGTGGCAGCTGAGGGCTCACAGGAGGGCACTGTGGGAGAGGAAGAGCATGCTGAGGACACCAGCCAGGTGCCGCCTGCAGGGGATGAGGAGCAGGAGCAATTAGTGTTGGAACCCACCCCCTACCCCCAGCGGCATTTGAGGAAGGCTCAATAGAGGCAGAGAAGGCTGATGAGGAGCCACAGCCAGGGACACAGAAAGACTGAGCCAGGCCCAGGGCAGGGCCGCCACTGCTGCACTCCCCAGGATCGCTGCCGCCCCCCCCCCCCAGGATCGCCGCTACCGCCACCCCCACCCCCACTACAACTTCACATACCTTTGCTGGAGGGGATCCCCAGGCCCACCGCTGCCACCACCACCTTTGACTCCCCCCCAGCGCCAACCCTTTCGACCCTCCCTTTCCGCCGCCGCCACCATCAGGTACCTTTGCTGGCGGGGGTTCCCAACCCCCGCCAGCCGAAGTCCTCTTCTCTGGCACAGCCACGTTGCTGATCTGCAAGGCTTCTATTTCTTTGAGTCCTGCACGTCAGCCTCACAGAAACAGATCAGCAACGCGACCGCGCTGGAGAAGAGGACTTCGGCTGGCTGGGGTTGGGGACACCCGCCCCCACCAGCAAAGGTACCCAACGGCGGCGGTGGTAGGGGAGGGTTGGCAGCAGGGGGGCAGGGCCAAATCTATGGGGGCCTATGCCCCCGTGGCCCCATGTAGCTACGCCCCTGCTGGCCTCCCACTTAGTCACCTCTCCCCCCTCCAGTCGGTTCAAAACTCTGCTGCCCGTCTCATCTTCCGCCAGGGTCGCTTTACTCATACTACCCCTCTCCTCAAGACCCTTCACTGGCTCCCTATCCGTTTTCGCATCCTGTTCAAACTTCTTCTACTAACCTATAATGTACTCACTCTGGCTGCTCCCCAGTATCTCTCCACACTCGTCCTTCCCAACACCCCTTCCCGTGCACTCCGCTCCATGGATAAATCCTTCTTATCTGTTCCCTTCTCCACTACTGCCAACTCCAGACTTCGCGCCTTCTGTCTCGCTGTATCCTACGCCTGGAATAAACTTCCTGAGCCCCTACGTCTTGCCCCATCCTTGGCCACCTTTAAATCTAGACTGAAAGCCCACCTCTTTAACATTGCTTTTGACTCGTAACCACTTGTAACCACTCGCCTCCACCTACCCTCCTCTCTTCCTTCCCGTTCACATTAATTGATTTGATTTGCTTACTTTATTTATTTTTTGTCTATTAGATTGTAAGCTCTTTGAGCAGGGACTGTCTTTCTTCTATGTTTGTGCAGCGCTGCGTATGCCTTGTAGCGCTATAGAAATGCTAAATAGTAGTAGTAGTGTACTCTTTTCTGTGGCACTTATTCTGTGGCATCCTTTCGCGTGTATTTTGGTTTTAATTGATATTTGTTAACCGCTTTAGCCTTCGTGGAAGTAAAGGTGGTAAATCAATTCCTTAATAAACATAGACATAAACATCTCCAGGATTACACAGCAGCCTTGGTGAGCACATTGTCCACACAGCAAGCACCTGAGCCTGCAACTGAAATCAGTGAGAACACCAGTCCTGCAGCAACACCCACCACACCAGCTGCAAGTGGCACCAGTGGCCACACCACCCAGCCAAGCATCACAGCATTCGCCTCAGCTGCAGAGCTGCAACCGCCATCCAAGCGTCCGAGGATAGGACCCACAGCACCCCTGGCCAGGTTTCTCGGGGGCAGCAGATGCACCCTTGCTGGGTGCTGGGCCCAGCAGCAGATCAGTCACCCGGCCAATCAGGTGGCCAGATTTCCAGGGTGCAGCAGAGGCAGCAGGATGGACTGATGATTGTGAGGACAGTGGGTGCCCCACACACTTTCAGCTCCTGCAAGACCTGGGCCATTGCTAGCAGCTTGGGGACAGGGTGGGAGAGGTGGCTCCCAGAGGGGACAGAGAGGGGGAGGGGGAGGATCAGCTAGGGCCAGTGGTGTGCTGGTAAATGTTTAACAACAGGCCCTCTCCCCGGTCCCCCTCTGCGCCCCCTGTCCCCCTCTGTGTCCCCCCCCAAATTGCAGAGCTGGCTATAGCCAGGGAGAGAGCTGGGGGGGGGGAGGGGGTGGCAATGCATTCCTCCAGGAAAAAAATTTTAAATGATCCCAGGTTCCAATCTAATTCATGTTTAATGTGCGATAAAATGCCATAAATGCCGTAAATAAATATAAACTTTTAATGTTGAGCACCTGATTCTCAAAGTGAACATATTCCAAACACTATAATTAAAATAAAATGATTTTTTTCTACCTTTTTTGTCTGGTGACTGTTTTTCTGATCATGCTGGCCCAGTATCCGATTCTGCTGTTATCTGTCCTCTTAACTCAGTGGTGTGCTGGAGCAGGCTCTCACAGGCTCTCGAGAGCCGTTTGTTAAGTTTTTAAGAATTTTGGGAGCCGGTTCTCCATGGCTACTTTAACAAATGGATCCCAAAATGTGGGCTTGGGCCCCTCCTGAATTCTCTTTTACTTTGCTGGCGAGAGAGAGCCCCCTGTTAACAATTTACCAGCACACCCCTGTCTTAACTCCATTTCCAGGGCTTCCTTTCCTTTCTTCTTCATTTCTGGTCCTCAGCTTCTGCCTATTTTCTTCATCCATGTGCAGTTTTTCTCCTCTCTTCCTTTCCCCTCAACTCATCTCCTTCCTCACTCTTCCCTCCCCTCCATCTTTGTCCAGCATTTCTTCTCTCTCCCCTCCTCTCCCCTGCCCTCCCTCCATCCACCCATACCCAGCGACCCTCCTCTCCCATGCCCTCCATGGGCCCCTGGGATCACTCTGTCTGCTATTTACTTCTACTTCCAAAAGCTCAAAGTCAATATTGAGCCTGCAGCAGTTAGCACTTTTTTTTTTTAATACTGACCATCTGATATTCAGTCGGGACCTGTTAAGAGTATCTGGCTGGATCCCAAGGTCCCCCTCCCCCAAGATTCCAATCTCCCTCTCTCCCACACCCAGAAACATCATGCAAACCCCATCTAATCCCCCCTACCCTCCAAACATCACAAAAATCCCTTCCAATTCCTCCACCCAACTCCCACCCCCCCCGGGTCCCAACGTCCCCCTCCCCCAAGATTCCAATCTCCCTCTCTCCCACACCCAGAAACATCATGCAAACCCCTTCTAATCCCCCCTACCCTCCAAACATCACAAAAATCCCTTCCAATTCCTCCACCTAACGTCCCCCTCCCCCAAGATTCCAATCTCCCTCTCTCCCACACCCAGAAACATCATGCAAACCCTTTCTAATCCCCCCTACCCTCCAAACGTCACAAAAATCCCTTCCAATTCCTCCACCCAACTTCCCCCCCCCCCAAACATAGACAGCACCCTCACTCTCACCCCAAGTATGCTTCGGGTCTACCTGCCTCGTCCTTCTAATTCTTCGGGGCAGGCAGTCTTGCCTGCCCGCTGCCAGCTGACTCTCCCCCGCTGCCATCCGATTCGCGTTTCAAAATGGCCGCCGAGACTTCAGAAGTCTCGCAAGGCCGCCTCTGGAAGTCGGCCATTTTTAAAGCACGAATCGGCAGCGGGCAGGCAAAACTGCCTGCCCCGAAGAATTAGAAGAACGGCGTCGGTAAGGATCCGGAGGGAGGGAGGAGAGCCAGAGCCAGCTAGCTATATTTAACAACCGGCTCGCAAGTCGGTTGAAAGATTAATGCCGGTGCGAGCCGGCTCCAGCACACCACTGGCTAGGGCTGTGAGTCACCTAATTGCCAAGCTCTGGTGAAAGTAATGTGCTGGGGAGAGGGGGGTTGGGAGTTTATGCAGAGGGAGGGGGTTGTGTGCTGAGGGGAGGGAGTAAGGGGTGTGCTGTGGGGAGAGGGGATGGTGGAGGGGGTTACAGAGGTGCTGCACACAAATAAATAGTGCACTTACCTTTACTGAAAAATGATTAGAATGATTCTTTGTCTGGCGCGGACCCCCCGCTGGTATGCTCCTGGTCAGCTCTGTCTGGTGCAGTAGGGAGGTTTCCTCATCCTCTGGGTCTGATGGCTGTTGCTGTGATTGCTGGCTCATGACTCTCATAGTCCACCCCTAAAATGAGGTGGAGGAGGAGTACAACAAGAGGCATAAGAGCACCCACACCATCATAGAAAGGTGCTTGACCTTTGGCCAGCTGAAGAATCGCTTCAGGTGTCTGGACTGTTCCAGGGGGGAGCTCCTGTACAGCCGTGGAAAGGTTGCCAAAGGTCACGCACCTTTCTATGATGGTGTGGGTGCTCTTATGCCTCTTGTTGTACTCCTCCTCCACCTCATTTTAGGGGTGGACTATGAGAGTCATGAGCCAGGTTCACTGGGAGTAGCCTCTGTCACTTGTGAGGGGAAGCAGAATCACAGACATGGCTGTATATTGGCTGGTATGGTGATCTTGTGGAGGTGGGGTAATGGCTGGAGGTTCTGGAGGCATCTAGAGGAAGGGAGTGTGTTGAAGGTTAGGAGGAGGAGGGGGTATGGGTTTTTGGAATCCCTGTACTTACCTAGGAGCCATGTTCATGGAGTGATATGATTTTCTATTTCTGTAGGTGTCCTTGTGTGCCCTGGGAGGGGGGGGAGGTCTGAGTGTGACATATGTACAGTCTATGATGCCTGTGACTGAGGGGAAGCAGTCTATGGAGTAGAACTGAGCCATGTTGTTCTGGAGGGCCTGAGTGGTAGTAGGAAAGGTAATATAGTCCAAATGAGTCTTAAGACAGGCGTAGCCTGGATGTCCCCCCCCCCAGAAGTAATTTTGCTGTCTGTTATTGGCAATAAACATTTACCACGAAAACACCGTCCATGACACACCCATGAAACGCCTCCTCTGGGAACGTCTTCTTTTCAGCGGCTATCAGACTTGGACATTTTGTTTTTGTTTGATATACGCTATGGGATGTTTTTCTGTAAGAAATATGTATATCTGCCTGTTATGCCATTTTTTGGATATTTTTCTGTTTTGAAAATGAACCCCATAGTAACCCATGTAACTTTGTAAGTCTATGTGCTTTGAAAATGAGTCGCCACTTATAACATAGTATAAACAAACAGAGGAACTCTACAATAAACATTTCATAATAATCGTCAGGATGCAAAGTGAAAACTACAATGAGGGATGACAGCCAAACTCAAAGTAACAATAAATAAATAGGCATTTTACTGAAAGCCTGGGAAAAGAGCCAATCTTTGACTGGCTTTCAGAATCTGAAATAATTATTTTCTAGCAGAAGCGGTCAGATCATGTTACGCCTATTTTGATGCAATTACATTGGTTACCTATTAAAGCACGTCTTATTTTGAAATTATTATGCTGGGTGTATAAGATGTTTAATGGCATATGTCCAGAATATTTATTTTCCTTATTTTTGTTTCCATTGTCAGCTTCTTCACCTTGAACTATTGATTCTTGTCTTATTTACTTTCCATCTTTTGTAAAAGTTCAAAAAAGTCTTTATCAACTTAATTTCTTTATCAAGCAGTTTCTGCATGGTGTTCTTTACCTGCTGATCTTAAAAAGATTCCCTCTTATTTGCTTTTTTGCAAGCAACTAAGAACATAAGAATAGCCATGCTGGGTCAGATCAGTGATCCATCTAGCCCAGTATCCTGCTTCCAGCAGTGACCAATTCAGGTCACAAGTACCTGGCAGAATCCTAAATAGTAGCAAGATTCCATTTAGAATCTCAAAGAGTAAAAACAGGAGCAAAAATAAAAGTACAAAGAGCCTTTAAAGATTGAGGTGTCAATTCAAAATTGTATTAATCAGACCCGACATGGTCCATGTTTCAGCAAAACTGACTGCATCAGGGATCTATCAGGATAGATGATGTTCAATTTTGTCAAAGAAATCCAAAAAAACCCAAATGTCTGGAATGGTAATCTCAAGGCGGTAAAGAGACACCCAAAAAAACGCAGGTACAATGAAAAACTTTGTGATAAATAATCCATATAAGGAAAACCTGCCAGGAAATCAGCAGAGTCACTCCACCCATGAAGGCTCCTTGTGCTTTAGTTTTTGCTCCTGTGTTGAGTGTATTTCAGATTCCCTCTTCTGCATTTCTCAAATCTCAAAGAGCAGCAGGATTCCATGTAGAATCTCAATGAGTAGCAAGATTCTATGCTACCAATCCCAGGGCAAGTAGGGGCTTCCCCATGTCTATCTGAATAGCACACTAAAGTATATTTATTTAAGAAATTATTTTATTAGTCTGGTTGTTTTATTGATGTTCCTTCTCTTTTCACATGTTATCATTGTAGAATTTGATCTTGATGTTATCCATTTTGAACCTATATTTGGGAGTTTTTAAATTTAATTTTAATTTATTTATAACACAATTTATAGATCGCACTATCCTAGGTCAAAAAACATTCACAATAAAATTATGACTATACAAACAATACAGTAAAATCAGTGCAAAAATAGACATCTCATCAAGAAAAAGCCTGAGAAAACACGTAAGCCTTATGCAGTTTTCTAAACTGAAGGTAGCTCATGAGGTTTTGCAGTTCATCAGGAAAACCATTCAACAAACGGGCCTAATTCTATATACAAAATTTTTACCTAGTATCATCCTAATTAATCTGTTTATAAGAAGGAACATTTAACAGCATTTTATCCGCAGATCTCAGTGGCTGTGGTGGACAATACATTCTTAAAGCAGTAGCTAAGGGAAGAAGAATCTCCCCCTTTATAGTTCTATAAATCAAACTCAGTCCCCCCCCCCCCCCCCCCCCCCGATATTTAAAAGCATTTAACTGGCCAAGATCGGCACCAGGCCAGTTAAATGCCCCATAACTGGTTATCTGGCGATATTCAGTGGGGAATAGCTGGCTCTCTCACTGAATATCACCGGTTAGCGTCTAGAAGGTAGCCGGTGATATCAGCTGACATAACCAGCTATCCACTGATTTTCAGACCCACTTTAGCAGCTATATTTAGTTGCATGAGTTCATGGGATATCTTTGGCTGGCTAGACGATAGCCGGCTAAGTCTGACTATTAACAGAGCCGGTTATCTTCTAACCACCCAAAAATAAACCGGATATTCAATGTCGGTCACCAGAAATGGTTCAGCATTGAATTTCCAGTTTTAGTGGTGACTGTGGGAATTAGTCGGGCTAACTACTACAGTCTGAATATCGGCCCCATCGGCCCCAGTATCTTAAATTCTATTCTCTATTTTACAGGTAACCAGTGACGTTTTTGCAATCCTGGAGAAATGTGTTCAGACCTAAACACTCCAGAGATAAGTCGAGTTGCAACATTTTGGGCCATCTGTAAAGGTCTCAACAAATATAAAGGCAGGCCCTAAAACAATGAGTTGCAGTAATCAAATAACGAGATCACCAATGACTGCAATACTGTTCTAAAATTTGCACTAGAAAGCAAATCCTTCAACCTATGTGTACTTTTAACTTGAAAAAATCTTTTTTACCAAGATTTTTATATGTGACTGAAACAGCAAGGTAGAGTCTATCACAATGCCTAGAAATGTAGGGACCCTTTTACTAAAGGGAAAGGGAAATGCAACTTGATATACTGCCTTTCTGAGATTTTTGAAACTACATTCAAAGTAGTTTACATATATACAGGTACTTATTTTGTACCTGGGGCAATGGAGGGTTAAGCGATTTGCCCACAGTCACAAAGAGCTGCAGTGGGAATTGAACCCAGTTCCCCAGGATCAAAGTCTGCTGCACTAACCACTAGGCTGTCACGTTTTCAAAGCTGGAAACTGGGTTTGTGAGCCCTTGAGCCACTGCCGAAGAGCGGCAGTGGCAGGCAAAACCACCCTCAAACCAGGGACAGGGCAGAACAGGACTGGAACCCCGGACTGGGGTTGCAGCAGAGGCAAACAAGCTGGAACAGGCAGAGCAGGAACCCTAGTCTTCACCTGCGCTTAGCCGCTTTTCCCCAGGAGTTGAGCCCCTGGGTGCAGGCGGCCGGCAGGGCTTTGCAGGACAGGGCAGGGGCTGGATACCAACAGGCAACACACAACAGCTGCCAACGCAGCCACAAAGCAAGAAACACAAACAGATAAGGATTAGGACTGAAAGCTGCCCGGAAGCCACTAAACAGGAAACACAGAGAACCAAGAACTAGACACAGAATACAGACCAGAAACCAGACAAGGAAATAAGCAATAAAACCTAAACTAAACTACACACAGACTAACTAGAAACAAACAAGAATCAAGGCAAGAAATCAGACTGAGCAGAAGTGCAAACAGCACCCCAACAAACCTCAGGGCCTTAGGCGATGCAAAGGCAAAGCAGAAAGGTTTCAAACTAGCTAATAAGCCCAGCAGCAGCTGAGGCTCACTGCAGCAATCACCAGGAAACTACGGGTGCTGTGAAGGTTCAAACAGAAAGAGCAAGTTTGGCAGTCTGGAAGATCCGGACTGGACTGGGCTGAAGTCTGGAACAGGAAACAGCACACAGACAATCCAATGCAGCCAGCACACAGAGACAGAGACATAACTAACACAGGAAGAACAGACAGGAGCCAGCTCAGAAGCTGACAGCCGGAAATAAGGTGAATCTGGAGAGGTCACAGCCACAGACGTGACAGACCCCCCCCCCCCTCAAGGCTCCCGTGTCCCCACGGGAGCTTTCAGGTTTCCATGGGTAGCAATGGTAAAACCTACGGAGGAACTTCAAAACAGGACCATGGTTAGCTGGACTAGAACTTGAACTCGGGTGGGACTGAGCAACTTGGCTAGAACTGAAACTTGACTTGGACTCAGCATCTTGGCTGGACCTGGAACTCGGCCTGGACTCAGCAGCTTGACTGGAACTGGAGCTTGGCTTAGGCTCAGCATCTAGGCTAGAACTGTGACTCGGTCTGGACTCAGCATCTTGGCTGGAACTAGAACTCGGCTTGAACTCAGCAGCTTGGCTAGGGCCAAAACTCGGCCTGGACTCAGCAGCTTGGCTGGAACTCAAACTCGGAGTGGACTCCGCATCATCTTGGCTGGAACTCAAACTCGGAGTGGACTTGGTGTCATCTTGACCGGAACTCAAACTCAGAGTGGACTCAGCAGCATCTTGGCTGGAACTCAAACTCGGAGTGGACAGCAGCATCTTGGCCGGAACTCAAACTCGGAGTCGACTCAGCATCATCTCAGCTGCAGCTTCAGGAGTATTCCTCAAGGCTGGATCAAGAAAAAGTTTATCATGGTAATCTCGGAGCGTCATCAATTCATCAAGAACAGAAACTGGATTGAGACCGAACTTCAACTTGGAACTACAGACTGGACCTGGGCTTAGACCCGGATTACCAACAAAGGAAAAAGTCTTAGGCTGGAACCCCAGCTGGAAGGATGATCTTGCCAAGCTCATAGCCTTTGCATTCTGTCACGTTTTCAAAGCTGGAAACTGGGTTTGTGAGCCCTTGAGCCACTGCCGAGGAGCGGCAGCAGCAGGCAAAACCACCCTCAAACCAGGGACAGGGCAGAACAGGACTGGAACCCCGGACTGGGGTTGCAGCAGAGGCAAACAAGCTGGAACAGGCAGAGCAGGAACCCTAGTCTTCACCTTCGCTTAGCTGCTTTTCCCCAGGAGTTGAGCCCCTGGGTGCAGGCGGCCAGCAGGGCTTTGCAGGACAGGGCAGGGGCTGGATACCAACAGGCAACACACAACAGCTGCCAACGCAGCCACAAAGCAAGAAACACAAACAGATAAGGATTAGGACTGAAAGCTGCCCGGCAGCCACTAAACAGGAAACACAGAGATCCAAGAACTAGACACAGAATACAGACCAGAAACCAGACAAGGAAATAAGCAATAAAACCTAAACTAAACTACACACAGTCTAACTAGAAACAGACAAGAATCAAGGCAAGAAACCAGACTGAGCAGAAGTGCAAACAGCACCCCAACAAACCTCAGGGCCTTAGGCGATGCAAAGGCAAAGCAGAAAGGTTTCAAACTAGCTAATAAGCCCAGCAGCAGCTGAGGCTCAGCTGCAGCAATCACCAGGAAACTACAGGTGCTGTGAAGGTTCAAACAGAAAGAGCAAGTCTGGCAGTCTGGAAGATCCGGACTGGACTGGGCTGAAGTCTGGAACGGGAAACAGCACACAGACAATCCAATGCAGCCAGCACACAGAGACAGAACTAACACAGGAAGAGACAGGAGCCAGCTCAGAAGCTGACCGCCGGAAACAAGGTGAGTCTGAGAGGGGTCACGGCCACAGACGTGACACATTCCACATATTTACAAAGGTGGAAAGAATTAAAAACAACAACCAGCATGGTTAAAAGGTGAAGTGAAAGATGCTATTAAAGCAGAATGTCCTTCAAAAAATGTTAAAAGGACCCAAATGAAGAAAATAAGAAGCAACATAAGCACTGTCAAGCTAGATGCAACGCATTGATAAAGAAGGCTAAAAGAGAATATGAAGAGAAACTTGCCACAGAGGCAAAAACTCACAGTAACAACATTTTCAGATACATCAGAAGCAGAAAGATTGCGAGGGAATCCATGGGACCATTAGATCATGAAGGAGCAAAAGGGGCACCCAGGGAGGACAAGGCCATAGCGGAGAAACTGAATGAATAGCTTGCTTCGGTCTTACGGAAGAAGATGTAAGAGATCTACCTGTACTAGAAATGGTTTTCAAGGGTGATGATGTGGAGGAACTGAAAGAAATCTCTGTGAATCTGGAAGATGTACTGAGCTAAATCGACAAAGAGTAGTAAATCACCTGGACCAGATGGCATGCATTTGAGGGTACTGTAACCTGTCATTAAAGTCATCCATAGTACCTGAAGATTAGAGGGAGGCCAATGTGATGCCGATTTTTGAAAAGGATTCCAGGGGTGATCCGGGAAATTACAGACTGGTAAGCCTGACATCAGTGCCAGGTAAAATAGTAGAAACAATTATAAAGAATAAAATGATGGAACACATAAAAAAACATGGTGTAATGGGACAGAGTCAGCATAGTTTCTGCCAAGGGAAGTCTTGTCTCACCAATTTGCTTTATTTCTATAAAGACATGAATAAACATGTGGATAAAGGTGAGCCACTTGATGTAGTGTATTTAGATTTTCAGAAAGCTTTTGACAAAGTTTCTCATGAGAGACTCCTGAGAAAATTAAGGAGTCATGGGATAGGAGGCAATGTTCTGTTGTGGATTAGGAATTGGTTATTTGACAAAAAAACAAAGGGTAAGGTCAAATGGCCATTTTTCTCAATAGATGAGCGTGAATAGTGGAGTGCCACAGGGATCTATACTGGGACTGGTGCTATTTAATATATTTATAAATGATCTGGAAATCGGAACGACAAGTGAGGTGATTAAATTTGCAAATGACACTAAACTATTCAAGGTTGTTAAAACACATGAGGAGTGTGAAAAATTGCAGATGACCTTAGCAAACTGGAAAACTGGGCATCCAAATGACAGATTAAATTAATATTCAATCATCCTACAATCAGATTCAAAATTGACTACTCCCCAGAAAAAGTCAATTTTTTGGACACCACGGTCTCAATCAGTGATGGCTGTATACAAACATCTATATACAAGAAACCCACAGATAGATTCAGCTATCTTCACAACTCCAGCTTCCATCCTTCACATACAAAAAGATCCATCATTTACAGCCAAGCCACAAGATACCACCGTATCTGCTCTGACCCAGGGGACAGAGACAGACATCTTAAAAGCCTGACTGCATCCTTCAAACAGAAAGGCTACAACCCCAAAATAATCTCCAAGAATATTGCCTCCTCCCTCAAAACACCCAGGGAGAATCTGCTACAGTACAAGGAGAAAAACTCCACAGACAGAATCCCCCTTGTAGTGACATACAATCCAGAGCTGGAAAAACTGAGGAAAGTCATAAGAGATCTACAACCTATACTCCAGGAGGATGAATTACTCGAAGAGATATTCCCATCCCCACCAGTACTGGCCTTCCGACAGCCACCCAACTTAAAACACAAGCTAATCAGAAGTAAACTTCCATCACAGACTGAAAAGGAACAGAAGGGCACACTTCCCTGTAATTTATCCAGTTGCAAACTATGCCAAAATATTTCACAGGACACCACAGTCATCCACAAAGGAAAGATATTCAACATAAAGGAATCTTTCACTTGCTCATCTTCCAATGTGGTATATATCATTCAGTGTAAAAAATGTAACGAAGGATGCTATATTGGAGAAACAGGCCAGATGCTTAAGACAAGATTCAATTTACATAGACATTACATGAACAATACTGGTGCCAGTAGGGCTCCCACGCCTGTTGGTCAGCATTTTACAGGACCAGGACACTGTACCAGTGACTTCACAGTGAGAATCCTGAAAGGTAACTTTAAAACCATACAAGAACGTAAGACCTTTGAAGTCAGAATGATTGACTATTTTAACACCCAACAGAAAGGACTTAACAAGGATCTGGGGTTCCTAGCCCATTATAAACCATAAAGCTGTATTTCTCTGTTGATCACCCCACCCCTCACCTATCCACACCCATCCTGTTAGAATATCAATGATATGCTTTGATGTCCCCATGCATACCTCCTACCCATCCCCATCCTCCCACCCTGTCAGACAGTCATAGTAATGCTTGAATGTTTTCACTTATATACACTGTCAGCTAGCACATTTGCTTATTTCCGATCTGACAAAGAAGGGCAACCTTCGAAAGCTAATCAAGAAATGTATTAAGTTATGTCCAATAAAAAAAGTATCATCTTATTTTCTTTTCCATGTTTTATTTTGTTTGATTTCTATTGATAACCTTAAGAGTGGACTAACACTCCACAACTTAAGGGAAAATAGATGGTGGTAGAGAACAGAATGATCTCTGGGGAAGATAAGTGCTGAAGTAATGTGAAGCATTGCTTAACACAAAAGGTATATAAACAATTGAACCAGAGCATTACGTTGGAGAGGCAGTGGCAGACCACATGTTTGTGTCTCCTGCTCTCCACATGAGAAACTAGCATTTGTAAATTGTAACTTTCTCTTGGTAAGTAATTAAAGAATTGCTTTTCTCATATGTGTGGCCTTCCTAGTCTTTTATCTCTCTAAATTGTGGGTGGTTGGTAAGTGCTAATTTTGGGAGGTAGTAAAAAGACTAGTAATATAAAACAATTCTTTCTCAAGCCTGGCAGTGGATCCGCCCAAATCAGCAGGGAGTCAGGGGCGGTAAAAGATGTTATAACCTTCTGATGAGGCGATGAGGTTACAGAGAAGGCTGGAGGGAAAACCTTCTGCTTTCCTGAGACTAAATTCTTAATTTATTCAGGGATGTGTTTTGATCCATTAGGCAGCTCTCACTTGTTTGAGTTACATGCTCTGGTTGTGTAGTTTAGGTTTTTTTTTTTAAGAAAAGGAGAGCTAATAATGTCCTGATGAGAAAGATGTTAGCGTGCTCAGGGTTTCTTCAGTTCTGTTTACATTCCAGGTTTTGGAATAGCACCACTAAGCTGCCAAAAGTCTAAGGTCCACACAAGCAAAGGAAGGAAACATCATGTGTGTTAGTAAATGTGTCCTAATTTCTAAAACACCCTGGGACACTGCTAAAGCAAGTTTGTGGAAAACCAAAACATGTTTCAGTGTAACACAGAGAGTGAGAAACTGCAGGAGGAGCTTGCCAGACTGAGTGAATAGGAATCAAAAGGGCCCTTTTAGTAAGCTGTGTTAGACACTAACACACATCTACTGCATAAAAAATGGCCTAATGTAAGACGCACTAAAAAGTTCCGCATTAGTTTTATCATCTGCGCACATTAAGGACCCCTTTTACTAAGCGGCGGTAAGCCCAACGCAGGCTTACTGCTCATTAAACAGGAAGTACCACCAGGCTACTGCAGCAGTCCGGTGGTACTTCCCACCCCTAGTGCACTGTCATATCCAGCGCTACAAAAATATTAATTTTTGTAGCACTGGAATGTACCCAGCGGTAATCGTTACCGCTGGGTCAGCATGGGAGCCCTTACCGCCACCTCAATGAGTGACAGTAAGAGCTTCCCCCTGAAATAGCCACATGGCAAGTGCTTTACTTGATGCACAGCCATTTCCTGCAGGAAAGAGAGACTTCCCTTTTACACGGTGCAGTAAAAGGAGGCCTTGGCGCGCGTGAAAAACATGCGCCAATGCCAGCACAGGCCCCCCCTTTTGCTGCAGCTTGGTAAAAGGAGCCCTAACTGCATGCTATGAATTGTTTATTTTGCAGGGGGTGTGTCGTGCGGAGAATGAGTGTGAATGCACTAACCAGCCAGCGTGGTGATGTCACCGGTGTGCTAACTGGTTATTTATTTATTTAGGGGGTCTTTTACTATGCCGCGGTATTGAATACTTAATATGTAAATCGCTTTGATGGCATTGCCCTATATTCCTATGGACATCTCTAGCATTTAGTGTGTGCTAATCATAAGCGTGTGCTAAAAACACTACCACGGCTTAGTAATAGAACCCCTCATTTATTTATTGGGATTTATTAACAGCTTTTATGAACAGATTCACCCAAGGCGGTGTACAGCATGTCCAGTTTAACATAAAACTTACAATTTTGTTACTAGTGTAACAATAGTAAAATGACCAAGTATAAACATAAATACAATAAATGAGGTAAACTTGGAAATATGATGTCATAAGTACATAAGTATTGCCATACTGGGATAGATCAAAGGTCCCTCAAGCCCAGCATCCTGTTTCCAACAGTGGCCAATCCATGTTACAAGTACCTGGCAAGATCCCAAAACAGTGCAATACATTTTTTGTTGCTTATCCTAGAAATAAGCAGTGGATTTTCCCCAAGTCCGTTTTAATAATGACTTTGGGACTTTTCTTTCAAGAAGCTGTCCAAACCATTTTTAAACCCCGCTAAGCTAACTGCTTTTACATTCTCTGGCAATGAATTCCAGAGTTTAATTACATGTTGAGTGAAGAAATATTTTCTCAGATTTTGTAGCTTCATTGCATGCCCCCTAGTCCTAGTATTTTTGGAGACAGCAAACAAGTGATTCACGTCTACCTGTTCTACTCCACTCATTATTTTATAAACCTCTATAATGGAGTCACATGATGCGCTGAGAGGGTAGGACGCGTGTCCCTACTCTCCGAGGCCCAATGTCCGAAATCGGCATTAAACCACGATTTAACCTCAGCATCCGATAATCAGAGACCTGATTCTGCTCGCCCAAACCCCGACGGAGAAGTTCCTCGACGCGCCTGCTAAAACAATGCCAGCTCGCAGCCGCTAAAAAAGAAAAAGAAAAGCCACGAAAGGCGGATGCAGGCACGGAACAGCTGATTCAGAGGAGCGGGCCGACGTTCTCGGACGAGCAACTTTCCCAGCTGACTGCGGCGGTCGCACAGGCAATGGAACCCCGGCTGGAGCGAATTTCAGCCCAGATTAAAAATTTTGACACTAGACTAGCGGAAGTGGCTCGGCGGACCGGGGAGTTGGAGCACAGAATCTCGGAGCTAGAAGATGCACGCTCCCCGACGCAGCAACAATTACGCCAGCTTCAGACCACATTGACAGCGCTGAACGACAAAGTGGATGAGCTTGAGAACCAAGCCAGGCGTAGCAACTTACGGCTGATCGGACTGCCTGAATCTGTAAGTGACTCTGTCCTCGCAATAGTTGTGGAGAAGTGGCTGCAGTCGGAATTTGCTTTGTCAGACCATGCGGGGGCCTTGTGCCTGGAGAGAGTACATCGGATAGGCCACACCCAAGATGGCCGCCGGGCCCCGCGTGCTGTCATCTTGAAAGTACACAATTATCTCCACAAGCAAGAAATCTTGGGGGGATATCGGATGAAGCAGAATGATATAAAATATGATGGCCACGTAATCCGAATTTTCCAGGATTATTCGGTGCCGCTCCAGGAACCCTGGAAGAGATTCACTCCGCTGTGCCGCAGGCTTCAAGACCTCAACGCAAGGTTCATGTTCATCTACCCCGCAGTCCTGAAGATTCGTCATGAGGGCCACTGGAAGGCCTTTGATACAGAGGCAGCAGCGAAAGACTACATCACAGAGCTAGAACAACAGCAAGTACATGCGAGCGCCCAAGCAAGGGGAGAGTGAGACTGTTAAATTCTACAACTACTACTGCTCTCCAGTGAAGTAAGAGATTAGGTTTGCATGTAATGTATCACCTTAAGGACGTGAGGGCTTCAGGCATTGTAGGGGATCTTCATCTTTTGGTAGAGATAAGATGTATAGGGCACAGGATTTAGTTCGGAATCACAGGGGGGGGGGGGGGAGACAGACTGGGGTGGGGGGAGGGTAGTCAGAGTGGGAGGGTGGGAGCACAAGGTACTCCACTAGGAATTGGAACACACAGTGACGAAAGGCCCAATATCAGACACCTTACATTAGAGTTCAAGAGAGGACAATTACAAGATAGGGCTGTAGGGGTGACTGACTTTCTCCGGGGTAAGGCTGGGTGCCCGGGAGATACTATTATGATGAGCATCTAGTAGCACACACATTCCAGGTCCCAGTGCTCCGTTGAGTAAGGTGTGTTTGGTGTCCTGGAATGTGGGTGGCATCACCTCCCCAATCAAAAGGACTAAGATCCTAGCAGCCTTAAATCGACACGGGGTTGGGATAGCCTGTTTGCAGGAGACCCGCCTTTCTCAGGAAGAACACGAGAAACTGAAGTGAGCCTGGGTTGGGGAGGTGTTATGCTCTCCAGTGAGAGGTCGGAAGGGGGGGGGGGGGTGGCCATATTGATCCATATGGCACTCATGTGCACGGCTAAGCTGGAGTTTAAGGATGGAGATGGGAGGTTAGTAGGGGCTCAACTTAACATGCAGGGGAGAGAGCTGTTTTTAGTATCAGCTTATGGCACCAATACAGCAGCACAAAGCTTCTATGCCCAGCTCCTGGCCCGCCTTCAGAGATACTCGAAACTCCCATTAATTGTAGTGGGAGACATGAATCAAGTGATGGATACTGAGTTAGACTGATCCCAATCACACCTGAGATCGACACCTGTTCCATCGGTGTTGGAGTCTTTCAGTAGGGAGTTGGACTTGGTGGACTCTTGGAGAGTTTTACACAGCGAAGAGAAGGATTATACTCACACCTCCAGAGCTCATCAGACACAATAGATTATATTCTAATATCACAAGCCCTATTTAGTAAAGTACTAGACGCCTCGATCGGCCCGGAAGAAATCTCAGATCACTCCCTAATCTGGGCGGACCTGGAGTCAGCCCCATTCCTCCAACAACCCCCTGGGTGGTGATTCCCGGCCTATCTGTTTTCCTCCAAAGAATTCATAACCTATCTACATAGGAAATGGGAAGAGTTTGTAGCGCACAATAAGGAGCATCTCGAGGACATGGTATTGTTTTGGTCCACGGCCAAGGCCGTGCTCCGAGGCGAGATCATAGCCTACATTAGCAAACGCAATCGACAGATTACTCAGGGAGTGGTAGACCTGGAAAAAAAGCTGCGGGTGGCAAGGAGAGCACACGCCAGGGAACTGACTCAGGCCCATTATGAAACCCTTATGTCTACCAGAATAGCATTAAACGGCCTATTACATGAGAGAGCTATGAGATCCCTACTTTGTAGGAAATATAAACTGCACAAATGGGGGAGTCACGTGATGCGTTGAGAGAGTAGGACGTGTGTCTTTGCTCTCCGGGGCCCCCACGCCTGATTTAACCATATAAATTGCAGAAAACGGCTGACCAGCGAACTAATAAAATAACAGAAGCAGTACAACCAATGGATAAGTTCGTAGAAACAGCAACTAAATCAATGCCGCCACGCAACGCTAAAAAGGAGAAGGAGAAGGCAAAGACGGCGGATACCATCGAGGAGAAGGCCGTGCAGCGAAGCGAGCAGAACTTCACTCCCACGCAGCTGGCGCAACTGACCGCCGCGGTAACGCAAGCACTGGAGCCGCGATTGGGAAAAATTTCGGCACAGCTAGAGCAATATGAATCGCGCCTGACAGATGTAACACAACGGGCTGGGGAGCTAGAGAGGCGGGTGTCAGAGATTGAGGATGCGCTTTCCCCAGTGCATGGTCGGCTCCAGAGCACGCAGTCCACGGTCGAAGCGTTGCAACAGAAAGTGGATGACTTAGAAAACAGGGCCAGAAGGAGCAACTTACGCCTGATCGGCATCCCAGAATCGGTGAGTGACCCGGTGCTGGCCACGGTGATAGAAAAATGGCTGAAGGCAGAATTTGCGCTGTCGGACCACGCAGGAGCACTGTGCTTAGAACGAATACACCGAGTGGGCCGCATCCAAGATGGCCGCCAGAGCCCGCGTGCAGTCATACTGAAAGTACACAACTACCTGCATAAGATGGAGATTTTGCGAGGCTACCGATTAAAACGAGACGATACAAAGTTTGAGGGGAAGACAATAAGAATCTTTCAGGACTTTTCAGTATCATTACAGGACCGTCGAAAGAAATTCACTCCCCTGTGCAGACGACTTCAGGATTTGCAGATCAAGTTCATGCTGATTTACCCAGCAATTTTAAAAATCCGACAAGACGGCAAATGGAGATCTTATGATTCAGAGGCAGCTGCCAAAGAATACATAACAGCGTTGGAACAGAGGGAACAACAACAGGCGGCAGGACAGACTGGAAATAAGGACGATTCTAAGACCCAAAGTGGGTGAGAACTATAAAATGGTTGTTCTGTATTGCACACAGTAAAGAGAGGGTTCACAACACAAGTGGTGGATCGGGTGGGGGGGCCTCGGGCATGGCAGGGGCTCCCACATAATTTGTTGCCAAGGGCATGATTGGGAGTGTAGAGATTAACAGGGGGGGAGGGGAGTTTGGGAGGGGGGGATTAGCAAAAGGCAAAAGAAGTATCCACAGGTATGGTAAAATGGAGAGAGAACCTACACAAAAAAGTCTAGGGTGGCGGAAGTGGAAGAAAGCAAACTGGAGGGAGACATACACGTTGACACAACAGGGGAGAGAGATGTCTTCGGGGCTAGGCTGGGAGCCTGGGAGACAAAGACCTCAGAGGTATTTAACGGTGCAAGTTCCAAGACACCAAGGGGAAGGTGGTTAAAACACGTTTGATCTCTTGGAATGTAGGCGGCATCACATCCCCAATAAAGAGAACCAAAATCCTATCAGCTCTAAAACGTCATGGGGTAGGCATTGCATGCCTGCAGGAAACGAGGCTATCCAAAGAGGAAAGCGACAAACTAAAAAGAGGATGGGTGGGGGAGGTATTCTATTCCCCAGCAACAGGCAGGAGAGGTGGGACAGCAATTCTGCTGCACAAATCACTGATGGGCGCGGCAAAAATGTTGTTCAAAGATGGAGAGGGGAGATATGTTGGAATTCAGCTCAATTTACAAGGAAAAGAGATGCTGCTGGTATCAGCGTACGGCCCTAACACCTCAGCTACACACTTTTACGCTCAGCTGCTGACCCTTTGCCACACACATGCATCCCTCCCAATAGTAATTGCTGGAGATATGAATCAAGTGATAGACCCAGTGTTAGACAGATCAAGGCAAGCACGCCCTGACACTCGATCGGAGGTGTCCCTCCTAGATTCCTTTTGTCAGAAGGCGGGCCTGCTTGATTCCTGGAGGATATTACATGGAGATGAAAGAGATTACACGCACATCTCCAGGGCACATCACTCACAGTCCCGCTTGGACTATATATTGACCTCCCCTGATATATTTCAGAAAATAACGAGAGCGGTCATAGGCCCTGAAGAGATATCGGACCACTCCATTATATGGGTGGATTTAGAGATGGCAACATATTTTCAGCAATCCCCTGGGTGGAGGTTCCCTGCATATCTGTACCCCTCAAAAACATTCACAGAGCACATGCATAAGAAATGGGAGGAGTACCAAACACATAATCAGGCACACGTGGATGACCCCATTCTGTTCTGGTCTGCTGCTAAAGCAGTACTCAGAGGAGAGATTATAGCATACGTAAGCAGACGGAACAGGCAAATAACGCAGGATATAGTGGAGCTGGAACGGAAGATCCGGGTTACAAGGCGGCAATATGGCAGACACCCCACACAGCAAAATTATGAACTCCTTACATCCACTAGAGCGGCGCTGAACAGCCTACTTCAGGAACGCACGATGCGATCCCTGCTATTCAGGAAATACAGGTTGCATAAATTTGGAGATAAGGCGGGAGGGATGCTAGCGAGGCTGGTGAAAGGCACAAGGAAGTCCCATTATATTGCTGCGATATGCAGACATTCGGGGGGGATTACCACCAATCCAGACGAGATAGCGCAGGTATTTCAACAGCATTTTGCTAATCTCTACAAAGGAGAGGAGGGAGAGAGAGACGTCAGGAAGGCTGCAGCAGAGTACCTAGCCACAGTTAATATGGGGAAGATACATCCTGAGCAACTAGACCCCCTCAATAAACCGATAGAGGCAAAAGAGCTTCAGAAAGCTATAGGCACATTGAAGATGCACTCTGCACCGGGACCTGATGGTCTCTCCGGTGAGTTTTACAAGATGATGAAATTGCAGATCTTGGGACCCCTATTAGATTACCTCAATGAAGTAGTAGAGAAAGGCCGATTCCCACTACATGCCAACACGGCTCTCATCAGTTTAATACCAAAAAAAGGAAAAGATTTACTGCAACCCAGTTCCTACAGACCAATTTCACTGATTAACGTGGAGGCAAAACTGCTGTCTCGGATCTTAGCGGATAGACTGGCACCACTGCTGCCACAGCTAGTGAAGGAAGATCAGGCCGGATTTATCAGAGGGCGCCAATCTGTCCTTAACGTGCGCAAATTCATTCTAGCCACATTAGCAGACCCAAACACAAAATCACACAGGCTGGCGGTGAGCCTTGACGCTGAACGGGCATTCGACCGGGTACAATGGCACTTTCTGTTTGAAACCCTGCAGTGGATAGGTATTACCGGATGGCTTTTGAAGGCTATCACCACACTATACACTGACCCCCGAGCCATGTTATTAGTTAATGGGATAAGAACAGAGGGGTTTGACATTGAGAAGGGGACACGACAGGGTTGCCCGCTCTCTCCACTGTTGTTCTTGTTGTCCTTAGAGCCGTTGTTGAATGAGATCAGGGCACACGAACAAATACAGGGCATTAGGCTCCAGCAACACGAGATTAAGGTGTTGGCGTACGCTGATGACCTGTTGTTATTACTGAATAACCCTCAGACATCTCTAATGCATCTCCTGCATACAGTGCATAAATATGGCAGACTCTCGGGCTTTAAATTAAATCTGGACAAGTCACTGGCGCTGCCTCTGGACCCGGAGCTGCGGCGGGGTTGGAGGAGTGCATTCCCGTTGCAGTGGGCAGAGGATCAGATTCAGTACTTGGGGGTAGTCATTCCATCAGACATAGGGCGACTGTATGATAAAAATGTGATCCCGGTTCTGAGAGAGACCAGGCGCTTGCTGCATCTTTGGGGTAACTGTCCACTTCCCCTGTCAGGACGCATAGGGCTGGTTAACATGTTGATAGTCCCCAAATGGCTTTACACATTCCAGATGCTTCCCTTATACCTAAGAAAGAAAGAGGAACTGGCACTCAACAAAGCGATTCAGGTGTTTCTGTGGAGAGGACAACGGCCTAGGCTTCCTCTGCACATAATACAAAAACCAAGAGGGCACGGGGGGATGGGTCTACTCAACATAAGATACCTGACAGTTGCATGTTCAATGAGGCACATTAGAGACTGGCTCACGGGGCAGCAGGACTTCTCAAATACACAAATAGAGCAGACACTCTCTCCCACAGAGCATCTGGGGTGGTGGTTACACGCATCAGGCACGGGAATCACACACAAACTTGGAAATAACCCATTTTTACTGTCAACAAGAGCAGCTTGGAAGTGGCTGTGTAAAAGACACTGGTTTAAATGGACTGCAACGCCCTTCCTGCCTCTGTTCCACAATCCAGATTTCCCAGAAGGCACATCTTCAGTGATATTTGCTCGATGGCGGAGGAAAGGAATACATTACTTGTACCAACTGCTGACAGATGAAGGTAAAGTGAGACCTTTCCAGGATTTGCAAAGAGAATTTCAACTGCCAGGGACAGACCAATTGGCACACCTGCAGATCCAGCATTATATGACAGAACTGGGATGGATGAACTTGAGTGAAGATGTGCAGGACACGTTGAACACAGCATTGACACTGGGGGCACAAAATACAGTGCCCCTGCGGTTTCACCATAGATACCTCCAAGACTCCACTGAGGACATTGACTATCGAGGCAGGGCGCAGAAATGGGCGTCAGACTTGGCAGCAGAGGTTTCGGACGAGGTATTCCAGACCTTTTTGGCCTTTGCCTTAAAGACCTCTGTCTACACTCGACATTGGGAATTACAATATAAGTTTGCACTGCGGCTTTATATATCACCAGCCAGAGCATCAAAAGCGGGGTTTGGTGGCACTGGAGCCTGCCCCCGATGTGACCAGACACAGGCGGGGCTGGGACACATGTTCTGGTCTTGTCCCCGAGTGGTGAGATTTTGGTCTCAAATGCTAGACGAAGTCAAACGGTACTGGGGCTGCAGCACAATACAGAGACAACCACTGTTACTCTTTGGCAAATATGAGTGTACAGGGCTCGCCCCACCAGGACTTAATTCCTTTCTTCACAGAGCGGTCTTGATTGGAAAGAAGATTATCTTGCTGACCTGGAGAGAGAGCGTGGGCCCCTCTTTTGGAGCCTGGAGGACAAACATGATCGAACTCTTGAAACTGGAGCGGTGTGGAATTACAGATTTCTCCTCTGCTGAGGGGAAAAAGCTAGTAAAAACCTGGGCGAATTTTTGGGACACATTACAACCAGCAGCACGAAGTAGAATTTTAAATTGAGGAACTGTGTAGGATGATGAGTGAGACTTAATACCTGTGGTAGTATAAGGTTCATAGGTTCATAGGTTCTTAAGATCGGGGAGGGAAAGGGGAGGGGGGGGAAGGGGGGTTTGGAAGAGGGAGGGGGTAGTGGGTTATGTTTGGAGCACATCCTGGTTAATAGTGTTAAGATGTTAACTTGAAAAGAACGGAGCAAATATGTACATTGTATATTTACCTGCTTTAATAAAGATAATTGAAACATAAACTGCACAAATTTGGAGACATGGCAGGGGGGGGGGGGGGATGGTGGCCAGAATAGTGAAAGACACCCGAAGACCCCACTTTATATCGACCATGCGTAACACGATGGGGGGCATCACAAACAACTTACACGAAATATCACAGATATTATTTCAGCATTTCACCGCCCTGTATACACAGGACCAAGAAGGCGTAGGAACCCGTGAAGCAATACAGAACTATCTGAAGGATGTAGGTCTGGAGAAATTATCAGTGGATCAGTTGGGCCCCCTCAATACCCCGATCACGGCCAAAGAGCTGCAGAAAACTATTGCTAAGCTGAAACTTCACTCAGCGCCGGGGCCAGACGGTCTCTCAGGAGAATTTTACAAAATGCTAAATATCCAGATCTTAGGGCCCCTGACGGAATATTTTAACATGGTAGTTGAAGCAGGACAATTCCCATCACACGCTAACATGGCCTCAATAAGTTTGATCCCCAAAAAAGATAGAGACCCACTAGAACCTAGCTCGTATAGACCCATCTCTTTAATTAATGTAGAAACTAAAATCCTGTCCCGCATCTTGGCAGAAAGATTGGCACCATTGATGCCACACCTAATTAAAGAGGACCAGGTGGGATTTGTACGGGGCTGCCAATCTGTATTTAATGTGCGCAAGCTAATCTTAGCCATGGTAATTAAGGCGAGCCCCGAAGTTGAAAGGATGGTGGTGAGCTTAGATGCGGAACGTGCTTTCGATCAGGTGAAGCGGCCATTCATGTTCGAAACCCTGAGGGACATAGGATTAATCAGGTGGTTCCTCCAAGCTGTAGAAACACTCTACACATACCCATGAGCCGTGATTCGGGTGAATGGGGTCAACACAGAGAGCTTTGACATTGGAAAAGGCACGCGGCAGGGCTACCCATTGTCCCCACTGCTTTTCCTGCTTACCTTGGAACCATTATTGACAGAGATATGAGCACAAGAGAGCATAAAGGGTATCAGGGTGGGCGGGAGGGAACTCAAGGTGCTTGCTTATGCTGATGATGTGATGGTGCTACTGAGTGACCCGAAGGCCTCATTGGAAAGTCTTCTTAAGACCGTAGCTGACTATGGCCAGCTTTCAGGATATAAGCTCAACCAGACTAAATCTCTGGCCTTGCCCCTAGAAGAGTCGCTGAAACAAAATTGGAATGGCCCACTCCCCTTGCAGTGGGCGGAACACCAGCTTAAATATCTTGGGGTTATCATTCCATCTACACTGGAATCCTTGTATGAGATCAATATACAACCTTTGATGACCACTACCAGGCAGTTACTGAAATTGTGGGGTGCCTGCCCTCTTTCCCTCTCGGGCCGCATAAGCTTATTTAATATGATGATAGCCCCAAAGTGGCTTTATACGTTCCAGATGTTGCCGCTCTACCTGAGGAGGGGTGAGGATCAGGCGCTCCATAGACTAACACAGAACTTTTTGTGGAATGGGAAGAGACCCAGACTTCCAATAAACATTATACAGAAACCTAGATCGCAGGGTGGGATGGGGCTGCTCAACATACGGTACCTAACGATAGCATGCTCCATGAGACATATCAGGGACTGGCTGGTTGGGAAATCAGACTTTTCAGTGTTAGACATAGAGAAAGCATCAAGTCCCAATACACACTTAGGATGGAGGTTACATGCAACGGGAGGAGGGCTGGAAACGGGGAAAGGGAAGAACCCCTTCATTGCATCAGCGAGAGCAGCCTGGAGGTGGCTCTGCAGGCGACACAAATTTGATTGGAGAGCAACCCCCTTTTTGCCCTTGTTTCACAACCCTGACTTTCCGGAGGGGTCTTCCTCGGCGGCTTTCCGCTGCTGGCAACATCTTGGAATACAGTATGTCTTTCAATTGGTGACAGAGGAGGGCAAAGTGAGGCCCTTCACAGAATTACAGCTGGAGTATACTGTAAGCTTACGGAGGGGGACCGCTTTGCATACCTTCAAGTGCACCACTACATAACAGCATTGGGATGGATCAATTTGAGTGAGGACGTGCAGGATACTCTAAACACAGCATTGACACTGGGAGCTCAGAATCCGGTGCCCCTGAAATACCATCACAGATTCTTACAAGACTCGACAGAGGACATAGATTTCCTCACTGCAGCACACCGCTGGGCAAAAGACTTGACGCCTGATGTAACAGGAGAGATTATATGCAGTTTCTTGTCCTCCATACAACGCACGTCCGTCTTCACTCGTTATTGGGAGATGCAGTACAAATTTACCCTCAGAATATACATCTCACCAGCACAAGCTTTCAAGGCTGGCTTTGGTGACTCAGATGCATGTCCGTGGTGTGGCCAGGCTCCGGCTCCGCTAGGACACATGTTCTGGTCCTGTCAACATGTAACACAGCTTTGGACACATATCCTGAAGTACTGGGGCCGTATAATTCAGAGTCAGCCTTTGATCCTTTTTGGAGAGTACAAATGCGCGGGGCCGGTCCCTGCGGGCTTCCGCCCCTTCCTGCGGAGGGCTATGCTGATGGGGAAGAGAACCATACTGCTGTTTTGGAGAGAAAGCATGGCGCCCTCCGTAGGAGCATGGAGAATGCAAATGATTGAATTATTGAAGCTGGAAAGACGTGGCATTCAGGATCTATCCTCTCGGGAGGGAGAGCAGCTGCAAAAAACTTGGGCGAACGTTTGGGACACTCTACAAGCAGCAGCGAGGAGTAGAATCATAAATTAGAGATCACCGGTCATGGGCAGTGATAAGTTGGCAGACTGGAATTCTTGTGCTGAAGGGTGGGAGGGGGAAGGGTGAGAGGGGTTAGAAGTTGGGGAAGGGAGGGACGGGGAAGTAAGAGGAGGGAGGGGGAGGGGGTTTGATAATGTGAGTATCGTTTTGTTTGAAAATATTGCATTTGGCATTGTATTCTGATTGTTGGTTACTTGAATAAAGAAGATTTAAACATAAACCTCTATCATATCTCCCCTCAGCCATCTTTTCTCCAAGCTGAAGAGCCCTAGCCGCTTTAGCCTTTCCTCATAAAAAAGTCATCCCATTCTCTTTATTATTTTTGTCACCCTTCTCTGTACCTTTTCTAATTCAACTATATCTTTTTTGAGATGTGGTGACCAGAATTGCACACAATTCAGTAAAGTTACAAACAGTGCCAGAGTAGATAGCATGGTAGAATATTCAACTAACATAGATATAATATGATGTCAGCATAATACAAATGAAACACCTAATAAGCAAGCAACAGTACATTCAAAATAACATAGATATGATGTTAATGCTTTTCTCTATAGCTGAGGGGCCAAGTGCAGATATATAGATGGGGACAAGATGGGTAGCACAGAGTCAATTGGGATAAATAGATGGGTTGCTAAACTCAAGGCAAAATCTTTGTACAGTTAAACAAGATATGAGGAATCAGGGGCGTAGCCACGGGTGGGCCTGGACGGGCCCAGGCCCAGCCACTTTCCCTCCAGGCCCACCCCAATATCGTCGTACCAAGGCAGGGCGATCCGCCCCGCCGGCGTCGCAGCTCCGTCGAGGAGCAGACCACCCGGAACCCAACCTTAAAAGAAGAATCGGACGGTGAAGCGCCTCGCGTCAGCTGCTCTCTCTGCCCTGCTCTGCGCTGCTGCAGCTGTAAAGCGATTTGCTCATCGGCCCTTCCTTCACCGTGTCCCACCCTCTGATGTAACTTCCTATTTCTGCGAGGGGGGGACACGGTGAAGGAAGGGCCGACGAGCAAATCGCTTACAGCTGCAGGCAGAGCAGGGCAGAGAGAGCAGCAGACGCAAGGCGCTTAAGATGGAGCATTAGCAGCAGTGGGGTGTCAGAGGGAGGGGAAGGGAAAGAGGTCAGATGCTGGAAGGAAAGGGAAAGATGGCAGAGGGGACAGGAGCTGGATGGGAGGGTCAGAGTGAGACAAGGAAGGGACACGTGCTGGTTGGAAGGAGGAAGAGAGGGGCTGGATGGGATCCTGAAAGAAAGAGTCAGAAAGAAGGGGAGGAGGAAGATTTGGAAGAGACAGTTACTGAATGAAAAGTAGGAAGGGACAGGTGCTGGTTGGAAGGGAGAGAGCTACTGGACATGGGAGGGAGAGGAAGAAGGGACTGGAGGGAAGGGCGAAAGCTGCTAGGACATGGGAGGGAGAGGAACAAGGGACTGGCTGGAAGGGAGAGAGCTACTGGACATAGGAGGGAGAGGAGGAAGGGGCTGGAGAGCTGCTGGACAAGGGAGGAAGAGGAGAAGAAGACTAGAGGGAAGGGAGAGAGCTGCTGGACATGGGAGGGAGAGGAGGAGGGGATTGGATGGAAGGGAGAGAGCTGCTGGACATGGGAGGGAGAGGAGGAAGGGGCTGGAGAGCTGCTGGACAAGGGAAGAAGAGGAAGAAGGAACTGGAAGGAAGGGAGAGAGCTGCTGGACATGGGAGGATAGGGAGAGAAAGAGGGGAGGGATGAAAGGATGCAGAGAGAAAAGGGAGAGACTGGAAGGATGTGAAGAGAGAGAGGGGAGACTGAACAGAAAAGGGTAGAGAGATAGAGAGACACTGGATAGAAGGAGAGGGGAGATAGAGACACTAGATGGAAAGATCAGGAGAGAGGGTAGATGGGTGGGAGGATGAGGAGAGAAAGAGGGAAGACACTGGATGGAAGGGTAGGGAGAAAAAGGAGACACTCTGCAAAAGAAAGAGGGGAGACACTGGAAGGATGGGGAGAGAAAGAGGGGAGCTGCTGGATGGAAAGAGGGAGAGGACAGAGTAGGGAAAGACTGGAGAATAAGAGGAAGGGGCATTTGGAGAACAAGGGTGAGGAAAAGATGAAAAGCCATAGGTGATGAATGGACAGGAAACCCTGGCAAGAGAAAGATGAAGGAAAGCAGAATCTAGAGACTGGGAGCAACACAATGAGAAAAAGTAAATGGCCATACAACAAAGGTAAAGAAAATAATTTTATTTTTAATTTAGGATAAAGTAATATGGTACCTGTGTTAATAAAGTTTCAGAGACCAATACTTCCTTACTTAGGTCAGGAGAGAATACCATAACAGCATTATACTGACCTGAGGCAGGAGGTTTTGGCCTCTGAAAGCTCATGGAAAAGGGTGTTAGGCTATTAAATAAATTATTTTCTGAAACCTGATGCACTGAAAAGCAGCACTTTACCCCTGTGTGACAAATGCATCTGATTAGTGTGACTAAATTTTGCTGGGGAAGGGGGTAGAGAGAAAATTTTGTGCCCACCCACTTTAGGTTTAGGCCCATCCAAAACAGGCAGTCTGGCTACGCCACTGTGAGGAATTGGTCTAAGTAGAGGGAAACCACCAAAGGTGGAGGAACAGGGACACTACTACGAAAAGTCGCAAGGAGAACCAAAAGAGTAGGACATCTGACGACATCCCCAACTAAAACCAGAGAAGACGAGGAGTCCAAATTGCAAAAGTCCATTCAAATGGAACACACCTCTGAGATCCAACACAAAGCGCATGCCAGGAGTCTGGAATAGTGCAGCCTCCAACATGTACAGAACAAAGAAGGTCCCTGAGAAGAGACCGCCCCAAGTCGTAAAATTAAAGCAGTGACTTCTCCACCGAGAATAATTAGTGTGTCCATGTTATGTTTAAAATAGGCACCAGTGCCATCAGCAGTCTGTTCTCTGCTCCCTTCGTGCCCTCACACCTGGCTACTCTTCTGCCAGAGGTCTGCGTGCCAATCTTTCATAGACTACACAAAAAAATCACAGCTGATCTTTAGCAGCATTCTTCCATTATACTGAAAAAATGGTCACGCGCTAATGCTAACATTAGCACACAGCCACACATAAAAGGAAATAAAAAGTAAAAAGCCTTTTTGATGGCCACCACTAGAAATGGGCTTATCTTGTGAGAAAGGCCTTTGTAAGAGTGTGCTAAACGCATTTCTCAGGGCAACTTAGCAAAAGAACCCCTAAATGACGTGAAATTTAATGTGGATAAATGCTAAGTGATGCAGATCAGGAAACATATATTCAGAATACAGTCGTTTGCTTGAAAAGTGTATACGTCAACCACCAAGGTGGAGGAACAGGATCCACTACAAACAAAACATGTCAGACAGAGGAGTAGCGTGATCAACAGAGCTCTTCGAATGATACCAGGAAGACGAATGATGTCATATACACTTTATTCCATAAATAAGATGATGTTAAAAAATGATGACTTGACACAGCACCATGTTTAGGGTAAACTGCCTGCTTCAGTAGTCTGTGTATATATGATAGAGTGCAAATATTTATTTATTTTTTATTTGTTACATTTGTACCCCACATTTTCCCACCTATTTGCAGGCTCAATGTGGCTTACATAGTACCGTAGAGGCTGTTGCAAATTTGGTTGATAACAGATACAAAGTTATATTGTGGTTGGATGAGGTAGGTGTGGATCAGGCATCAAGGGGTCGAAGGAAGTGAAGATTATAAATTGTCCAGTACGGTCATTAGTTATGCTGTGTTGCTGGGTGCTGGGATTTATGTTGGATGGTGGGATAGGCTTTTTTGAAGAGGTGAGTTTTGAGTGATTTCCTGAAGGTTAAGTGGTCATGGATTGTTCTCACAGCATTTGGGAGTCCGTTCCATAGTTGTGCGCTTATGTAGGAGACGCTGGATGCGTAAGTTGTTTTGTATTTTAGTCCTTTACAATTTGGATAATGTAGGTTAGGTATGATTGTGATTATCTGATTCAGTTTCAAATGATGCTCCATAAGAGTGGATAAAGTCTTTACAAAGACTATCAATCCCAAAAGCGCCAAAGTTGTGTTCTGCCTGGACTGCGATGTAAAATACTCTAAAAGGAATAGGAATTTCTAGACACCAAAGCAGTATACTGTTTAAACAACTGTGCAAAACACTAAAACAAAACGTTATAGGCGGCTGGCTATCCATTATGCGGTTAAGTGGAATATTCAGCACCTAACCGCTTAAGTGAAACCAGATAAAGATAGAACTGAGTTTTATGCAGTCCAATTTGGATAACTTAGAGGGTTAAGTGCTCAATATCAGTGACATAAGTGACGACTCTGCCTTTGGACTGCCTGCAAAATCGTCAGCTGTGTTTTAGCGGTTAGTGCCATTCAATGGTGCTGATTAAGTGTGATTGACTATCAGCAGATAAGAACATAAGAACAGCCGTACTGGATCAGACCAATGGTCCATCTAGCTTAGTATCCTGTTTCCAGCAATGGCCAATCCAGGTCACAATACCTGGCAGAAACCTAGGGCCCCTTTTACCAAGTTGCGGCAAAAGGGGGCCAGCGCTGCTGTCAGCAAGTGTTTTACACACGTGCCAAGGCCCCCTTTTACCACAGCTGGTAAAAGGGAAGTCTTACCTTCCTGCAGGGGGGGCCCTTACCGCCACCCATTGAGGTGGCGGTAAGGGCTCCTGCATTAAACTGGCGGTAACCAGGCAGCACACATCACTGCCTGATTACTGCCAGGTACACTCCGGCGCTACAAAAATAATGACAGTGCGCTAGGGGTGGGAAGTACTGCCAGGCTGCTGTGGTAGCCTGGTGGTATTTCCTGTATAGCGAGCGGTAAACCCACGTTGGGCTTAGTGAAAGGAGCCACCAATTAGTAGCAATATTCCATGCTACAAATCTCGGGGCAAGCGCAAGCTATTTAACTGGCCAGAAGCCTCTCCAGTCCATTTAAATCACTTTAAATATTGACCCCTCAGTTTAATTATATCAAAGTTCCTTTGATGTACAAGCAGGAACTGCTTCTCCCATAGCAATGTATTGGGCTATTCTTTAGTATTTTTAGTAAACAGGACCCGTGGATTTGCATGGGCATCTTCCTACACGCTATTCTATCACACTGCGCACCCAAATCCCATGCACGCAACCCAAAAGGGGGCATAGCCATGGGAGGGACATGGGCAGGTCGGGGTGTTCCAGTATTTTGCACTCAGTGATATAGCATACTGGGGATGTGTGTCCAAATTGGGCATCAGGAAGTACACCTGGTTTCAGCAGGTGTAAGTGTTCAGGTCTCTAAGACTTGTAGCTTCTAAGTCTTATATCCTGAGATATAACCTCGGTACACCAGTTCACTCCTGAAGACTCTATCTCTCTGAAAGTCCTTTATTTGAATAACACAATGTTTACTCACAGTCAACTGTAGATCAGAGGTTCTGCCCCAATGGCAAAGAGTCTCCGTGGTACTGAGAACAACATTAGCTCAGAGCTGGTTGAATGGTGTACAATATCTTTTTGAGCAAGATATATTCAAGGTAAAAACTAAGTACTTTAACAGAGGGTAATGCAGGAAAGGGTTCTGTACTGTCTAACAAATGGAGCCTACCTCAGACTAGAGGGAAACAGAAAAGGGCAGAATTCTGACCCAGTGAGCAGGGGGGAAATCCACCAATGGGAACATAGCCTGCCAACTAGTAACAGCATAACAAATCTTATAACAGTGCTATACAGACAGGCTAGTGAAGTCACATTGCTTGATAACTACCCCCCCCCCCCCCCCCCCCCCCACACACACACATACACAATGCATCGCTCAGTTGGCTCTGCAGTAAGAATGACAGAAAAAGTGTCACACTCACCCCAGAGCCACATCACAATCAGGGAAAGGCTGTTAGAGGACAGAACAGTAAGCCCTGATGCCCAAATGTGGCATGGAATTGGTGTTATTCTATATAGGTGCTCAACCCAGAGTGCCCTGTATAGAATAGTGTTGGGTGTTATTTACTGAGTGTGATCCCATATATACAGTTCTTTCCAACATGTTGGGTTGGAAAGAATACAAAATTCAGCTCCTAAATGTAGGTACCTAATTTAGAGGCCCTTTTACTAAAGCTTAGCGAACATTAAGGGGCCCTTTTACTAAGCCGTGTAGGCGCCTACGTGTGTCAATTCATAACTACCGCCTGGCTACCACGTGACCCGGGCGGTAATTTCACACTTTACGCACGTTCACTACACACACTGGAAAATATATTTTCTTTTCCAGCACGCAGCATTAACCGGGCAGTAATCGGCATTGTACGCGTGCTGACGATTACCGCTTAGTTAAAGCGTGAGACCTTATCGCTAAAGTGAATGGGTGGCGGTAAGGTCTCAGGCCCAAAATGGACGTACACCAATTTTCATTTTGCCATACGTCCATTTTCAGCCAAAATTTTTTTTAAAAGGCCTTTTTTGCCTGTGTGCTGAAAAATGGACCTGCGCGCGTCCAATACACTCGTCTACTCCAGCGCAGGCCACTTTTCAGCGAACCTTAGTAAATGAACCCCTAAGTGCCACATAGCCCATAGCTATAAAGTATGATGCACAGCATTTAGTATGCGCTAAGCCAGTGGTTTCCAAACCTGGTCCTGGAGGCACCCCAGCTAGTCAGGTTTTCATGATCTCCACAATGAATATTCATGAGAGAGATTTGCATACCAAGGAGGCAATGCATGCAAATCTCTGTCATGAATATTCATTGGGAAAACAAATATGGGGCTATATCTAATTAATACACCTGACCCACGTGATAAACAATATTGCACTTCAATGGGTGGCGGTAAGTGCTCCCACTCAAAATGGGCACACGCTAAGTGCTTCACTTGCCACACGTCCATTTCTTTTTTTTTTGTAAACATGTCTTTTGCCAACTACGGTAAAAGGGGGCCTCGGCGCTCATCAAAAGCACGTGCCGAAGCCAGCACAGACCTTCTTTTGCCGCAGCTTCATAAAAGGACCCCAAAACGTGGGTGGTTATCTCTGAATATTGGGAGCTAACTGGACTCTGCCCCTGAAATGTCCCCAGAATGCCCCGCTTTGGCACTAACTGGTCATTTTCACCACCGCTAACCAGTTAAGTGCCACTGAAAATGACTGGATAGCAGGGGCGTAGCCAGACTTCAGCGGGAGGGCGGTCCAAAGCCCAGGTAAGGGGGCACATTTTAGCCCCCCCCCCCGCTGCCACCACCACCATCTTTGCTGCTCCCTGCTGACGACCCTCTCGACCCCCCCTCCTGCCACCAACCCTCCCCCGCTGCCGCCGTCGTCGCCTACCTTTGCTGGCAAGGGACCCCAATCCCCGCCAGCCGAGGTCCTCTTGCTTCCCGTGCAAAGCTTCATTCTGTTTCTGACGTTCTGCACGTTGTACGTGCAGGACGTCAGACTCACTGAAACAGAACAAAGCCTTGATCCCCCGCCAGCAAAGGTAGCCCACGGCGACGGCGGGAGAGGGTTTGCGGCAGGAGGGGGATCGAGAGGGTCGTCGGCAGGGGGGTCCAGGACCAAATCTACGGGGGCCCAGGCCCCTGTGGCCCCACGTATCTATGCCCCTGTTGTATAGCCACAGACAAGCAAGCTAATTGATCGGTGGCCATTCCTGGCCAGTTAACTCGCTTTGAATATCTTTTTTCCCTGCCCTAAAACTGCCCTGTTGTCACCCACTTTTTATGCTCCTAAATTCAGAAGACTAGTGAAAATAAGAGCTAAATTTAGGCACTTAGCCTTAGTACATTTTTTAAGAGGCCAATTAAGGAGCTTAACTCTGAAAGTTAGGAACCTAATCACTTTCCATATTGGTCTGATTAACTATAACCATATACTGGTCCCTGGAGCACAAGGTCTGTTTAGATCCAGCTCAGCTCATTAGCAAAAATATATGCTTTATGCTGGTAATTAACAACAGTCGGTCATGTTTGTTTTCCCTCATCTCAGCATCTCAGCAGAGTTGTGATGTGCTCATTCTATTCCCCAGTTTGTTGCACACTGTGGAGTGCGGAACATTCCCAGCAAGGTTGAACTACCCAGTGAAACTAGACTTGAAAGTTGTACTTTTTACATAGCTAAAATCGATTCTTAGGAATCATCTTTCCATTCCACAAGTGCAGCCTCTCATTACCACCCCCTCCCCCCAAAAATGGCCAATGGAATTTATAAGAAACTTCCTAACTTTTAAGAGTGTGATTGTCAAAACCTGTTCCAGGAGGAAAGCAATACTTTATCTGCAAAAATGAGCTTTTATGAAAGTGCCCTCTGTATGCATGTACATCACACACAACAAGCAACAAGTACAGGTGGAATTAAGGAGACTTTTACATATATTTATTTTAAAAAAAATGATAGCCCAATAATCTACAATGCTTGGCTGGTAACAACAAAATAATCACAATAACATCACAAAAAAACTACAATAAACATATAAAGCAAAATCATATAACCTTGCATATATATCAAGAATACTCAATACATGTGGAGGCTCATTTTCAAAACACAAAGACTTGCAAACGGGCTCATTTTCAAAAGAGAAAAACATCCAAAAAGTGGCATAAATCTGTATTTGAACATATTTCTCACAAAACCGTCCACATTGGTATTTTCAAAAACAATTTTTACATGTTTTTTCTATGAAGTCCGTCAGAAGCTGTTCAAATCACAAGGGGCATATCAAGGGCATGTTAATGATGGGGTCTGGGCCTTCCTTACACTTGGACATTTTTTTGCCATAATGGAACAAAATAAAAACATCCAGGGCTATAAGTTGGACGTTTTGGTCTAGATCTGTTTTATTAAGAATAAGTCACAAAAAAGTGCCCTAAATGACCAGATGATCACTGCAGGAATAAAGGAATGACACCCCCTTACTCCTTCGGTGGTCACTAACCCCCTCCCACCCTGCAAAGATGTAAATGAAACAGTATATACAAGCTTCTATGACAGCTTCAGATGTTATGGCCAGGCCTATTAGAGCAGCACGCAGGTTCCTGGAATAGCCTAGTGGTGGGTGTAGTTTACTGTAAAGAAGGGGACCCAGGCCCATAATCAACTCTAACTATTACATTTGCGGTGGAAAGTGTCAGCCCCCTACAAAAAAAAACATACTGTACCCAAATATAGGTGACATCTGCAGCCATGAGGGCTATTGTAGTGGTGTATAGTTGGGTACAGTAGATTTTTTTTCATGGGTTTTGAAGGGCTCACCGTACAATATAAGAGGGTAATGGTGAGATGTGTACCTAGGACCTTTTATGTGAAGTCCACTGCAGTACCCTCCAGGGGCGTAGCCAGACCTGCCATTTTGGGTGGGCCCAGAGTTAACCTGGGTGGGCCTTTCCCACCCCCACCCCTACCCCTGTACATACATACAATATAGTGCTTTTTTTTTTTTTTTTTAAATGACCTGACGTCTGCCCATTTCTCTCTGAACCCCCTCCTCTGGTCCTACCTCAGAGCTGTTGCCCATTGCAATTCCTATAGGAAACCTGCGCCGGCACTGCAGGCTTCTCTCTACCACATTCCCACCAAAAAAAAAACAAGAAGTGGCATCATTGAGGGCAGGACATGACAAAGAGATGCCTGCAGGGCCGGCGCAGGATGCCGCCGGCAGTAGCTCTGAGGTAGACTGGGAGGGGGGGGTAGAGAGACGGGCAGATGCCAGGCCACGAGTGGAGAAGAGGGAGAGAGAGTAGTGAGGCGCTGCCACTGAAGAGTTTTGGGGGTTTCATGGGCTGCTAACTGGGTGGGCCTGAGGCAAGAATGGGTGGGCCTGTGCCTACCCAGGCCCACCCTTAGCTACGCCACTGGTACCCCCTAGGGTGCCCCACTGTTCTGCTAGGATGCCTGTGTGGCCAGTCTACTAGGAAAGCTGTCTCCTCTGATGTCCCAATGGCTTGACTTTGTGCGTTTTTCACTTGGACATTTTTGTTTTAAATGGTCCAAAAAGATAGATGTACTAAGCACAACAACATCTAGGAAATGGTCATTTTCAAAGAAAAAAAGATAGATGTTTTTCTAGTTTGAAAATGGCAATTTTCACTCTTGATTTTTGGATGTTTTCAGCAAAACGTTCAAAGTCGGATTGAAACATCAGATCGAAAAGGCCCATCCAAATAACTTTGTATAGTCTGTGCTTTGAATATGAGCACCTATGTCACTCTTATATTTAATATATTATATATATGTTCATATATTTAATACATCAGTATACTCTTGCTGCAATTTAAATCATTGAATTATGTGCTTCATTTTTCATGGATAAACTATGCCCATTAAATAGACATACATACATATGTGTACATAGTTTTCCAGGGCTTTTTGAGAAAGCTTATCCTACCAACCGTAACGCTTAATCCCCGCCTACCTCAAATAGACTATACCCGTTGCTACTTCAATCTAGTCATGCATCTTTGTGTAATCCTACTGTTCTTTCCCGTCTTTCTGACCTGTCGTGTCCTTACCCTCCTTGCATTGTAACTTTTTGTAACGTAAGCCACATTGTGCTCGCTCTAGTGGGCAAATGTGGGCTATAAATGTACCACAAATAATAAATAATAATTTACAAAGCAAAAATACACAGATACTTTAACAATTTTGTTTTTTTTTTTAAAGAATGTCTAAAGCCTTTTCATGGTCATCAAATACATGTTAACTGTGACTTGTCTCCCAAGACCCAGAGTCTAAGGAGTGAGTTTTGACGGCTCTGTCCTCAGGCTCTGCCTATGGGAATATCTTATTTTCTTACAATTTCCAAGGAAACTGATAAAACACTTTGGCAAGGGAATATGTCTTGACAACCAGAGAAGCCTGGTTCAAATCCTGCTGCTGCTCCTTCTGATCTTGGAAAAGTCACTTAGGGGCCCTTTTACTAAGCTGTGGTATAAGGGGGCCTGCGCTAGTGCCAGCGCATGTTTTTGACGCGCACCGT
This sequence comes from Microcaecilia unicolor, assembly GCF_901765095.1. Taxonomy (NCBI): domain Eukaryota; kingdom Metazoa; phylum Chordata; class Amphibia; order Gymnophiona; family Siphonopidae; genus Microcaecilia; species Microcaecilia unicolor. Next base: position 159,825,846 of record NC_044035.1, read on the forward strand.
GGCCCCCTTTTACCGCAGTGGGTAAAAGGCTGCCTTATTTTGTCCAAAGGGAATGGACATGTGGTTAGTGAACCACTTACCGCATGGCCATATCGGGGGGGGGGGGGCAGTGGCTTAGCCCACCCACTTTGGACTCAGGCCCACCCAAAATTGTGACACTTGCTGTGGCTGGTGGGGAGCCCCAAACCTTGCCATGCTGAAAATGTTCTCTCCTTGGGCAGCCAGCGCTCTTCCAAATGTCAGCCAGCAGCACTTGCCTTGAGCTGACACAGACTGGCCCTTCTGCACATGCTCAGTTTTCGCACATACAAAAGCACTGAGCATGCACGGCCTGCCTGCCAGCAGCAGCATCAGTTTCAGGAAAGTGCTGCCGGCTGCCATTTGGAAGAGTGCTGGCTGCTTGAGGAGAAGGAGGAAATCTTCAGCTGACAGGGTTTGGGGATCCCCGCCAGCTCAAGTATTTAATATTTTGTTTTTTTGGGCAGAGAGGGGTGGAGAGAGGAGCAAACCGGAGGGGGACTGGGGGGGGGGGGGGCGGTGAATTCCATTCCCACCCAGCTTGGGCTCTGGCCCACCCAAAACTGGCCATCTAACTACGCCCTGTCGGGGGGGGGGAGGGGAACCCTTATCGTCAACCATTGAGACGGGGGTAGGGACTCCCGTGCTAACCTGATGGTAACTGGGCAACGTCAATTGTTGCTGAGTAAGCCTTGGTGCTACAAAAATAGAAGATATTTTTGTAGCGCCAGAAATGGCGCACGCTGGGGGCGGGAGTTACCACCGGGCAACACACGGCAACCCTTTAGTAAAAGGGTACCTTATCCTTTCATTGCCTCAGGTACAAACTTAGGGCTCCTTTTACTAAGCTGCGGTAAGCACTAATGTGTTCTTACCATAGATTAAATGGACTACCGTGTGCACACGCTACCCATGTGTTAAACATTTTTTAGTGCTGGGGCAGGTCTGGGGGGTGGACAGTAGGTGTGTTCTGCGCTAATTGGTTAGTGCAGCAACATTGTCATGCATGTAAAGTGCCAATTTGGACTCCACTTAACAAATGTAGTGTATGTGTAAGGTCATCACCCAGTTACAGAATTACTGTCTACGACTGTGAGCCCTGCAGAGACAGGGAAATACTGAGTGTACCTGAATGTAACTCATCTTGAGCTACTACTGAAAAAGGTGTAAACTAAATGCAAATAATCCTATATAATAATTCTCACCATCAACGTTCTAAAGTAGCTGCCTGTGTCCGCGGCTCCTGAGCTAGGCTCCGTAGCCAGGCTGACGTCACTCACAGCTGATTCCCAGGCAGGGGGAGGAGTAGGGAATCTGTTTGTGTGCGTGCGTCTGACGTCAGATGCACGAACCCAAACTGCTTCAAACTTAATCACATCATTCGTCCACACTGCACGGCTGAGAAGAGGACTTCGGCTGACGGGGGTTGGGGTCCCCTGCCAGCACAGGTTTGCGACGGTGGCAGGGGAGGGTTGGCGGCAGGAAGGGGGGCTTAAGAGGGTCGCGGCAGGGGGGTCCAGGGGTCAGGAACTCCGAGGGGGTCTGTAAATCGGAGGGAGGGGAGTCTGCAAATCGGAGGGAGGAAGGCAGGGAGGTGGGGTCTGGAACTCGGAGAGAGGGGGGTCTGCAAATCGGAGGGAGGGAGGCAGGGAGGTGGGGTCTGGAACTCGGAGAGTGGGAGGGAAGGGTCTGGAACTCAGAGGGGGGTCTGGAATTTGGAGGGAGGGGGTCCGGACCTGCGGGGGGGAGGGATCTGGAACTCGGAGGGGGGGTCTGGAACTGGGGGGACGGGGGTCTGGAATTTGGAGGAGGGGACGAGAGGGGAGGAATGCACCACCTGTACAAAAACTTTAAAAAAAACGGGGATGACCCTGGAACTCAGAGGAACGGAGGGAGGGAGGGAGGGAGGGAGGGACGACGACCCTGGAACACGGAGGAAGGGGGGACACTGGAACTGGGTGGGAGGGGCCCCAGGCACACACACTCTCTCTCACAGACACACACTCGCACACAGTCTCACTCACTGTGTCACGCACACACACTCGCAAATTCACTCTCTCTCTCACACACAGTCACTCTCACATACACTCTCTCAAACATACACACTCTGAGGAAAACCTTGCTAGCGCCCGTTTCATTTGTGTTTGAAACGGGCCTTTTCTACTAGTAAATACATAAAAGCACTGATTCAGTTCTAGGCAGAGATAGTTAATTATAGCATTAGAGATGAGATAAGAAGGGGCATTTAGCTGGCAGTATATGCTCAATGTTAAAGAGATGCAAATATAGGTACGCTTGTAGTATTGAGTTTGGTGAGAGGATTGTGCTTTTCACATGCGCAGAAGAATTCCACGGTAAGCTCTGCTCCTGTGCGCATGAGCCTGGTAAAACTCAAACGTGAAGCATACATTGATGTCTGCTTTCTGTGGCCTAAATATAAAGCATAATTTTTTTTTTAAGCTTAGACGCTTATATTTAAATGCAGGAAACAGAAGCCAATGTGTGCTTTCATTTCATTGGGCATTTTTGTTGTTTCTGGGACACAGAAGTCCACCCGGCTCTGACTTGTCATTTGCAGGACACAGACTGTAAAAGTCTGCCCGTCACTGTCCTCACATTCTAAATTACTTGAGTCTTCGTCAAAACTCTCTCCAGGCCATCCTAAACTGGATTGCTATATGCGGGACGTAGACCGTACAAGCCAGCCCAGCACCGGCCTTAGGAGTAGATGCACTAACAAAAACGTTAAAGCCCTTCCCTTACCGATTCCTTAGCGAATCGATAAGAAACGGGCATGCATCAAGGAAATCGCATGCAAATGAGCTGCTCGCTGCTAGCTCATTTGCATGCGATTTCCTTCCAAGCCAGTCGGCCAGCTGAGCATGCGCAGAGCAGCCAAGTGTTATGCTGGCTGCTCTGCGCATGCTGAGGACGTACTTTATGGACGTCCTTCACTCAAAAAACAACAGGGGTGTTACTAGGGCTTAGCTGCCTGCCAGCGCCGGGAGAGACAGAAAGCAAAGAATAAAGTCTTCGCCTTGGATCCAGACCAGCTGTCACCATCCCTCGTATTACCCCTGCCCTACCCGTCCACAAGACACTCCCGGAGCTGGAGCGTAAGTGCCGAGCGGATCGCTTTGTGGGTTCTATTGAAAAGATTTTTTTTTAAAGAAGGAACTGCTGTTAGTCGTTGTGTTTCATTTTTTTGTTATTAATTTCCAATCCTTACATCTTTAATAATACCATCAATTGTAGTTAAATCCAGCACACACATGCAACCCCCTTCACACACAGACACGCGTGTAATCTCCGTTGTATATGAGATGAGGAATAACCAAACTGCACCAGCAACTATAACATTTTTTTTACCCACTTTGCTGACATTATTTTTAAAGGTATGAAATATAAACACACATCCTCACCGCCTATCCCTATAGAGTAGAGAGCAGTCCCACGAGCTGCGCCTTCCGATTCCCTCACAGCAGCCCCAATGAGAGGTACAGACCTCCCGTTAGGTTTAGGTTTGCCACCATAAGGGGATCGGAAAACGGTAGTGCATCTCATTAGAATACGAATTATACACATTATAATACTAATTTGCTCATCTGCATTCCGTTTTCATTAGCTGCTATTGTGACAGGACAATGCCCTTTTGTGCATGCCCTGGTTTACTACTTGCATGTTAAACTGGCTAGAACCAGTTTAAAAGCCACATTGCTGGCTTGTTTTTAGTGCATCTACCCCTTAGTTTTTACAGCCAGAGTTGCCATCTAAGCACCATTTGACATGCAAATACATATGCAACCCTTTAAATTTTTTTTTTTTTTTTATACCATTCATTTTCTAATTAGAGATCCTCTGTGTTCATCCCATACCTTTTTGAATTCTGCCACCATTTTTTTCTCCACCAGCTCCCTTGGGGGGAGGGGGGGAATTCCAGGCATCAACCACCCTCTCTGTGAAAAAGAATTTCTGACATTACTCCTAAGTCTATCACCCCACAACCTCAAATTATGTCCTCTAGTTTTACCATTCTCCATTCTCTGGAAAAGATTTGTTTCTATATTAATGCTTTTCAAGTATTTCAACATCTGTATCATATCTTCCCTGTCCCTCCTCCTCTAGGGTATATATATTCAAGTCTTCCAGTCTCTTCTCATTTGTCTTTTGGCACAATTTACAGAAATGAGTTAAATCATTTTGTGGTATATTTGCCTGTTTGCACATTTATAGATTTAAAAAAAAAGTATTTTAGGGAGGTGTGCTCTAACTGGCTAATTTATTTATTTGGATTATGTTCACAGCTTTTTCAGTAGTAGCTTGAGGTGAGTTATAATCAGTTACACTGGGTATTTCTCTGTTTCTGGAGGGCTCATAATCTAATTTTGTACTGAAGGCAATGGAGGGTTAAGTGACTTGTCCAAGATCACAAGGAGCAGTACTGGGACTTGAACTGGCCATCTCTGGATGTCAAGACTGGTGCTCTAACCACTAGAGCACTCCTCTGCTCTGCTAATGAAGCATGAATACAGAAGTGCCCCCGCGTTAACTCTAAGCAGATATACACACTAATGACAATAAAGCACAAATTGGTACAAAGTAACACGTGAAATGTACAGGTATCGTGCAGTAAAATCTGGTGTTAAACTGGAAATTTTAGTGCAGTTTAGTAAAAGGATCCCATAGTTTGTCAAATTCAAATTATACACGTTTAACCCCACAGACATTCCGGTGTGAATTGAGGAAATATTTCTTCATGTAAAGGATGGTGAATTCATAGAACGGCCTCCCGGTGGAAGTGGTGGAGACGAAAACAGTATCTGAATTCAAGAGAGCTTGGGACACATACATTATAGGATCTCTAAGAGAGTGATAGGGGGAGTAGATGGCATGGATGGGCAGACTGGGCAGGCCATATGGTCTTTATCTGCCTTCAGTGCTGTCACTGGTTCCCTATATAAGTGGTAATTTTAGAAGGGAAAATAAACCATTACTTTCTGATTCTAAAACCGCTGACTTTTAGTTTTATTCTCACTGGATCCAGTCCACTTATACCTCCAGTTCTAAAATCTCCTCCTTAATTTGTCCTTTAAAGATTTATTTTCAGAGAGTTAGAGGATGGAAAAGGCACCTTAACTTGCAATTTATTAGAGAGAAAATGTAGGAAAGGGGAAGATAGGAGGCATTAGATAACATAGTAGATGATGGCAGAGAAAGACCTGTACAGTGCATCCAGTCTGCCCAACAAGATAAACCCATATGTGCCACTTTATGTGTATACCTGACTTTGATTTGTATCTGCCATTTTCAGGGCACAGACCGTAGAAGTCTGCCCAGCACTAGCCCCGCCTCCCAACCACTAGCCCCGCCTCCCACCACTAGCTCTGCCACCCAATCTCCGCTAAGCTTCTGAGGATCCATTCCTTCTGAACAGGATTCCTTCATATTTATCCCACGCATTTTTTAATTCCGTTACCGTTTTCATCTCCACCACCTCCCGCGGGAGGGCATTCCAAGTATCCACCACTCTCTCCATGAAAAAATACTTCCTGACGTTTTTCTTGAGTCTGCCCCCCTTCAATCTCATTTCATGTCCTCTAGTTCTACTGCCTTCCCATCTCCAGAAAAGGTTCGTTTGCGGATTAATACCTTTCAAATATTTGAACATCTGTATCATATCACCCCTGTTTCTCCTTTCCTCCAGGGTATACGTGTTCAGGTCAGCAAATCTCTCCTCATACGTCTTGTATTAAAGTTTTTTTTAATAAAAATGGATATATGAAAGTTCTTTATAACATAATGTGACAATAAAACTTATATTCCGCCATATATCTTTCAGTTCAGTGCGGATCACATAAAAGAAGCTGGTCAGTTCCCGGAAATACAAAGTCAAATAATAATTTAACTACCAAATGGCAACTTATTACTCCTTACAATTCAATACAAATGTCCAGAATAGATACATTTTTATATATTTCCGAAACTGACTATAGTTCATCATCGAAAGTAGTAAACTTTGATCATACTTATCCAAATGAGCTGCCTGATAGGAAAAATGAACATCTAGCAGTTTAGTCCTTTTTAAATTTTGTATAAGTAGAAAAGTAAAACAAAACCAATTTCCCTATGAGATGTATGAAATCAAAACCTACAGAGAATATATTGTTAAATCCTTTTAAAATGTGTAAAGTATATTTAAAGGGGGGGGGGTCACATTACTGTCCTCTATTTAATAAGACTACCCTCCTCCAAAGGCAGTTGATTGACACATGGGAACCCCAAGGAAGAGCTGCGTTTGGGAGCCCCCTTCCCCTTTGAACTCAGATGGTAGTAGACTGACACATTGACTAGACAGAGCTGTGTGGCACATTCCCTTCGGTCTGTTCATTCTTCTCGCCCAGCCCTTGTTACAAACCTGGTGGGGGAAGAAGGCTGCCAATTTGTGGCTGCTTGATCTGCTAGCCTTTTATGTGAATGCATGGTAGGAAACCTCCTTTAACAAAAATCAAAAGGATTCTCTATACAACAAAAATAGAGCAGTAAATGGACTTAATCAAGAAATAACAAGGAGGAAAAAGCCTCAAGAAGCTCCCAGCAGGAGCAGGATTGCTTGATCATCGGCAAAAAACCTCCTTAAAACAAATGATAGTCTTACTCAAAATTATTTTTAGCAATTCCTTTAGAAAGTACTTCAAAACAAATAAATCAGCTGGTAGTACTTAGCTATAAAGTCCTTTCGTCCCCCAAAGACAGACCGTGACCAACGGTGGCCAGCGTTTCGTCTAGCTGCATCACGGTCAAAAGGCCAAATATTTCAATGCTGTTCAAAATTTGACATTACTCCAGACGAAATGCCGGCCACTGTTGGTCACGGTCTGTCTTTGGGGGACGAAAGGACTTTATAGCTAAGTTCTACCAGCTCATTTATTTGTTGTGAAGTACTTTCTAAAGGAATTGCTAAAAATAATTTTGAGTAAGACTATCATTTGTTTTAAGGAGGTTTTTTTGCCGATGATCAAGCAATCCTGCTCCTGCTGGGAGCTTCTTGAGGCTTTTTCCTCCTTATTATTTCTTGTTTAAAGTTCATTTACTGCTCTGTTGTTGTTGTATAGAGGATCTTTTTGATTTTTGTTATACTACTACTACTACTTATCATTTCTATAGTGCTACCGGATGTACGCAGTGCTTCACACTTGAACATGGAGAGACAGTCCCTGCTCGATAGAGCTTACAATCTAAAAGACATACTTTGATTTCTCTTCCTTATATAGTATATAGTTCACACCTAGGAAACCTCCTTTCCCATGAAGGCCCTATTAAACATCTTCCCATATAGCATTCAGGACTCCAGCACTGGCAGACAGGGGTACAATTCCGTAGACAGGGAACTGAAGACTTCTGTCGATTGGAAACATCTAGGGTCACACAAAGTACCTACATGTAATGTATGTATAGAGGAGTGGCCTAGTGGTTAGAGCACTGGTCTTGCAATCCAGAGGTGGCCAGTTCAAATCCCACTACTGTTCCTTCTGATCTTGCACAAGTCACTTAACTCTCCATTGCCTCAGGTACAAACTTAGATTGTGAGCCCTCCTGAGACAGAGAAATATTCAGAGTACCTGAATGTAACTCACTTTGAGCTGCTACTGAAAAAGGCCTGAGCAAAATCTAAATATGTAAACCGTCTTGGTTGTACCACAGAAAGGCGGAGCCATCAAGTATAAAAGATGCTGCTGTTTTCTGAACTCTGGTCAGGTGAATTGGCTTCTGTACTTTAACTGGGGGAGTGTGGTTTGGAGTTGATTTGAGGCTTGCTGCCTGTCCCTTTGCCCCCTTGCTTTTACCCCACAGGCTGGGTGCAGCAGCAGGACCGAGTAGTGCAATGCAGCCCCCGGGAGCGCACTGGAGGGAAAGAAAGGGGGGGGGGGGGGTGGAGAGGTTGCAGGATGGTGGCCGGGGAGGAGCTACAGTTGAGAGCCCTCCCCTCCTCCTCTCCCGTCTCAGGGGATGGAGAGGAGACAGTGAGAGATCGCCGAGAGGCAAAGCCGGAGAGCGAACGGGCCGCCCGAGTCAGCACCGGAGCAGCAGCAGAGCAGCCCGGGAACAGAGCCCGGAGCACAAGCCCGAGCCATGCAGCAGCCCCGGTGAGTACCGCTGATTCGCCGGCTGGGGAGGGCCCTGGAGGGGGGATCTGAGGGTGTTGGGCAGAGGGTACCTGCGGCTTGCAAAGCATGGAGGGAAGGCCAGGGAACTGGCGGGACACTGGGGCTGATCCGGAGCCAGATCGGGAGTTTGCCCTCGTTATGGAGCGGGAAGATTCCTGCCCGAGCTGTTGTGTGTCTTCTGCATTCCCGCTCACTTTCTGCACTGGAGGAGAGAGACCAGCACAGGCAAATTATTTATAGCAGGACTTAAAAGCCTGAACTGTTAAAACTTCCCTTTTCCTGTAAACACGGGGAGTTCGGAGACGGCAGGGGGCTTAGCGTTCGTTGCAACAGGACTGTGCCATAAACTTTGCAGATATGAGATGCGAAATCTGCAAGATCTTGCGTAGCCAAAGCGTCCCAGTCCTAAGTAAGGTTCTCTCAACTAAACTCTTGAATTAATTGATTCATTTCGTTTGCTGACAGCATCGCTTTGTTGCACACACGGTTTACTGTTCCCGTGTTGCCTACATCCGGACTTTGAAAACGTTGTTGGAGTTTAAAGGATGAGTTTTACACATGGAAAATAGCTCTTAAAAATGTATGCGTCCATGTACATGCGGATAAGGATGTGCACTGGACTAGGCATAGTTTGCATGGACCTGGGGCAGGGTTGCAGTGTCAAAGTATAGAAAAGACGTGTGGGAGAATTTTGTGTCCTAGTGGGGGTGGGGGGTGGGGTTATTGTATGAGCCTGTTTTATAAAGACAGATAAGCCCCCGGTTGCCTTTATAAAATAATTCACTTTTTCTGAACAACTTTCTTGGGGCCCTGTTCTAAAATTGTGCCCATTAATTTGAGTCCCCATTTCCTGAACACTGAAGCTTCACACAGCCTGACTTTTTTTTTTTAACTGAGTCTCAGTCAGTTTTCTGACAGCGTCTCTGGTTCCAAGGGAATCTGGTTGAGATGCTGGACATTATTATCCGCCTAATTGGTATGCAGAACAAGCCTTGGATGCACAATGCAGCAGACGAAACCCACCCATTTCTGTGGCCATTCCTGAAGCCCGTCCTTCAGATCTGACACTGTGCACTGAGGAGCTACAGTTTGCTGCTTGTGCAGTTTTGGCAGAAGGTTAAAGAAAGAAATCAATTTTTTTTTTCCTGACTGCTCCTGCCCAATCCTGAAAGTTTCCGGTGAGGCCTGTGAACGCAGGGCTGCCTGTGCAGGAGCGTGGAAAAAGTTTGCAAGGATGTAAGCCGTAAGCAGGACTCTGGATTTGTAATGGATATCCTTAGCTGATGGTGCGAGAATAATTGCTATGCTCCCTGTTCCCCAGGCTCCAGCTCCTTAGGTTTAGTGTTGATGAAGGCAGGATTGCTCAGAAAAACATTCAAACAGGTCAAAACTGAAGCTTTTGTTCTTTGCAGAAATACTTTTTTTTTTTTTGTCTGCTGTGAGCACTGTCTGTTTGCTGCCAAAAATAATTTTGGAACTAGTCAGTGGAATCGCTGCTGTTCCCTCTTTTTACCCTGGCTGCTACCTGGAGACTATTCATAGAAACAGAGAAAAATGAGACAGATAAAGACCATATGGCTATCCAGTCTGCCCATCCATTCCATCTACTGTCATCTCTTTCTCTCCCTTAGAGATCCTGTGTCCTTGTCGCAAGCTTTCTTAAATTCAGATACAGTTTTCATCTCCACCACCTCCACTGGGAGGCCTCCACCACCCTTTCTGTGAAGAAGTATTTCTTTAGATTACTCCCAAGTCTACCCCCTTTTACCTTCATCCTGTGCTTCATTCTTGAGCGTCCTTTTAATTGAAAGAGGCCGCCTCCTGATAATTTATACCTTGGAAATATTTCAATGTCTCTGTAATAACTTCCCTTTCCTTCCTTTCTGCCGAAGTGTGCCTACTGAGATCTTTTAATTCTGTCCCAATACGCTTTATGGCAGTGACCACTGACCATTTTAGTAGCTGCCCTTTGGACTGACTCTGGATATCAAAGCCCTCTGGCACTTCTGATGGCCATGATGGGTTGATAACTGGAAGATATCTACTAAGAAGGCTGTACTTTAACTGTCTCTCACAATTTCAGTAAAATAACACAAATAATAAGAGAAGATGCATTAAACTCAATAAAAAATAAAAGGAAACAAAGAAAAACTCTAGCATATAAAATCATAAAAAATGATAGCATATAAAGACCATCTAGCTTCTCCAGTTTTCCCATCCATACCAATCACTTACAAGATATTGCTACTCACCTTTAAGGCATTTAAAGTGGACTTCCTGGCTTATTTCGCCACTGTTACAATCCTTTACACTCCTTCATGAGTCCTACGTTCTATAAACGATTATGGATTGGTCCTTCCTGACCCAAACAGGCACACCTTGAATCTATGAGACGTGGAGGAGCATAATCGAACTGGGCGCCCATCTCTAAGGACGGCCCAGCGAAGGGGCGGGGCATCCTGTATTATCGAAAAAAGATGGGCGGCCATCTTTCGTTTCGATAATACGGTCGGGGACGGTCAAATCTCAACATTTAGGTCAACTTTAGAGATGGCTGACCTCGGTTTTCGCCTATAATGGAAACCGAGGACGGCCATCTCAAAAACGACCAAATCCAAGCCATTTGGTTGTGGGAGGAGCCAGCATTTGTAGTGCACTGGTCCCCTCTTACATGCCAGGACACCAACCGAGCACCCTAGGGGGCAATGCAGTGGACTTCACAAATTGCTCCCAGGTGCATAGCTCCCTTACCTTGAGTGCTGAGCCACCCAACCCCCCCCCCAAAACCCACTACCCACAACTGTACAACACTACCATAGCCCTTAAAGGGTAATGGGGGGCACCTAGATGTAGGTACAGTGGATTCCAGGTGAGTTTTGGAGGGCTCCCATTTACCACCACAAGTGTAACAGGTGGGGGGGGGGGGGGGGGATGGGCCTGGGTCCGCCTGCCTGAAGTGCACTGCAGTACCCACTAAAAACTGCTCCAGGGACCTGTATACTGCTGTGATGGAGCTGGGTATGACATTTGAGGCTGGCATAGAGGCTGGAAAAAAATGTTTTTTAATTTGTTTTTTTTGGGTGGGAGGGGGTTGGTGACCACTGGGGGAGTAAGGGCAGGTGATCCCCGATTCCCTCCGGTGGTCATCTGGTCAGTTTGGGCACCTTTTTGAGGCTTGGTCGTGAATGAAAAGGGACCAAGTAAAGTCGGCCAAATGCTCGTCAGGGACGCCCTTCTTTTGTTCATTATCGGCCGTGGACGGTCATCTCTTAACCGTCCCGCCTTCGGTACACTGCCGACACGGCCCCTTGAACCTTGTTCATCCCCGTGACAGAAAGCAGTTGGGGACGGCCAAAATCAGCTTTCGATTATGCCAATTTGGGCAGCCCGAGAGAAGGACGCCCATCTCCCGATTTGTGTCGGAAGATGGGTGCCCTTCTCTTTGAAAATGAGCCCGATAGTGCTTTTTATTTTACTGCCCTTGCTTCTTGGAACAATTTACCACTCCCTGTCTGCAGTATTTCCTTTATTAAGGAATTTAAGATAGCTATAAAAACATGACTATTTGAGTGAGCGCTTGCTTCGTAAATATCTAGGGTACAGTGTCACTCTCTCAATTGGCTTCATCCTTCCATGAATTTTAAGATGTTTTTTTTTCTGCTGAAATTTGCACTTGCTACTTTTTGTGGTTGTCGATTGGATCTGTCCTTTTTGTGCGAATGCTTTCTCTGTCCTTTGGATATTGTAGTTCCTTTTCTGTTTCTTTTTCTTGATATTAGATTGTACACCGCCCAGTTCTTCATATTAGTACGGGCGGTATAGAAAATCTGAATAAACTGTAAATTGTACTAAGCTCTAAGCTGCCTTCCAATGAGCTTGTCCCATACTTTCTTCAATTCAGATACAGTCCTTGTTTCCACCACCTCTGCTGGGAGGCTGTTCCACGCATCTAACACCCTTGAACCCTTTCCTCTCACCTCTTTGCAGCTGTTAATTATCTGTGCTTGTCCCAGGCTTGTCTTGAATTTTGTAAACTGTTGTTTTTTTTTAATCTCCACTGAGAGTCTGTCCCATGCATCCATCACATTTTCAGTGAAGAAATATTTTCTAGTGTTACTCTCAAGTCTACATTTTGAACCTGGTACCCTTTGATCTCTTGTTCTAGATGTTTCCCGCCACTGAAACATTTTTGTTTCTTTTGCCTTTTTAACACTTTTTAGAAGCATCCTATTTATATTCCTTTGGAGATACTGCTTCAGAACTGAATTCAGAACTCTATATGAGGTTACACCAATAACTTGTTCAGAGGCGTTATCACAACTTTTTTTCTACTGGCTATGCCTTTCCTTATGTATTCTAGCATTCTTATGGCTTTGTGCACTGTCTGCAGGTTGCATCTTTTTTGGCTTTGGTAGAGAGAGTGCAAACAAATCAGCTTTTGCCACTGTTGCACTGAACCTCCCTAGGTGCTGATTCTGTGTGGAGCAGCATATTAACTGAGCTGGTGAACGTCCCCATTCTGCTGCCTATGTGAAACAGTCCTGCTGTACTGTTTTGCTGCCTTGAGATTATCTGTCAGGATGGCCTGAACGTTTCACACTCAAGTAGTAGAAAGTAACATCTGATTATCCCCATCCCGTTATGTTCTGCTCCTTTTTGATTGCTGTATCTATTTTGTATTGAATCTTAACTTCCAGGGACTTAGCCAGACTGCAAGCTTTCTTAAACAGCTCCTAATGTCTCTTCTCTCAGGGATGTCCAGTCGTTTGGAGATCTTAATGTCACCCTGAAAAGTACAAGCCTTCCCTATAAATTTCTCTACATATCACTTGTGATAATCCCGCTTTCTTTGAGCCAGGTTCTGGAAATGCACATGCCCCAAGTGAATTTCTTCTTGGCCACTGAAACAACCTGGAGAGACGAGGCAGCTGGAACCAGTAAGGAGGTAGTGGTGGAGTTGTCTTCAGGTGTGGGAGGAGAACATGGCAGCAGAGGTGTCTTCACCCTGCTTGGGGTCCAGCAGGTGGACCAGGAGGAGAAGGTAGAAGCATCTTCAACTCTGACCAGGACCTGAAGGGGGAGAAGAAGGGAAAAGAGTGGAGGAGATGGTGGCAGCCTTGCTTTTGATCAGGACCATGAAAGTAGCAGCAAAGCTGCTAGTAAGAAAGCAATAACTCAGTTTTAAAGGGCTTCAGTTACAGTGCGGGAACTCACATATAACCAGCATATCAATTGTTCCAGCAACCCCTACTTCATTTGTGTCGGAAGATGGGCACCCTTCTCTTTCGAAAATGAGCTGGTTAATTATCAAGTAGAACAGGTAATGTGCAAGTGGTCATATACATACATATGAAGTATCACATCATACCATTTGGTATGAATTTATCTTGTTGGGCAGACTGGATGGACCGTACAGCTTTTTATCTGCCATCATCTACTATGTTACTATGTTCCTGACAATCAGATTCACCCACAGTTTCTATGTGAACTTAAATGATTAGCTCTGCTCACAGCGTCAATTGAAAGCAAGAGAAAAAAAAAGTAACAAAGGAATCACTCCAGCAATATTACAGGTATATCGAAAAAATTTAGCAGGTAACAAGATAAATCTTCCAGTTTGCCGCCCCAAAAAGGAAAAAAAAAAAAACTTAAACATGCACAATGAATTATGGAGGTAATGAAAAGATTCACTTAGCTTTATTTAGTAGCAAAAATGCAAACATCTTCTTTTCTATACATAATCAGTGAAGCCCCATGACCAGGAGTGCTTCTCCTGGTCCCCGAAGCGATAATCACTTTGGTCCTGGCACTTCTTGGTGAGTCTGAGGTGAATTTCACACTTCTGGGTGTGGAGCTCTGATTTTTAGGTTAGTTGTACATTAATAGGAGTTTGTGTCTCTTTCTGATTGGTTTAAGTGTGATGCTTTTGGTCATGTATCACTCTGAAAAGTCTTAACTAAAGGTGGCTCTGTGAACCATTACCTGATCATTTCTGCTGATCTCCCTTTCCTTACAAATCCTAGCTTAGTGGTGCAAGTAGGTGCATTCACTTATTCCAGCCATAGAGTGGTGTAATGCTTGTGTCTAGATACCATTTTCTGTGATTTACATCAGTAATTATGCCCCTTCCCAAGCTCCACCCATGTGTATCCACTCCATCATATTTAGGTGCCATTTTATAGACTAGAGCGTAACCAGAATATCGACATTTACGGAAGTATATATGCTGGTCATTTACATGCGTTCTTAGCACCTAAACGTTGGTGCTATCCTTATTGAAGTACTCCCATACAGTACGCTCACATGTTTGCACCCGCCTCAGAGCAGTGTAAATTTTTGTGAGAGCATTTGTAAACTACTTGGGATAGTTCTGAGCAGGGCCACCGAGAGACAGAGCCGAGCCTGGGGCAGGGCCACTGCAGCCACCGCCGCCCCTCCCCAACTTGGGCCACAGCCGCTGCCACCTCCCCCTCCCCACCTGGGCCGCCCCCCTGTCCTCCCACTCAGATCAATCTCATCGCCCTGCTCCCTTTTCTTCCTGCATCTGCTCCTCCCTCGGTCTGTCACACTCCTGCTCCTGTTGCCGGGATCCGGGTAAGTGGCAAGTGTGGTGGTGGCCGTGACAAATGCTACACCTGGGAAAGCTTGCTTGAACATTGCACAAAAGTAGAGTTATGTTGTTCTTTTTCTAAACATCTGCTTTAATTTCAAACATTTTTATTGAGAACATCACAGAGTAGACAATCTCATTTTCACAGCTTAAACCACCAGTATAAACCAACCATTGTGGAATACAAACATATAACCATTCTCAAATTTTTAGCTTCCCCCCCCTTTAGCATACTATTAGCCCCCCCTTCCCCCCTTACCCCATTCAAGGTTGCTCTACAGATCCGTGAGTGCGCGGAGAACCTTGATAAACATCTGCTTTAATGTGCGTATAGTTTTTTAAGAGACTACCTGAGTGTGTAAAATGGATTGATTATTTATTAGATTTAGCAAACATAGCGCTTCACGCTTAGATTGTATTCTGGTTTGCGCTATTTCAGACTGTGGCAACATGGCTGATGGACAGATATGGAGCCCTCACAGACACAGGCAGAGTGTAGTGTAAGTCAAAAGAAGAGCTTTCTTATTGAACAAAAAACCAAAGTAGCACAGACTGTTCCTGCCATTGACTAAGGCTCAAACATGGGCAACAGCCACATTAATAATTATCTCCACATCTCTTAACAGTTCTGTCTTGCCAGGCTTCTTCAGCCAGTGGCGTAGCCACTGGTGGGCTTGGGTGGGCCAGGGCCCACCCACTTAGGGCTCAGGCCCACCCAGCAGTAGCACACGTTTAGCGGTAGCTGGTGGGGATCCCAAGCTCCGCCAGCTGAAGACATCCCCCTGATAGTAATTAAAATGCTGCTCTCCACAATACTGGCACTTGTGCATGCTCAGTTTTCAGTGAATGCCTACTGCAGACTGCCAAGGTGGAAAGAAGCGTTTTCCCGCCAGCTCAGATATTTTTCTGGTGGGGGTTGGGAAGAACACTTGGTGCCCACCCATTTCTTGCCTAGGCCCACCCAAAATCTGTTGTCTGGCTACGCCCCTATCTTCAGCACAGTTCAGATTACACATAAATCCAGGCCAGGTTCCAGCTGGGACTCCCAGGACCAAGGTCTTCACAGATAAATAAAGGCAACCTTTTACCTTGGCAGACTTCTATTTGTTCTCATGCAATCCCTGGGGATCAGCTTCTTAACACAGGGTGCAAATCTCTGACTTAGCGCCGCTTCTCGCTTTCCAGGGACTCCCCTCAGGTACTGCAGCCCAGCCAACACCCTGGGAAGATTCCTTCACTCAGGACCTCCCTCAAGGAGACCTGTTGCTTTAGGGAGACCACCTCCCCGAGGGCCTCCCTGATCTGTTCTGCCCCAGGGCATTTAACACCTCCCTGACTGTGCCCCATCCCTCTGACTCAACAGTAGAGAATGACACGGGGACAAAGTTTATCCCCACCCCGCCCCCGCAGGCCCTGTCTCCATCCCCGCCCCTGTGGGCTCTGTCCTCATCTGCAGAAGCCATGAACTCTTACAATTTTATGTTTATGTTTAAATCTTTTTATTAAAGTACTAGTAAAAGAGGCCCGTTTCAGAGCAAATGAAACGGGCGCTAGCAAGGTTTTCGTCACCAACACCCCCCCCTCCCTCCCTCCCTGGCCAACCCCTTCGTTGTTCTGCCATTGCTCCGCCCCCAACGTCATGACGTTTGACGCGAGGGCGGGGCCCGGAGCGATTTCCCACCCCCGCCTCCCTGCCTCCCTCCCTGCCAACCCCTTCGTTGTTCTGCCATTGCTCCGCCCTCGAGGGCGGGGCCCGGAGCAATTTTGGTGGCTTCACCACCACGAACCTTCGAACCTTTTTGAAGGAAGTCAGGGCTTGGCTTCACTGACGTCAGTGTCCTCAGAACGTTGAGGGTGAGTTTTATTATAGTAGATAAAAAGGAACAATATGCTGTGCAACTGTTGTGTATAAATTACAATTAGAAAACAGTAATAACAGTGAGCAGCTATAATAACCCTCCTTCCCTCTACCCTTCCAACTAGAAAATGATACGGGGACAAGGATTTTCCCCATCCCCGCCTTGTCCCCGTGGGATCTGTCCCTGTCCCCATCCCCGTGGTTACTACGGTTCCCCGTCCCTGTGTCATTCTCTACTCAGCAGGTTATCATCACCTGCCGTAGGATGGCTCAACACCAGTGAGTGAATGTTATTAGGGAATCCAACCGCTATACCACTCACTCCCTCACACAGACCATCAGGCGTTTTGGGTGCCGCAGGCTTGATCAAAAAGAACTTCCAAGCGTAGCTGGATAAGTTTACCTATACATATTGCATCTTATAAACCAGAAAGAAGCTCTTTTTGGCATGATGCAAGTACTACTGGCAGTAAATTTGAGAGACTGAGTACATACTCCACTCCACATACCCTGGCTTAGGAGTGAGGTTCATTCCTGTCACGGCATGCGCAAAACTAACCCAGCTGGAGAAATTGCCCCCGACGGAAACCATCACCTTCTTTCCACACAAATTTTGGAGTCCTATTTCCGAGGCTATAATAGATTTTAGATATTGAAATTCTTCTTTCCCTTGTTTAAGATGGGAAATGCTGAAGATGGTGTTAAGGATTAAAAGAATTCTTTCTGGCCATTATTTTAATATGTCCAAAGCTCCAGTTTGTTTAGGGGCTGAAAGTGAGAAATAGGACCTCCAGGTCAGAATGTGCACATATGCCCAGTATTTTGCAAAGGCTCTGCTGTATACAGACTCTTTTGTAAAATATGTATAAGAATATGGGAAAATTCATGTGTATTTGCTGGCAAAAGTAGAAAGAGCAGGGTCACCAATTTTGTAACCTCTATGTATAAGTGCTGGAATTATACATATAGTTGCCTGACTTAACCAAAATATACATATAAGTGGAGCCAATTATTAAGGGAAACTTAAATGCAAGAATAATAGACTGGGGTTGAAAGTCCTGGTCAAAGAAGCACTTTTATAAAATTGGAGGAGGTCCAAAATCCGATGGGGAAATTAATTAATTGGAATATACATGACCGCCCAGTCTGTGCCTTTGACACACCCCTTTAAATTTTGGCAACCCGACTGTAGCTATTTACACCTGCTGCTAATCTACTTCCTTAGAATGGCTTAATAGGACATTTTGATGGCTAATCTGTGGACTGATAAGGCCAGATATAAACAAGACTACAGAAAAAAATGTTTTCATGTGCTGTAACCCTAGCTGAGTTGTAAGCTTCACATTTTATGAGCGTGGAGAGCAGATATATCATCATCACTGGAATTAGAGCTTGTGGACAATGATTCATGACATTTCTGATATTAATAGTATTTAATAGGCATTTTGCTTCTCTTTATCATGAACACTCTGCTGCTGTCTTGGGGGACATAAATCTTGTTTAGGCTGAACTAAATCTTCTGGTCGTAAATGAAAAGCAGTTACTGCTGTGAAGATTTGGAGGGCCGGGAATGCGCTGCCTAAGAGCAAGTGTCCTGGCTCTGAAAGACATTCCAATGATTTGTATCAAATAGTTGTTTGGGAACTTACACCTATTTCTGGAAGATATTATGAGTCATCGTCTGGTGAATTGGTAGATGTTTTCATAGTACAGATAGGGTCAGGGTGTTGCTAATAAAACTGCCTTCTCTACAGCCTTCCTTTCCTTAATAATTAAGGGGCCCTTTTACTAAGCTGCGTTAGGTGCTAATGTGCACCTAATGCGGCAAAACTGGCCTACCGCAGAATGCACTGAATGTTCTGCTATAGTTCTGCCATCTGCACATGCTAACCGTACGTGCACCGTACACCTGGAATAGACTTCCTGAGTAGTAGTAGTAGTAGTCAGTACCTCAAGCTCCAGCTCTGGCTGTCTTCAAATCTTATTTATTTTAATTATTTGTTACATTTGTATCCCATATTTTCCCACCTATTTGCAGGCTCAGTGTGGCTTACATAGTACCAGAGAGGCAGTGACGATCCTAGGTCGGCTGCCACCCGGGGCGGATTGCCGATGCGCACCCCCCCGGGGGCAGCACGACACCCCCCCCCCCCCCCGGCGCAATGACACCACCCCAGCGCATCAACCCCCCCTCCCCCGGGTGCATTCTTGGCTGCTGGGAGCAGCCGCCCGGCTCTCGGCTACGCTGGCTCCCTGTTCCAGGGCAGAGGGAGCAGGGAAACAGTGGCGCCGACAGGTGCGCGGCTGCTTTCTGCACCCCTCCAGCGGCGTGCACCTGGGACGGACTGCCCCCACCGCCCTGCCCTTGGTATGCCGCTGCGGAGAGGTGTTTTGCAGACTCTGGTGTAAACAAATACAAAGTGATATTGTGGTAAGATAAAGTTCATGTGGCACAGCCACACTTGGGAATCATACAACGGAAGAGTTGTGTTATGGCCATTACGTACTTTAGTTTTGTTGTGTTGCAGAGATCAGGCATTTATGTTGGATCGGTAGGATATGCCTTTTTAAACAGGTTAGTTTTTTGTTTTTTTCCGGAAGTTTAGGTGGTCGTACGTAGTTTTCAAGTCTTTGGTAATGCGTTCCACAGTTGTGTGCTTATGTAGGAGAAACTGGATGCGGAAGTTGATTTGTATTTGAGTCCTTTGCAGCTTGGGTAATCCAGATTTAGGTACGTTCGTGTTGATTCAGATGTGTTTCTAGTTGGTAGGTCGATCAGGTCTGTCATGTATCCTGGGGCTTCACCGTAGATAATTTTGTGAACCAGAGTGCAGATTTTGAAAGCAATGCGTTCTTTGATTGGGAGCCAGTGTAGTTTTTCGCGGAGGGGTTTTGCGCTTTCAAATCGCATTTTTCCAAAGATAAGTCTAGCTGCTGTGTTTTGAGCCCACTTTTGAGAATGCTTTTAACCCCTAACCCCTATTCACTTGTTCAGTACCCTTGTCTATCATTCCCACCTTAAGTAATTCCCTTATCCCTTATTTGGCCTGATTAGATTTGTCTTGATTAGATTGTAAGCTCTGTCGAGCAGGGACTGTCTCTTCATGTTCAAGTGTACAGCGCTGCATACGTCTAGTAGCGCTATAGAAATGATAAGTAGTAGTAGTCTTCGGGCTTCCGGAATCTTGCTACTCTTTGAGATTCTGCACAGAATCTTATTACTATTTAGGATTCCGGAATCCTGCTACTGTTTGTCTTTATCCCTTATTTGTCGTGTTTGTCTGTCTTGATTAGATTATAAGGTCTGTCGAGCAGAGACTGTGTCTTAACATGGTTTGGTACCGCTATAGAAATGATAAGTAGTAGTAGCAGCAGTAGTAGTAGTATGTACGTATTTTTGTTTTGGCTGGGGGGGGGGATGTCAGGGGGCAGAGAACACTAATCCGCTAATCACATGCACATTACCGCCACGGTAACTGGTTAGTGTGTCTATAACGCGGGAGCCCTTAACACCACCTAAATAAGAGGCAGTAAGTGCTCCCGTGGTAATTTTTAAAAAAATGGTCATCTGCTAATTCTGACTTTATCATAAAGCCCTTTTCGATGGATACTCTAGAAATGGGCCTTTAGTGAGCAGGAAAGGCTCGTGTAAGGGCGTGCTAAAAAACCATTTTGTAGCAAAGTTTAGTAAAAGGACCCCTGAAATTTTTTGGTCGAGATTTGAAGGAGTTCTTCTTTTCCTGGTTTACTGGAACCCAGTGGGATTTGTAAAAGATCAGGTTTCAATTCATGAAAGCCTGGCTCTTCTCCCAAGCCTTTAATACATATGGTGATTTGACCATACACTCACTCCGCAGCTGGACTAGCTTGCTGCATACCTGTAACTTAGACCATTTCCTTATATCTTGTTTAACTGTACATAGAACATGCCTTGAGTTTGGTCGCCCATCTTTTTATCCCAGTTGACTTTGTACTACCCTTCTTGACACCATCTGTATATCTGCACGGCCCCTGGCCTCATAGTAAGATGTCTCATTGTATTGTAGGAACAGTGGGGGGTCATTTACGTAGGGGCGCTGGCATTGGGCGCTCATAGATGCTTACACGGCTTAGTAAAAGGGACCCTTAATAAGCACACATTCGAAAATTAGATGATGCTAATACTGGGGGTCCTTTACATAGGAGCGCTGGTGTTTTTAGTGTGCATTTTTCCGATCTGATGAAGAAGGGCAACCTTCGAAAGCTAATCAAGAAATGTATTAAGTTATGTCCAATAAAAAAGGTATCATCTTATTTTCTTTTCCATGTTTTATTTTGTTTGATTTCTATTGATAACCTTAAGAGTGGACTAACACGGCTACCACACTCCTCCACTAGTGTGCATTAAAAATAGGCGTGCGCTAAACGCTAAAGATGCCCATAGGAGTACATTGAGGGGCATAATCGAACGGCGCCGGCCATCTATATGGCCGGTGCCGCAAAGGGCGGTCCCAAACAGTATTGGCCGGCCATCTTCCGTTTCGATAATACGGTTGGGGCCGGCCAAATGTCAGAGATGGCCGGGTTTGAGATGGCCGGCATCAGTTTTCGCCTATGATGGAAACCGATGCCGGCCATCTCAAACCCGGCCAAATCCAAGCCATTTGGTCGTGGAAGGGGTCAGCATTTGTAGTGCACTGGTCCCCCTGACATGCCAGGACACCAACTGGGCACCCTAGGGGGCACTGCAGTGGACTTCAAAAATTGGTCCCAGGTGCATAGCTCCCTTACCTTGGGTGCTGAGCCCCCCCCAATCCCCCCCAAAACCCACTCCCCACAGCTCTACACCATTACCATAGCCCTTATGGGTGAAGGGGAGCACCTACATGTGGGCACAGTGGGTTTTGGGGGGGTATGGAGGGCTCAACATTTACCACCACAGGTGTAACAGGTAGGGGGGTGGGTGAGCCTGGGTCCACCTGCCTGAAGTGCACTGCACCCACTAAAAACTGCTCCAGGGACCTGCATACTGCTGTCATGGAGCTGGGTATGACATTTGAGGCTGGCATAGAGGGTGGCAAAAAATGTTTTTAAATTTTTGTGGGGGAGGTGGGAGGGGGTTGGTGACCACTGGGGGAGTAAGGGGAGGTGATCCCCGATTCCCTCCGGTGGTCATCTGGTCAATTGGAGCACTTTTTTGAGGCTTGGTCCTAAAAATAAATGGACCAAGTGAAGCCGGCGAAATGCTCGTCAGAGCCGGCCATCTTTTTTCCATTATCGGCTGAAACCGGCCATCTGATAACCACGCCCCCATCCCGCCTCCCATACCCTTCCGAAACGCTGCCTTTAACTTTGGCCGGCTCTGCGACGGAAAGCAGTTGGAGCCGGCCAAAATCGGTTTTCCATTATACCAATTTGGCCGGCTTTGGGATTTGTGTCGGAAGATGGCCGGCGATCTCTTTCAAAAATAAGCAGGATTGACATTTTTAGCATTTAGCATGTGCCTATTTTTAACGCCAGCGCCCCTACGTAAAGGACCCCCAGTATTAGCATCATCTAATTTTCGAATGCATGCTTATTAAGGGTCCCTTTTACTAAGCCGTGTAAGCATCTATGCGCGCCCAATGCGTGCGAAAATGGAGTTACCACCTGGCTACTTTGTGGCTCGTGTGGTAATTTCCTTTTTGGCACATATCCGATATGCGCGTCTGGAAAATAATTTTTATTTTTGGACGCACCTATCGGACGCATGCCAAGTGGCATTTGGCACATGTAGGTCACTAGCACCCGGTTACCGCATGAGACTTCACCTCTAGGTCAGTCTCTTTGCCGCACGTCCATTTTCGGCAAAAATTTTAAAAAGGCAATTTTTTGTAGGTGCGCTGAAAATGATAAACCTCCTTTTACACTACCACAGGCCATTTTTCAGCGCTCCTTTGTAAAATGCTATTTTAATGTTATTCCATGCTGTCTATTATTTATTTATTTATTACTGTTTGTATTGTACTGACATTTATTATATTTCTGTTATATAATTGTTCTACAGCGCTGTTAAATATTTATATTTCTCATACTGTTTTATGTTAGTCCTATTACTAGGTTTCAGTCTGCTGTTTACAAGTTTACCTTATTGATTGTATCTATGTTTATATTTGGTCATTTTACTATTGTTATGTTGTTAAAAAAAATTGTAAGTTTTATGTTAAACTGTACCTGCTGTACACTGCCTTGGGTGAATCTCTTCATAAAGGCGGTTAATAAATCCCAATAAATAAATGATACTAGAAGGTTATTCATCATCAGACATTTGTCAAACAAAAGTTAACACTGTTAGTCTTGCAGTGTCATTACATGTAAATAAGATCTTCGCTAGACTTCCATGGCGCCTTTTATTTGGGTTTTGATGAAAATTCAACTGCGTCAGGATTTTATTGCATAGCCATGTGCTCACATAGTAACACATTCATTTTTTACACTTTTCAGCACTGTTTTGTGTAGAATAAGACTAGGTTGTCTGTCCTCATCTTTGCTTTTTGATTTACTGGTAGTCCAGAGGTTGGAAAAGTTTTTGTTTTTTTGAAAAGGGCTACATAAGAGGCTTGTACCTGCTGTGCTAGAGGTGAGGACGTCCTCAGAGCTTCTCTTGGAGAGGAAGGCTGGAGCACATCTGCAAGATTCTTTTTAATCTTTCAAAACCCAACAGCTATTGTAATGAAACTTATATATAGGGGTTCGAGAATGTTTCTGGTTTCAAGTTGGGTCTCATTCTGTTAAATTTTCAGAGAGTTATTTTGCCCCAAGCAGATAGTCACTCAGTTTCCCCTATGATTGGCTCAGAGACTTCCAGGTCTCTCAACTGAGTGAAGCACTTCCAAAAAGGACGTTTTTATTATTGCGGGGGGGAATGATGGCCAAAAAGGACGTCTTTTTCGATGGGCGTCCTGAACTGCACTCTCCTTAGGATCGGAGCCTTCTTGTAGCACGCCGTGGAGGAGGTGAGCGGCGCGGCATCTTCCTTTTCGGTGGCACAAGGAGGCGTATTTGGCATGTGCAGAGCAGCCAGCATAACGCTTGGCTGCTCTGCGCATGCTCGGCCGGCCGATTGGCCAACTGTTTAACGATGGTATAGAGAATGCAAGTGAGCTACAATGAGCAGCTCATTTGCATTCTCTTTCATTAATGCATGCCCATTCCTTACCAATTCACTAAGGGAATCGGTAAGGGAAGGGCTCTAACGATTTTTTAGTGCATCTAGACCCCAGTCTCTTAGACGGTTTTGGCTGGGATTTAAGTTTTCTGGGTCTGATATTCAAAATGTTTTAAAAGGCCTGGAGAAGCTCCTGGCTGTTGAAATTGCTTGGCCAGGGCTAACCCGGCATTTTCAGTGACACATAACTGGATAGTGCTGCTGAAAATGCCCAGGTAGTGCCCAATCCGAAACTGGATATTTTGAGGGCGTTCCGGGGGTGGAGCCAGCAATAAATAAATAAATAAATAAATAAATTAGCCGGTTAAGTGCCGAGCTTCAGCACTTAACCGTCTAAGATAACTGCATAAACCTAAAGAGATCCAAGATGGCGATTGCGTAGGAAGCGTCAACGGACACGCTTTTGAGATCGATCGAATCTCGCTGAAGCGAGCATCTTACCCCGTCTGCCTAATGGGGAAAAGACGAGGCAAAGTTCGGGAGGCTCCCCTCACCCCGGGCGGAATGCCCCAGCTCAAACAGACGACTTTGGATCGCTTTGGAGCAGTGCCCGTTCCCACGATGGTTTCCACTCCTTCTGCTCAAGTCAGTGCTTTGTCACTGAACAGCAGTGGAGACGGGGCTTCCCTAAGCCCCGTCGAACATGCGGCGCCCCCTCAACCCGGAAGAGAATCTCTCTTGGTGAGCCCTGACATCTTGGACCGAAGCGGAGTACTGAGCGTTCAGGGAGGGAGCCTACCGGAGAGAAGATCTGGAGCTGACAGCCAAAGAGCCTCGGAAGCGCCATCAACTCATGCAGTTTTATCTAAAACTGTGAGTATTCTGGAGCAAGCTGTGAAAGCCCCTCAATCGGAGGTTTTGTTGGGAGAGATAGAAAAACCAGCCGTAGTGACATTAGAGTCACTCTGGGACTTGACATTTAATACTCGAACTGCTTTAAAAACTTTAATTTTTCAAAATATAGAGACAATTAAAGCACTGTCTGAGACTGCATTGAACCAACTACAAATTAATGTTTCTCAAGCCTCTGAAGTAAAAAAACTGACTGAAAGAACTGAAAAACTGGAACTTTTTGAACAGGCTTCAATTAAGGAGAGAAACTATACTCTTAGACGTTTGGAATATCTGGAAAATCAATCTAAAAGATTGTCTCTTCGTTTTTTGAATTTTCCCAGATCACCTTTGATTTCTCCAGTCCAAATGCTTAAAAAATATTTAGTTGAGATACTAGGAATGCAGGAGACATCATTACCCCCTATTACTAGAGCCTTTTACCTTCAATTAGATGTTAAATCATCTGAAAATGTACCTTTACAGGGGGCAATGAACTTAACTGAATTCCTGGAAACATCTCTTGAAGTAATTACACAGAGAACTACCTTGCTTGCAACGTTTGCGTTAGAAATGGATAGAGATGCAGTACTTAAACTATCTCTAAGGCATTTAGATACTGAGTTTTTGGTTTCAAAGATAAGAGTTTTTCCGGATCTTTCCAGGGAAACGCAGAGGAGACGTAAGAGGTTCCTAATGCTGCGGTCTAGGACAGTAGCAGTGGGAGCCGAATTTCTTCTGCGGTTTCCCTGCATTTGTAGAGTTAAATTTCAATCTAAACTATATCAATTCTTTGACCCAAAGCAGTTAGAAGAATTTCTGAGTAGTAAAGAAGAGGTTAGTGTACAAGTTTAATCCCATATGTACCACTGTATAGCAGGCTAGAGTTAACCACTTAGGAAAGACGCTTCTTTAGTTATAGTTATATTGACGAATGACTGTTTAATATAAACTGGACTATTTTATTTTCCTTATCTTGGATCATTTATTTGATGTAATATTGTGGACGATAGTAAAAGGGAACTTAGATATTAGTTGTTATTTACAAGTGAAGACATTTTCTTTTTGTGTATTAACACTCATATAATTTACTATGTTTGTTAAAAAACTATAAATAAAGATTAAAAAAAAAAAAAAAGATAACTGCATAAATAGCGGGGCTGGGCCATTTTGCGGCGGCGTCAACCCAAGGAAGAGGAGGGAGGCAGGCTGCGTCCCTCCTCCAACTAAAGTAGGGGGGCCAGGGGGGTTGTCCTTTACGCTGGACCACCAGGGATTGGTCGGACAACGCTGGTGGGGGGGGGGAGTTGGGGTGGGCTGGAGGTCTGCTGGACCTCCAGCCCCCCCCCCCCCGTCGCTCTCTGGGTGGGAGGATGGGAGGGGGTTTGGCCGGTGGCCACTAGACCACCAGGGACCATTTTCTGGGGGTTTGGGGGGGGGGCTGGAGACCCACCGGATCTCCAGCCCTCCCTGACCGTGTGGGGGGGGGGGGTGGGATCGTTGGGGGCACCGGAGGTCCGCCGGACCTCCAGCCCCCGTTGCTCAGGGCAGGGGTAGTCAGGGCCTGGTGGTACCATGGACCTCCAGCCCTGTGTTTGACAGGTTTGGGCTTTTGACAGCCCAGACCTGTCAAACAAGTGCGGAAGGATTGTGCTGAGCGCATGCTCAGCCACAGTTCACTTGCACTTCTACCCCATGATCAGAGATAATTGCGCTGCTTAAATTTGCATGCATTATCTCTGATCATAGGTGTAATAGCGCCCCGCGTTGTTCCAGCGCTATTTTAGAGCACTGTTTGGAACAGCGCGGGGCTTTTGATCATCTGCCTGTAAGTGTTGAATTTCGCACTTAACCGGCTATGTTTTTGCCAACTCCGTATACCTGGAAATTCAATGCTAGAGCCTGGATGTTTACTGTCATTGAATTTGCGGGTGTAACGCTTCAATCAGTCAGTTGAACACTGATCACTGCCAGCTGAATATCGAGCCCTCTAAATATATTTCCACTTCCAGATAGCTGTATTACTGTGTGAAGATGTTCCAGGACCTTAGAATAGTAGTTTAAAGAATTATGGTGATGGGAAGGGGAGCAGAAGCATAGCCAGGTTTTGGCGTCGGGGGAGTGAACAGTGCAAAAAAAAAAAACCAACATGAGTAGGTTTATAAAACCACATAGGCACCGTTTTCATTGGAAGTCCTTTTTAGGGAGCGGCTGCTCCCTTTGCACCCCCCCCTAAATACACCTCTGGGGGGGGGGTACACATTTATTGACTGAAGAAACGTATATTTCACTAATACAAATGTATAGTGAACAGTGGATTACATGTGGCATGGTTGGCAAGGTAGTACAATTCTAGAAAGATACTGGAAAAATATATTTTTAGCCTTGACAGGACTTTTATTCCATATTTTTGCTGTTCTTGGTTTGTTGGGTAGCTAGGATGACTCTGTCTCACCACTTTGTCACAGGATGTTGGTTACTCTCTGGTTTCATGCTGTATGAATACATTATACTGTAAAAATGGAATATCGGCAGCAACAGACATTGGAAATACTGAAATAATTTTTTCCCTTACAGATGCGTTTGAAACTGAATCGGCTGGGAACAAATATTTATTGTTGTAATTTGTGCTGATGGTATTTGTTTTTTTCTTCCTGTGGTTATATGATGGTGATATTTTCATTTTTCATAGTATTGCCGAGAAGACGTAGTGTTGCAGGAATTGATGCATAAATTTATGATACTTCAGAAGTCAGACAGCACACACCAGAATGAGAGAGAAATCTTCTTTATTTGCCAGCAAACAAAGTAGAACATCAGCATTAAGTCTCTTCTTCTCTTTCTCAGCTCTCTTTGTCTCTCTCTCAGCTCTCTGTGTCTTTCTCTCAGCTCTCTGTCTCAGCTGCTTCTCTTCTTATGCTGTCTTCTCCTTCTTCTGTCTGTTCCTTCTGTCCTTCTCGTTCTTCTGAGCTCCTTCTGACGTAAACTGCTTCTTCTCCCACTTAAATACAGTTCTATCTAGCCTAGCCTAGCCCCCTTACTCTCCAATTGGTTAAGGAATAGATTGATTACCTTGCCTCAACCAATCAGTTCTATACAAATATCAGTTACATAGGTTCCAGACATCCTAAACTGACCTGTGACCTGGGGCCCCTTACACCAGACATTTGGGCTCCAGTCTCTTACATGTTATTATGATTGATTTCTCATATTCCTAGTACTAACTGCTAACTAAACTCTGGCATTCATTAAAGGGGTCAAGGGCCAGTCTTACTTAATAGCATACATATCAGGTTATTACTTTCAAGACCATTTCTACATTTTACCTATAATTAATCAAGGAGAAGAGAGCTGACTAGTCCTGACCTCTTTCACCTATCAGCTTATACATTGAACCAGCCAGAACTGCAGATAACTTAAAACACATGTTGGCCTCTTCACTGCAGCCCTACTCAGAACGTCAGACAGAGAGTTGAACAAACATTCCACACAGAATTATTAGTTTACACAGAATACAGCATATTCTAAAGTAAGCATCCTTATAAAACATATTCTACATATCAAGAACTTCTAAATTCTAACTCATTTATATCTAGAATTATTTAGAATCTAACTATTTCCTTCTAAGCAGTGTTCAATTTAATCCTAAACAAACTGCCTGCAATATGCTGGCTCATAATAGAATACATATGTGTTTGCTTAGCAATCCATCAATCACAAGGGTGAAAGAAATTCCTGTCTCTGACCTTTCTAACCTTTGGCTCGGCAAGCTAGACATTGAAATAATTAACTCCAGCTTGCATCCCTTCATTTGCAGGACTGAGAATTTAAAATAGTATTTTGAGCACCTTTAAACAAAATTAACCCTTAATATGATTTCTTAGAATTATTCTTTGCCCACTGCCTCATTCCCCCCTTTGAGACTAAAATCAGCTTATGCAGAGATAAGTCTCACAACTCAAACTCTGGAGATTATAGTGGTCCTAACTAGGAATAGACTTATGAACCACCATTACCCTACTTGTTAAGGTCCGACGGCATACTGCCGAAGCACATGAGGCCAGGAAACAAAACAACAACCCTGCTAGAACTAAGACTATTAGGGAAATAAACAAAGGACGTATCCAGGAGGTCAATGACCACCACCAGGAGGTAAGGTCTAATCCTCCTCGGTAATCCTCCACATTAAGGCTGGCCAACTGTAGGACTTTATCCATAGCATGCCTAACTACATGCGTCCTATTTATGACAATAGTACAGCACTCTGAAGAATTTAGCACTGTGCAGAGGCCACCCTGGGCTGCAAAGAGATAGTCAAGACCCATACGGTTATACCGAGAAACTATACTTAATTCATTAATTTGATCCTGCAATGCATTGACTACCACGTTCAGCTCATGAACTAGAACATGAAGTAGGGATTGAAGTCTCCGGGTGGCCATACCTAGTTCAGTAATACCCGCTACCGGGCCCCCAATTGGAATCCAGGCCGTGGCAGAAAGGGCTACAAGTCTCTTTTTAGTCAGAGGATAAGTAGAGTTAATATACTGGAGGGCTAATTCAATCGCCTCATCCTCTGTGGCAACGGAGGAGGGTAAGGACAAGGCCTCTCGCTTAGAGCGGTGCGGGGATGGTGGTTTGAGAAGAGGAATAACTTTAGGAAAATAATTCAAGGTTACCAATACACAAAAATCATATGTGGGGGGAAGAATCATGTGGAGGACATTATCACAGAGCCAGTAATGACCAAGGAGAGGGCGACGAAAGTTCCCAATAAATGTAGGCACAGGATGGAGATTAGGATGCCCATAATGCGAGCCCCTATCCCAGGGGGAACGAAGAAGAAATGGAGACTTTGTACACCATAGGTGCCAATCCCCAATTGTAACAGACCGCTCATATGATGCAACCCCTTCATACCCCGGGGACTTATGAAAGTAGAAAATAGGATGGGACACTATAGTCTTCTCAGTAGTATAGTTAGGAGCCAGATAATCACCTTGGTCATAATCTGCAGGTATGGTAGTAGGGCACATAGGAGTACCTGGAGAAACTACCCACACAGGTTCCTCCTTCTCTGGGAGAACATTAGTATAGTTACAGGGAATGGGAAGAACAGTTGAGATGTCTCTTGTTAAACAAAACACTCCAGAAGCTGGATAGGGAGACGTAAAAACTGGCCTTAGAGAAGAGTCAGAGGGGGAAGTAGCATTATAAAAGGACCACCAAGTATAATCCTGGCTCCAAGGGCCTGAACTCGAAAAGTAGGGAGGTATAAGAGCTGGGAGCTGCACAGGGACAGGAACAGCTGGGACATCTGTAGTATAAGGAGAAAATCGGGAACACACAATACAAGGGGAAGTAATCTTTGCCTGGCTAATTAGTTCCTGGACTGAGTGTAACCAAAGGTTAGAACGAGTTGGGGTATTAGGAACAAGGAGGCAAGGAGTAGAAAACAACAAAAGCATCCAAATTACTAACATTTTCTTTCTTCCTAATCTAAAACAAATACAGCAAACTAATTAAGCAATAATATTTCAACAGTCTGTGCTAATCACAGATTACTGTCATATAATGTTCTCAGTCTTTGAGTTCTTATACCAGTTGGGATAGACCCTCAACTGACAAGGATCAAGCTCTCAAATTCCAAGAAAGCCAGAATCTGGACAGAAAGAGTCTCAGTGTGAAGCCGAAGTTCAGCAGCTCCTGCAGTATGCAGTTGACCCTTCTTTTCAGCTAGTAGATTCTTTGGTTCGGGTCAAGCGCAACTTCAATGGCTCCGCTGGATCACTTTCTGCTCTCCACTGTCTAGGCTCCGTCTGATCCGTGCTGGGCTCAGTCTGGTCAGCAGACTTAATTCGAGACCAATGGACCCATGGAGTAATCCCTGCGACCTTCACAGCTGCAGGGGTAGAAAGCAAAACAGTAAAAGGTCCTTTCCATCGGGGCCCCAAAGGCTGGAGCCTCCAGTCTTTCACCCAAACTCTATCCCCTGGCAGGAAGGAATGTACCTGAGCCTGGAAGGGGACAGGGTTTATTTCTCTCACATAAGACTGAAGCTCAGAAATTATCTTGCCCAAGAGGGCTACCTGCTCCTGCACCTGGGCAGACCCTAAAATCCCTATGTCTCCCTTAATTCCCTGCAAAATGGCTGGGGGCTTCCCATACACAATTTCAAAGGGAGAGAGGGCTGTTCCTTTAGTTGGAGTGCATCGGAGGCGGAAGAGGGCTAGTGGCAGTGCCTGTGGCCATTTCAGTTGGGTTTCCTGACAAATCTTTGCTAGGCTATTTTTCAAGGTTCTGTTTGCCCGCTCAACCTGCCCTGAACTCTGGGGACGATAAGCACAATGCAATTTCCAGGTAATGCGCAATGCGCGGGACAGGGCCTGGAGTGTAGCTTCAACAAAGGCGGGCCCATTATCTGAACCTATGGCAAGGGGCAGTCCATACCTGGGGATGACATCCCTAAGGAGGGCTCGAGCTACTTCTGTGGCTTTCTCAGTAACTGTAGGATATGCTTCCACCCACCCAGAAAAGGTACAGACCATGACCAAGAGGTATCGGAGCCTACCGCTCCTGGGCATTTCTGTGAAGTCTATAACTAGGGACTCAAAGGGTGTTAGTCCTCTAGACTGAACTCCTGGTGGAATACGGGGTCCCTGACGAGCATTATTCTGGGCACAGAGAGTACATCGGGCAGAGGCAGTGGCAACCAGACTATCCAATCCTTCCAGCACCACTACTCGACTGAGTAGGCGGGCTAGTGCTGTTTTCCCTAAGTGTGATAGGTCATGAGCTTGAGACACTACAGGCCAAGCTAGGTGGCGTGGCACCAGAACTCTAGTATCAGGGAGATGTAACCAGCCATCAGGTCTCCTTACTGCACCTTCCTCTTGAGCCCATTTCTCTTCCATTTGGGTATACATAGGCGTCCATTCTTGCAGTCGAATTTGGAACAGGGGAGTCACAGTACTTGCTGGGGGTCCTCGAGCAGCTTCCTTGGCCACCCGATCAGCATGGCGGTTCCCTCGGGCCACTGGAGTATCTACCCTTTGGTGTCCCCTGCAGTGAATAACAGCTACCTTCTTAGGGGCCCACACAGCCTCTAGCAGCTGAAGTATTTCGGGTCCATACTTAACAGGTTGGCCTGCGGCATTTATGAGTCCCTTTTCCTTATACAAAGCTCCATGAGCATGTAAAGTTGTGAAGGCATACTTGGAATCAGTATAAATGTTGGTTACCAGTCCTGCTGCTAGCTCCAGAGCTCGTATGAGGGCCACAAGTTCTGCTTTCTGGGCTGAAGTTCCTTGGGGCAGGGCTCTTGCTTCTATCACCTTGTCTTCTGTCACCACAGCATAGCCTGCCAATCGCTTGGAGTTCTCCACGTAACTGCTTCCATCTGTGAAATAAATTACATCTGGGTCCCTCCACGGAACATCTTTAAGATCTGGTCGACTGGAGTACACTTCATCCATGGTTTGGATGCAGTCATGATCCGGAGGTCCCTCAGATGCTGGCAAAAGAGTGGCGGGATTGAATGTAGCCACTGTTTCCAGGTGTATCCGTGGATTCTCACACAAACTAGCTTGGTACTTAACCATGCGGTTATTTGTAAACCAGTGGTTGCCCTTATACTCCATGAGGGTAAGAACTTATCAGCTTCCTGGACCAGTAAGGCTGTTGCTGCAATGGCCCTCATGCAGGCTGGCCATCCTTTAGCCACTCCATCCAGCTGTTTAGACAGGTATGCAACAGGCCTCTGCCAGGATCCCATCATCTGGGTCAGCACACCCAGAGCAACCCTGCCTCAGTAGGGGTCCTTTTACTAAGCTGCGACAAAAAGAGGCCTTAGTATGCACTTGCATGGGTTTTTTCCCACACGCTAACGACATTTTTACCGTGGCAATTAAAATGGTCTTTTTCTATTTTCTGTACTAATGGCCACGTGCTAATGTTAGAACAAAACAGAGGTGGTGATCTGTACGCAGATAGTCCAAACAAAACAGGGTAGACCGCTGTTTTGTAGAAGACGATTTTATCGATCAAGAGTGTCAGATGTGGCCAAGTTTCGCATTCCTAGAGACTGCGTCAGGGGCTTACATTATTAGAGTTCCAAAGGTCATTTACACCTAATAGTGAGTTCAAAAACGATGCAGACTGAGGAGGAAAGAGCTCTGGGAGTCAGAGATCTGGTACTACAGCTTGCTTTACTATGACACTGGTACTGTTTGTTTTTGAACTCACTATTAAGTGTAGAGAATGACACAGATCCCATGGGGATGGGGCGGGGATGGGGCAGGGCCCATGGGGATGGAGCAGGGACGGATACAGAGCCCATGAGGACAGGGACAAACTTTGTCTCTGTGTCATTTTCTACTTTGAAGCCTGTTAATGAACTGGACTGTTATTTATGTTTCAGTGATGCAGACAACGATATTTTGATTTTTTGGAAAAGCAAGTAAACATACTGGCCACAATTAGCAACATTTACATGAGGGATCCTGTACATCCTGCTACCATCACATCTTCTAAGAAGACATCTTCTGCTGCAGGAAGGACTGTGGAAGTCAGGAGAGCTAGACTGAATCCTGAGATTGTTGATGACTTCTTATTCATCCACAGATTAAAAAATCATAACAGTGCTTCATAAGGCACCTTTCTCCCCTCTAGGGCATACAGAATAGGTTGTATTTTATACCCTGGACATTTTAACAGTGTGAATTAGGATTCCTTGGGGTAGTAGAAATAAGCTGTTGTTGTGGTTGGAAGGGTAGAGGGTGGTGGTGATG
Organism: Microcaecilia unicolor; assembly: GCF_901765095.1. Classification (NCBI taxonomy): domain Eukaryota; kingdom Metazoa; phylum Chordata; class Amphibia; order Gymnophiona; family Siphonopidae; genus Microcaecilia; species Microcaecilia unicolor. Next base: position 159,859,303 of record NC_044035.1, read on the forward strand.
AGGGTTATTATAGCTGCTTGCTGTTATTGTTTTCTATTTGTAATTTATACACAATAGTTGCACAGCGTATTGTTCCTTTTTATACTTTAAGGAAAAGATTTAAATATAAAATCATAATTGTTCGAGGCATCTGCAGATGAAGTCAGAGCCCATGGAGACAGAGTGGGGACGGGGACAGAACTTGCGGGGGCGGGACGGGAACGGAGACAGGACCTGCGGGGACGGGACGTGGATGGAGACAACCTACGGGGACGGGGCAGGGATGGTGACAAACTTTGTCCCCATGTCATTCTCTAATTAGATGTAAATGCCCTTTCGGACCCTAATAGTGTAAGTCCCTGATGCAGCCTCTAGGAAGGCAAAACGTGGCCACGTTGGGCACTTTTGATCAATATACACATTTTCTACAAGACAATGGTCTGCCCTGTTTTGTTTGGACCATGCCATTACAAAAATTGGCATGGGTGTACTTACCGCCACCAGTTTTGCTAATCCTATGCTAATCAGTTAGGGCTAGATTCTATATATGGCACCAGAAAAATCTGCGCAGTAAAAAAAGATGCCTAAAGGGCATATTTTCAAAGCACTTTGGGAGGCTAAGTTCCATAGGTTTCTATGGAACTTTGGGAGGCTAAGTGCTTTGAAAATGAGCCTCTAAGTGTATTCTCTAAAGTACGCCTAAATTTTATAGAATAGCCACGCAGTATATAGAATGCGCTGAGCGCCTCTCCACGCAACCAAATTTGGTCATGTCCATTTAGGCCATGTTTTACTTGACGTAAATCCTGGTGCCTAAATTAGGCGCAGAGCGGGTGTATTCTATAATAATATGCATAGATTTTAGAAATGCCCATGCCCCGCCCATGTCTACATCCCCTTGTCAACTATTTGACTTAGAATTTAGGCGCACCGCATTACAGAATTCGCTTAGCGAGTTATGCGTGTAAATCTTAATGCCAGTTAGTACTGATAATTTCTTGTTAACATCCATTAGCTAGTTAACCAATGCATTAATTAGCTAGTTAACCAATTAAGGTACACTTATTGTTATAGAGTACGCTTTGATTTCCGCATGGAAATTAAGGCGCTATCATATATAGAATTTGGGGGTTATTACACAATAATGTAGCTGTGATAACTGAATAGCACAGGAATGCATACTCTCTACCCCCAGACATTCCTCCTGAAAAATATATCTTTTATCGCGCAGTTAGTGAATGCACATTTGGCACTTACGGTGGAACACCTGAGTGTACCCCTTGGTATGCCATTTTAGGCTACATTGGCAGCACTTTACCATCTAATGCAGTTTAGTAAAAGGATCCTTTAGGGTTTCCTTTTCAGCCATAATATTAGTTTTGAGCATTGTTCCCTTAAAGTCTTATGAAATATATTTGGATCTTCTGATGTTAGGTGTTAACTGTTAAACATGGATAAAACAGCCCACGTGCAATAAAATTACAATTGATGTGTACTCCAAAATTCTATAGATGGTGCTTTAACTTGCGGGGGCAAAAGCAGAAAACCAGGAGCAGAGTATCTATGTATGTAACCACAGTCAAGAAGAGAGTAGAAGATGAAACCAATGATGATCAGCCTTGGGGATGAGGTATTCAAGTCTTTATTGAAAGCACCAGTGCAATGGGACCCACCACGGGCCGTGTTTTGGTGGGCACAGCCACCTGCCTCAGGGGTCACATGTATAACTCTAAGCCTGATATCTGGCTAAAAGGTCTATTTCTGGTGCACGAAAGAAGGGACCGAGCCTTATTATGGGCGGTAAGAAATCTCTATATATTCGGTTATCGATGTATAAAAAGATACATGGATGAATGCATGGATCTCAGTAATTGAGATATTTAGGGGCCCTTTTACTAAGCTGCTTAGGCGCCTACTTGCGCCCAACGCTTGTCAATTTGGAGTTACCACCCGGCTACCGCATGGCCCTCGCAGTAATTTAATTTTTTATGTGTGTCTGCTACGCGTGCCAGAAAAATTCTGGCGCAAACTGAAAATCGGGTGGTAACTCCAACTTGACGTGCATAGGTGATTACTGCACAGTTAATGCAAGAGACCTTACCACTAAGTCAATGGCTGGCGGTAAGGTCTCAGATCCAAAATGGATGCATGCCAGTTTTTGTTTTGCTGCACGTCCATTTTTGGCAAAAATGAAAAAAGGCCTTTTTTACAGGTGCGCTGAAAAATGGATCTGTGCACGTCCATAACACATGCCTACACTACCGCAGCCCATATTTCAGTGCGCCTTTGTAAAAGGACCCCCTAAAGAGCAAGCACATGCAATTTAATTAAGGAGACAATTAGCAGCAATAATTAGGCCCTAACAATCAATTATCAGTGCTAATTAGCATTAATTGAATTCACGCAAACAAATTTATGCACTTGGGGCACGGCCATGGGAGGCTTATGAGCAGATAATGGGCATTCTCACAATTTATGTGCATTGATATAGAATAAAGGGGATCCGTTCCTAATTTAGGCGTGAGGATTTACACCAGGGTTCAGTTGGTGTAAATGGTCATGCTTAAAAATAATCGCGGATCCCAGCGCTAAGTGCTGTTCTGTAAATGGTGCCTAACTTTGAGCAACATTTATAGAATAGCTCTAAGTGCTCATTTTTTTCAGCACCAATCTTTTGGCGCCATTTATAGAATTTAGGGCCCGATGCACAAAGCTTATCGTGCTTGCAGCGTTTGCTTTAGACTGGTTGTAGCCGGTCTAAAGCAAATGTTATTTAGTGTCTGATGCACAAACGGGTTCTGAGTGGCTTTAACCGTTCACCATAGCAGCTACCGATAATCCAAATCAAATGTATTATAATGAGCTCATTAGTATTAAAATGAGCATTCTGTGCGATGTACAGAAAGGAGTGCCTGCTTTTTAAGTGCAAAATTTTCTGGCAGGTCTGGAGCTGTTGTAATGTGAGGGCAACTTCTGGGAGGAGCAGTTTGCTTGCGTTTTTCAATAGTGGGAGGAGCAGAGAACAGCTTAGAGGGGCAGAGAAACCAAAGCAGACAGCCAATTGGCTGGGGAAAGCCCCTATGATGTCAGCTGGGTGGCTTTCAGCAAGGAGGAGATTCCCAAGTACGCCAGCAAAATCAGTCGGGGGGGGGGGGGGGGGCAGCCAGAGGGAAAGCACGTAAGTTTTAGGAGAATGGTGCAGGAGAGCACCATAGGGGAAAGGAGAGAGGAGTTGGGACAATGGAGCCCAATTGAGAGCACTGCAGGGGAAGAGTGCAGCAGTGGGACAAAATGATTCCTGGGTATGTGCAGAACATGGACACTTATCGAGAGACTGTTCTGTGCATGTGCTAGGTGCTTTCCCTACCGAGCCGCTTGCTAAATTTCCGTGCATCTCATTTGCATGCAATTCCCTTTGAGCATTGATCACTGTTTAGAAATCGCAAAGTTCAACACCGACTGTCATATTTAATGGCGACTTTTGAGCATCAGCCCCTTAGTCCTTATTGGATAAACACTGGGAAAGAACCACTTCCTCTAGTACTCTCTCATGCTTCCCCTCTGCTGGCTTGTCTTGTATCCGGAGAAAGAGAGGCATGGAAAAGCTGCAGCAGCAATCCAAAAATCCAAGAAAGAGCAGCCAACAAACCAAACAGTGGCTGAACAGTTCGATAAGAGTTTATTAGAAAAGCAACCTTTGATGAAACAGTGTGTTTATATTGTCCTACCATACAGACGTGTTAGTAAAATCCCAACATGTTTCGGCAAGCGTTTTTCACTGTTTTAAAAAGCTACTCATACTGGCCTCGAGAAGTCCAGTGCAAGCAACCTTTATGTTTCGAATGTCCTATTGTGAGCTGTGTTTCTTGTTGATGTGATAAGGACCTAAAGAGCCCCTGATGCAGTCAGTCTGCTGCCGAAACATGTCAGACTTTTACTAGTACACGTGTATGGTTGGAGAATACAAACACACTATTTCATCAAAGGCTGCTGTTTCTCAGATTTTTGTTAGGTATACACAAAAAATGGGTTAGGTATACACAAAAAATGGCACATGTGAGTTTATCTTGTTGGGCAGACTGGATGGACCGTGCAGGTCTTTTTCTGCCATCATCATCTACTATTTCTATCCTTTCAGTTTTTGTGCCTTTTCTGTCCTGAGAATGTCTATATTTATGTACTTCCTTAAAGAATTTCTATATTTATTTATTTACTTACTTACTTACTTGAAGACGTTTGTCTTCACATTAATATCAGGGTGGTTTACTAACCAAAATTAAAAACAGAAAGATAAATACAGGATTTGGTAAAAATCCCACCCCCAAAAGCTCATCTCAGACAGACAGGATAAGACATAAAGGGGTACTTTTACCAAGTCACGTTAAAAAGTGGCCGATGCTGGTGTCAGCATGTGGGTTTTCCACACACTGAGGCCACTTTTAGTGTGGCGGTAAAATGGCTGCCATGCTATATTTTATTGTAATGACCACACACTAGTTTCTTATACAACTTCAAAATAATCCTCTTGAAATAAGTATATGTCAACTTTTTAATAGATCAGACTTATCAAATCTTATCACTTTTTAACAGTTTTGTTAATTTTACTAAAAACAGGAGGAAAAGCCTCAACTGACTCCTTCTTGGCTGCAGAGCCGATCACTTCTAGGAATTCATGCAGTCATCATTGGCTAACCCCCCCCCCTCCAATTTTTATTAAATTTATATATAACGTCCAAGCAAGTGATTTACTTTGCTTTTTGAGCTTTTTGAGATGTATTGACTTTTCGTCTCTCCAGATATCTCTATTCCATGGCCAACAATGGCCAAAGTTTCGCAACCTTCGTCAGGGTCCATGGAACATAGGCTGTTAAACAAAAGAAAAAAAGAATGAAATCATTGCTTTACTTAAAACGTTTTGACGTAAAGATACTCGAATACCTCACTCCACTCTGTGGCTGTTTAGCTCAGCTTCTCGCAATGTCAAGACACAAAAAAATGCTGCTCACATATATAGATTGACGTCATGTAGTAAAAAGGTTGACTGGCACGTAGTAAAAAGCAACTATTCAAAAACACTGGCATGTATTGCAGACAATGCCAGTGTTTTTGGAAAGTACTCTGCATTTTTCTTATAGTAGGGTAAAAATCTTAAAGAAATCTTAAGCACCTCAGAGCTGAGAACCAATATAACACAAGATTTCTCTACAACAGAAGACAGTGGACATAGTAGTTGTGGTGCATGTCGAAGGTGCAGTCTGATGATAACAACTTCAACATTTACAGACCTGCAATCTGGTAGAAATATTATTCTTCGGTCTAATATGTCCTGTCAGTCAGACTGTGTGATTTATTGTATACAGTGTCCATGTGACAAATTATACATTGGGCAAACATCAAGAAGATTATTAACACATCTGATTGAACATAAAAGTATAATTAACACCAAGAAGGTGTCTTCGCCATTGGCAATGCACTGCGATGTAGAACAACATACATTTGAATCCTAACGCTGCATTTTGTTACAGAGAGTGGAATCGAGACGGAGAGGAGGAGACAGAAGACGTATTTTATTACAATTAGAACAAAAATGGATTTTCCATCTGAGGACATTAGAATCTGAAGGTTTGAATTCAAAGATAGAATGGTGCGATTTTACTAAGAATTTTGATGTTTTGGTTATTTTGCATTTCAGACGTCTATAATTGAATTTAGGTGCAGGTTTTTTGCTATAATTTACAGATGGGTTTAAAGAGCCGGCTATGATAGGTTATTTGCTACTGAGAGCGTCTGATGTCAACCTATGTATGTGAGTGCCAAGGGAAGAGCTTGTAGTTGCAGAATAATTCAAACATAAAAAAGGGAAAAACACTTAGTTGCAGTACATTAGGGAAAGCAATAATTTAGGAGTAAAAAGTAATAAACAGAAATAAAAGAAAACAAAGAAAGAAGATAAAATGATTCCTTTTTTGTTGGACTAACAATATTTTTTTTGACAAGTTGTTGAAGGCAATACCTTCTTCTTCAGGTGCACTTTTATAAAAGTTTAAGCAGTTTCGTTATGCAGATGGTACCCTGCTCTTCATCTATTTTTATCCCCCCCCCCCCCCCACTAGCTTGTCTTGTTGTTGTCTCATGAGGGCCGTCCGTCTCCTAGGCTGACACTCCTGGGGCCATTGTTGTAGCAAGAAGTGTCCCTCTAGTGATAAATCACTGGGGGAAGATGAGAACTGCCATACTGTTTGCTCATTCTGTCCACTGCGTCTTTAATATTCCAGGACCTTTCTCTTCATCCTCATTCTTTAGATAATAGGAGCTCTAATGCAGGAGAAGAGGCATAACTGTAGTGGGTATCAACACAGTCCGGAACTGTCTAGGATACTGGCACCTATGCTAAAATCGGATCCTCAAAAGTAATGCTAAGTGGATTTTTATTTTTAAACTAGTAGAACCATGCCCGTTTCCTCAACAATGAAACGGGCCCTAGGAAGGCTGTCATGTAAGCTTTTTTTTTCTCTCTCCCCTGCCCTCCCCTCCATGTCCAGCGATTCTGCCCTCCCCTCCCCTCCATGTCCAGCGATTCTCCTCTTCCCTGCCCTCCCATCCGGGTCCCCCAATTCTCTCCTCTACTGTCCTCCCATCCCTTCCATGTCCATCAATTCTCCTCTGCCGTGCCCTCCCCTTCTTCCCTCCCTCCCCTCGATGTCCCGCGATTCTCTCCTCCCCTTGATTTGTACCTGAACGTTCTCTGGCTGGCTGGCACTGGCTTCCGTTTCATTCATAACATCTCCTGACGTCAGCCAGCCTCCAGCATTCCATTCCCTCTCACTGTTCCGCCCTCTGACGTCATTACATCTTGACGTGAGGGCGGGACAGTGAGGGGGAATGGAACACTGGAGGCTAGCTGACGTCAGGAGATGTTACGAACCCAGGCAGCCAGACATGGAATGTTGGAGGTGCAAATTATTATATAGGATAATAAAAAAAGAAATTCAAATTACTCGTAACAGGGAAATTAAGACATTGGTAAGATTATTTAGCTGGAGGGATAAAAGATGGTTTTGCCAAATTTGGGAAAAAATGACTGATTATGAGGTACTGTTGCTTTAAAACATATTTTGTTGCATTGCTGTTTGTCATATAGATGATACCAGGTGACATCATTTAATTGATTAACATTGACTTGTGAATTTGGGGTATTTCTTGTTGCAGGTCCTGCACTAATTTTTCCATTAGAGTGCAAAGCCTGCAAAAATATAAACATGGGAGTATTTTCCGCTTCCTATTTAGGAGGTGCCAAATGTTTCTACATTAAGTCTGCATTATCCAGTTACTGAACGCTAATGCAAACGCGCTACCTGGATAATGCTTCTGTGCCCATTCCCTGCCCTTGACATGCCTCCTCCAGAAAAAAATAACCTGAACCGAGGAAGGATATTTTTCCCTTTAAAAGCATAAAAAAAAATGTACTAAATGAGTACAATAAAATGATATCACCTTAATTTTCCATTTTTTGTTTTATTAGTATTTATTAATGTTTAATGCAGTGAGAGGAATACGTTGAGTTTTGGAATTTAGATCTGCCACCTTTATATTTTTGTGGAGGAGTAGCCTAATGATTAGTATAGTGGCCTGAGAACCGGGTTCAATTCCCACTGCAGCTCCTTGTGACTCTGGGCAAGTCACTTAGGGGCCCTTTTAGTAAGCCGCGGTGAAAAGTGGCCTGCGGCAGTATGAGTGTGTCTTTTTGGTTTGCACCGGGCCAGTTTTTGCCACATCCTGGAAAAGGGCCTCTTTTAAGTGGCTGGAAAATGGAAATGCGGCAAAATAAAAACCAGCGTGCACCCATTTTCAGCCTGAGACCTTACCACCGCCCATTGACTTAGTGGTAAGATCTCACATGCTACCCGGGCAGTAGGCATGCAGCACACACACACTTCTGTTTACTGCCATGTAAGCGCCATGCGGTAGAAAATTAGAAAATATTTTCTACTGTGTGTTTTTGATACGTGCCAAATTCAGAATTGCCGCCTGGGGCACACGGTAGCTGAGCGGTAATGCTGATTTGGCATGCGCTGGATGCGCATAGGGCCTTACGCGCCTTTGTAAAAGGGCCCCTTAACCCTCCATTGCCCCAGGTACAAAATAAGTCCCTGTATATAATACTGCCCCCCAGTGGCAAAAAGAAGCAAGTGCTTATCTGTATTGAAGTTCTTTTTGTCATTGCAGGGCAGAATATGTAAATCACTTTGTAAACACAGAAAGGGGGTATATCAAATCCTTTCCCTAGTGGAATCTTTTACAGAGTCTGGTTTATTGGGGGTTCAGTTTAATGTTTGTCTGTGTATTTCTGTATTTTGGATGCTTATTCTTTTTTTTTAATATAAACACATTACAGCTGTGATCATACACAGTACTCCGTGGCACGCTCAATTCCCATACATTGTAACAAAGAAAAGTAATATGAGATCCCGTGACACTCTCAAAACACAATATGTGGAACTACATCGAGCATACATCACTAGGGCGAGGGAGACAGTCATGGGACTTTGGGAGGATGATCGCTGTTCAAGATGTCAGCAGGGAGGGGGAACTTTCCTCCATTCCGTCTTGGAGTGCCCTGCTCTGTCTCTGTGGAATACAGCTTTTCAAGTGCTGAACACGGTTACACAGAAACAGATTGAATGGAATTATGCAACTCTGCTTTTGGGGGATCAGACACTTCTAGTAGCTCAAGGCCTTACTCAACCATATAGGAGATTCCTTTACATTTCATTATTGCTGATTAAGAAAACAATTTTACAATTTTGGATATCCTCCGACAGTATCCCAAGTGAGGTATGGCATACAAAAATGAGAACAGTGGGAAGGTATGAGAGTCGTATTTACTCCAGATCCCTAAAGTTAGAAAATTAACAGTACTCAAGACTCTGGACAGGCTATTTACAATTGACAACCTAAGGGGAGATAGAGGGGGGGATAAGGAGGGGGAGAATAGGTAGGGCTTGGGTATGAAAGGGTGGAGGTGTCTGGGGTTTGGCTGCTGCAGGTTTGGTGTGGATAGAGAGATGGTTGACTGTGAGGAATGAGTGGGGTAGAGAAAAAAATAAAAATTCAGTGCAGGCTTATTCTAAACTTGGTGAGAGTCAATCTGTATTCCGCATGTGTGAAAAGGCCACATTATTTGTTAGCATTGAATGCCCATATAGGATTGATTTGTACTGATCTGGCTTATTTAGTTTTCTCAATAGGTGTATTGATGTTCTAGTGCCCATTGCAATGTTTACACTGTACCTTTTCCTAGGTAGGCCCTTGTTGTGTTACTCCTGGAAGTTTGTTTGTGATATCATAGAATGAATTTTTTTATATGTTTTGAGTGACAAATGTTGCCTGGTACTGGATTTTGGATTTGGATTTAGGTCATGCCTTTCTCATGTGAGTTCCATTCAGCAACAGTAGGTATTTTCTTGTCCCTGAAGTGCTTGCAGTCTAGGGGCCCTGTTTACTCTGCCTCAGTTGCAGCCCTCTGCCATGGAGGCTATCTCTTCTCCCACACGCCCCGCCCAATCGGCCACGGCGGAGGCGTTGGGCTACTACTATCACCCTCCTGTAGTTTCCAACCCCTCCACCTACCGCAATCTCACTGCTTCCCATCCTTTGAAGCCCATTCCATCCGGCTATTCTACCCGCTACCACTCAGAGTGGCAGTCATTTACCGCCCCCCCGGATAAATCCTTCCCTTCCTTCCTTACCGACTTTGATGCTTGGCTCTCTGTCTTTCTTGACCCCTCATCTCCGTCCCTCATTCTCGGAGACTTTAACGTACATGCTGATGACCTATCCGACCCCCATACTTCTAAGTTCCTCACCCTAACATCCTCCTTCAACCTCCAGCTGTGCTCCACCACCCCTACTCACCGTGACGGACATTGTCTTGACCTCGTCCTCTCCTCTTCCGGCTCACCCTCCAATTTCCACGTCTCAGCTCTTCCTCTCTCCGACCATCACCTGATCACATTCACACTTCTTCACCCCCCCCTCCACCCCGTCCAACTTTAACCACCACCTCCAGGAACCTCCAGGCTATTGACCCCTCCACCCTATCATCTACTATCTCTAATCTCCTCCCCTCCATTACGTCCTTCGTAACTGTCGACAAAGCGGTCTCCGCTTACAATACCGCTCTCTCCTCTGCTTTGGACACCCTCGCGCCATCCATCTCCCGTCCCACAAAGCGCACCAATCCCCAGCCCTGGCTGACTCCTTGCATCCGTTACCTTCGCTCCTGCACCCGATCCGCTGAGCGCCTCTGGAGGAAATCTCGTCCCTTTCAGACTTCCTCCACTACAAATTCATGCTATCCTCCCTCCACTCCTCCCTATTCCGTGCAAAACAGGACTATTACACCCAATTGACCAATTCTCTCAGCTCCAACCCTCGTCATCTCTTCACCACTCTTAACTCCCTCCTAAAAGTGCCCCCCGCTCCTACTCCCCCTTCTCTCTCTCCTCAATCACTGGCCGACTATTTCCGCGACAAAGTGCAAAAGATCAACCTTGAGTTCACGACCAAACCACCACCTCCCCTTCACCCTTTAACCCCCTCCCTCAACCAACCTACCCAGGTCTCCTTCTCCTCCTTTCCTGAGATCACCGAGGATGAAACTTCCCGCCTTCTTTCCTCCTCGAAATGCACCACCTGTTCCTCTGATCCCATCCCCACCAACCTACTCAACACTATCTTCCATACTGTCACCCCCGCCATCTGTCGCATCCTCAACCTCTCTCTCTCCACTGCAACAGTCCCTGACACCTTCAAGCACGCCGTTGTTACACCTCTCCTCAAAAAACCTTCACTTGACCCTACCTGCCCCTCCAACTACCGCCCCATCTCTCTCTTACCCTTCCTTTCCAAATTACTTGAGCGCGCCGTTCACAGCCGCTGCCTTGATTTTCTCTCCTCTCATGACATCCTCGATCCACTTCAATCCGGTTTTCGCCCTCTGCACTCGACAGAAACAGCACTCTCTAAAGTTTGCAATGACCTGCTCCTGGCCAAATCCAGAGGTCATTACTCCATCCTCATCCTCCTCGATCTTTCCGCCGCGTTTGACACTGTCAACCATGATTTACTTCTTGCCACGCTATCCTCTTTTGGGTTCCAAGGCCCTGTCCTCTCCTGGTTCTCCTCTTATCTCTCCCACTGCACCTTCAGGGTACACTCCCATGGATCTTCCTCCACTCCCATCCCACTATCTGTTGGAGTTCCCCAGGGATCTGTCCTTGGACCCCTTCTCTTCTCAATCTACACCTTTTCCCTGGGCTTGCTGATCTCGTCTCATGGTTTTCAGTATCATCTTTATGCTGACGACACCCAGCTATACCTCTCCACACCTAACATCACCGCGGTGACCCAGACCAAGGTATCGGCCTGTTTATCCGACATCGCGGCATGGATGTCCAACCGCCACCTGAAGCTGAACATGTCCAAGACCGAGCTCCTCGTCTTTCCTCCCAAACCCACTTCTCCTCTTCTTCCACTCTCTATCTCTGTTGATAACACCCTCATCCTCCCCGTCCCATCTGCCCGCAACCTCGGAGTCGTCTTCGACTCCTCCCTCTCCTTCTCTGCGCATATCCAACAGACTGCCAAGACCTGTCGCTTCTTCCTCTTCAACATCAGCAAAATTCGCCCTTTCCTCTCTGAGCACACCACCAGAACTCTCGTCCACGCTCTCATTACCTCTCACCTTGATTACTGCAACTTACTCCTCTCCGGCCTCCCACTCAGCCATCTATCCCCCCTTCAATCAGTTCAGCACGCTGCGGCATGTCTTATATTCCGCCAAAACCGATATACTCATATCACCCCTCTCCTCAAATCACTTCATTGGCTTCCGATCAGATATCGTATACAATTCAAGCTCCTCCTCCTTACCTACAAGTGCACTCAGTCTGCGGCTCCTCACTACCTCTCCACCCTCATCTCCCCCTATGTTCCCGCCCGTAACCTCCGCTCACAGGACAAAGCCCTTCTCTCAGTACCCTTCTCCACCACTGCCAACTCCAGGCTCCGCTCATTCTGCCTTGCTTCACTCTATGCCTGGAACAGTCTTCCTTTACCCATACGCCATGCCCCCTCCCTACCCATCTTCAAATCTCTGCTTAAAACTCACCTCTTCAAGGCTGCCTTCGGCGCCTAACCGCTCGAGATAGATAGAATGCCCCAATCTATCCACCCTATCAGATTAACTGTTCACTCGTCCTCTAGATTGTTCACTTGTCTTTAGATTGCTCTATTGTCTTTAGATTGTAAGCTCTTTGAGCAGGGACCATCCTTCTATGTTTAAATTGTACAGCGCTGCGTAACCCTAGTAGCGCTTTAGAAATGCTAGTTAGTAGTAGTAGTAGTAGTACTAAGCTGCATTGTTGGTGCGCTAACTTTTTAACACGCGCTAAAAATTAGCATGCTAATGATAGATGGATGTCTCTATCATTAGCACCTGCCTCAGATGTCAGCTCAATCCCTAACAGGCCAATCAGAAGTGAGTCCCAGTCATTCCCCTGCCCGTCTAGCAGAATTATAACAGAGTGAAGTGGAACGGGTAGACGTGAATCGTTTGTTTACTCTTTCCAAAAATACTAGGACTAGGGGGCATGCAATGAAGCTACAAAGTAGTAAATTTAATACAAATCAGAGAAAATGTTTCTTCAGTCAACATGTAATTAAACTTTGGAATTTGTTGCCAGAGACTGTGGTAAAGGCGGTTAGCTTAGTGGGGTTTAAAAAAGGTTTGGATGGCTTCCTAAAGGAAAAGTCCATAGACTATTATTAAAATGGACTTGAGGAAAATCCACTGCTTATTTCTAGTATAAGCAGCCTAAAATGTATTGCACTTTTTTGGGATCTTGCCAGGTACTTGTGACCTGGATTGGCCACTGTTGGAAACAGGATGCTGGGTTTGATGGACTTGGCCTGACTGTCCCAGTATGACAATACTTATATACTTATCTTCAAGCAGCTGCCTGCAATAGGACTGCACCGCAAAACGAAGTATCAGTGTATAGCAATTGAAAAAAAAAGTTTGTAATGGACCTAGATTGCCAGTATGGCACACCGTGGGGCAATTCTATATAGACCGTCTAAAGTTATGTGCTGGAATAATGCACGCTAAGTGTGAATTCTATAACAGCAATTGTGTGTGTGTGTGTGTGTGTGCAATTGCCATTATTTATTTATTTATTGGGATTTATCCACTGCCTTTATGAAGAGATTCACCCAAGGTGGTGTACAGCAAGTACAGTTTAACATAAAACTTACAATTTTATTAACAACATAATCATAGTAAAAATGACCAAATATAAACATAAATACAATAAATGAGGTAAACGTGAAAACAGTAAATTGAAACCTAACAATAGGACTACCATGAAACAGGATCAAAAATAAACAGATTTGACAGCACTAAATTCCAAATGACAAAGATATGGATACGATGTCAGAATAATACTAATGAAATACCAAATAAGCACACATTAGAACATTCATATAACATAGATATGATGCTAATGCTTTTCTACAATACAATTTATTTATTTATTTTATTATTTATTTGTAGTATTTGTATCCCACATTTTCCCACCAGTTTGCAGGCTCAATGTGGCTTGCATTATGCCGTAATGGCGATCGCCATTACCGGGTGAAGGATTACAAATGATATTGCAATTAAGGCACATACATGGTAAAGTGGAAAATAAAGTGGTATTACATAGAAGTCCCTACTTGATAGAATAGGTTATAACATAGGTTAAATTGTCAATTATAGAAGAACATTTCCAGCATGAGAAATAAAGTGGTGGTGTGTTGTTCGTATCTTATATTGGTATCAACGAGGTAGTCATTTAGGTAAAATGAGTTCAGTCTTGTATAGTTCATGAGGGACCAATTGCAGATATATAGATGGTTGGCTAAACTTAAGGCATGTTCTTTGTACAGTTAAGCAAGAGATAATGAACTGATCTAACAGTATGTGTTGTAAGCTAGTCCAGGTGTAGAATGAGTGAATAGTCCAGCACTTTTCAACCAGTGTGCCGCGGCTGATCCCCAGGTGTGCCATGGATGTTGGACCAGCTTAATTTCTGCCAGAATGGAGTAAGCCTTCTTGTCTTTAGCAGTTAGTGGCAGGGAGCAGCGATTCATACAGCCTGCTCGGACCAACCCCGGATCCTTCTCTTTGATGCAACTTCTTGCTTCCACATAGGCCGGAAGCATCAGATAGAAGACTCCAAGGTTGGGGTGAGCAGGCTGTATGAATCACTGCTCGCTGTCGCCAACTGCTACAGACAAGAAGCCTTTAAACAGATACATGGGAGAAGTGAGGGTCAGGGGAGACAAGGGGATATGCCAGATGGAGAGGGGATAGGAGGGAAAGATGTAGGACTTTTTTTGTAGAGGTGGGGGGAAGAGAAGGTAAGTGTTGGACTATTTGTGAGGGTGGGAGAAGAGAAGGTAAATGCTGGACTCCGTGAGGGTGTGGGTGGGAAGGTAAAATAGTGGACTATATGTGGGTGAGAGGGGAATAAGGTAAGATGCTGGACCATGTGTGGGTGTAGGGGCAGGGTAGAAGGTAAAATGCTGGACCATGTATGGGGGTGTGCCTTGACAATTTTAGCGTTCTATAAGTGTGCCATGAGACAAAAAAAGGTTGAAAATCTCTGGTATAGTCAGTCACTTATTTAGTAAAGTCTTGGGAGAAGAGCCATTGTAATATAGCTGCTCCTGCTGCCCATACTGACACATATATGTGCTCTCCTGCAGGCATTTTAGAAAAGGATGTACACTGCAGATATTTTTCTAAAATACCACTGAAAATGAGCACATCCTGACCTGGACATCTCAATTTTATTTTTTTTTTATTTTTATTTTTAGTACATTTATACCCCGCATTTCCCCACTAGTGCGGGCACAACGCGGCTTACAGGGTTACATAAGGTTACAATTCAATGAGGGTAGTAATACAAAAAGACAGAAAAACGGTTAGAACATGAAGATAATATAAGGATGCAAGACGAGGTAGATGCAGTCGGTGGTGAAACTGGTGCAGTCACGAGGAGGAAGGTGAGGGCTGTTTACTAAAATTCCAATATCTACATTCTGTGTAAAGTGGAGCTTCACATGAAGTGCTCTGATAGGAGAGAATCTGCATAGGGTTAAGAAAAAAAGGAGCTGTGGGTGAGACCTATGCGTTGGGTCAACTGGAAAACGTCCAATGGACTAAGGTAGTTCACATTAGAGGTTTTATTCAAAATATACAATGGACTTGGCACAAATCGTGTTTCGGCCACCAAGGCCTGTCTCAGGAGTCCCTGTGGTGTGGAAGTATTCAACTCTTTAGCGCTCTATAATGTCTGAAATCAACACACCAATCACGAAGGTGCCAAAACTGGAGCTCTCACGGCCAACATCGCATCAGATGCACAGCAAAACAGAGTGCTAAAGAGCTGAATACTTCCACACCACAGGGACTCCTGAGGCAGGCTTTTGTGGCCGAAACATGATTCATGTTGAGTCTGTTGCATATTTTGGATAAAACTTCTGATATGAACTACCTGAGTCCATTGGACGTTTTGCTTTGACATCATCTTTTATGTCACCTTCGTTGTGTTTTGCCGACTTGTTCGACTTGTGCGAGAGTCTTTGTTCTTCTGTTCTCGTCGATTGAGTCAACTGGATACATGTATGACTAGCTTTCAAGAACTGTGCATCTGTTATCAAGTTAGTAAAGAAACAGCATGGTTATAGTGTAATCCATGTTCAAAACCCGCTGAGCTAGTTCAATAACTGTTAGAATATTAGCATAAGTACACATTTATGCACCCAGCTTTAGGCATGGCTGCTTGTGCTAGCTCAATAGCTGGTGTAAATGGCTGCGCCTAATTGTACAACCCACACGCTCAAGTGCTAGGCACTCCCCTGACCCACCAATTCCCCTCCCAGTTCCATGCCCCTCTTGCAGTTGTGCGTGAAGGATTTTGCGCACACAATTTATTGAATACCAACTAATGGCAGTTACTCGTGTAACTGTTAATTATTTATGTATTTAATGCCAATTGCTAATTGGCACCTAATTATTAAATTAATTAACACATTCAACTGTCACTATCTTAATTGCTCACACAAATTTGCATGCTAAGCGTAAATTTGGGTGCGTAAGCTTTTAGAATAAGGGGGCACAGGTGCAATGCAGCTGATCTGTGTAATCCATCTGATCTGTGTAATCTATACCTTGGTTCATTTTAGTAAAGGACAGTTGCTCACTTTACATTTTTGTGAAGTAGGTGAACAATTGTTGAGGAAGATTGGAAGTTTTATAAAAATGCAGGCAGAATGAAGAAAAAGCCTACTGTGAAACCACAGTTGGGCTCGATAGATAAAAGCCCACATGTGAGTGAAAAGCATGACAAAAGAATGATTGATTATTGTTCTGGGTCCATTTGCGAAGTAGTAATTAAATTATTTAAAGGAAAACCTCAGGCAGCACATCGCTTCTGAATCTTTTGATTGCTGTCAGATGTAAGATCTGTGTAGTAAAAAGGGGTTTTGTTTGGAAGAAAAAAGTGCTCACTTTTAGGTCTTGTCAAATTAATATCTCTTAACTAAATAGAACTCGGCAAGAAAACCAGTTAGATTACTCTATCATCACAAAGGTCAGGTGACTTGGTACAGGTCTGAGATGTTAGAAGGACAGTGGCCGCTTTTTGGTTTTCAATTCACAGCTTGCTCACTGGTGATGCCTCACCCTCTAAAGGTAAAGTAAAATGGATTAATGTTAAGAATTTTTGTGGAATTGGATATATGAGTTTTTGTGAAATACGCAGGAATGACATGGTCAGACTTACTTGCTATGTGCTCCTACCTTCTACTTCCTCCTCCTTCATCACAGTGCAGCACCTCTCACTGTCATCTCTGGCTCCACCTCACTCTCCGTCACTCCCCTCATTTTACCTTCCCATCCCCTCTCACATCCTCTTCTTCCTGTCTGCCCCTCACTCTCAGACTGTGTACCATCTCCCCCTAACATAAAACGCTGATTGGAGCTGAAGAGTGCTCAGTCTTTCAGAACGAACATACACTCTTAACAACATCGCTCCTGTGACGACAAAATGAAAAGAACACCGAGGAAATGAACATTCCCGGAAACAACACAGAAAACAATGTAAATTAAGAACATAAGTGTAGCCATTCTGGGTCAGACCAATGGTCCATCTAGCCCAGTATCCTGTTTCCAACAGTGGCCAAGCCAGGTTACAAGCACCGGACAGAAACCAAATTAGCAACAACATTCCATACTGCCTATCCTGGGGCAAGCAGTTGAATTGTTTTCTGCCTAGTGTGGTAGCCTTCACTAATTTCACTTTGGATCCAAATGAGCTGAAGGTGAGCCAACAAATATCTTCCCACACTGCTGATTGGTGTGTGTAAATGAGATCCACCTCACCAGCCCGCCTGTCTTCAAACTTTTTATTGGGCGTATCATCATTGAGGTGGGCTTTTCCAAATGCATTCTCTCCTTTTATTGAGAAATGCTTTGTCCTTCAAGCATGCAGCTCTTCCTCATCCACTTCCCCCTTTCTGTGATGAACGGATAGAGAGGCAGAGAGTAGCAGGAAAAGAGCCAGTATAATGACAAGGGCCACCCTAGAGGTCTCTAAAGGCTGCCATTGGCTCTTGGGCCTTACTACTACTACTGCCTTACGCTGAAGAACACTGGCCGGTGCCTACTTATGGTAACCTTGGTTCCACTAAAAAATCAGTTGTAGCTATGCAACTAGTGACTCCGAAAGCAAAACCCAAAATTGTGTACCTGTGGTTGGGATTATTTTTCCCTGGGTGTAGCAGTCTGTACTTGTCCATGTGAGAACTGACTTGTTTCTTTTTCCAGATCATTTATGAATTTGTGAAATGTCACCAGTCATAGTACAGATCCTTTGGGGCACTCTTAATCTCCCAGTGGTTTTTGTTCCCCCCAGATCCAGACTGGCAAGGGAAACAAGTCACTGTGACCATGTCAGGATAATAACCGGTTATGATTTTAAGATCACAAAGATAACCAGTTATGTGCTGGTTTTGTACTCGTCGATATAATATATGTTTATTTTTATAGAATGGCTATTTAAGCGCTGGATACGTGCAGCATAAATGTTCATTTCTGCTGTATTTTAGAACAACCTTTACACCAGCAGATTCTGTTCTAAAATACTGGTGAAGCATGAGATCTGCACATCTCAATTCTTACTTCTACAATGGCGCTGTATATCAATTGGCTCATCTTTATTCACATGTTTTTTACACCTTAAAAAAAATCTAATATATTAGTAAGCCAAGGATTGCCTTTGCTAAACCCATGCTGTCTCATTGCCACTAAGCTCTGTCATATGGTAAGAAATGTTATTTATTTATTTATTAGAATAGCTTATTCCATTTTGTCTGGAAACAACATCAGGCTTACTGGCCTATAGTATCCTGAATCATGCCTGAATCCTTTTTGAAAATCAGCATTATATTGGTCTCCATCCAGTCCTTAAGTAGTGTGGTGGTTTTACATAATAAACCAATAGCAGGTTAGCAGTTTCATGTTTGGCATTCAGAATGCTGAATACCATCCAGCCTTGGGGATTTGTTACTCTTTAGTATATCATTTTGCTCTATTGAATCTTCTAGAATTACGATGATTTTCTTTTGTTGCTCCGAATCATCACCATCCAAGAATGTTTCTGACCCCAACATCATCTTCAGTAACGCCAGAGGCAAGGAATTTATTCAGGGGTCCTTTTACTAAGCGGCGGTAAGCTTACCATGTGGGAAAATGCACTACAGTAGGACGTGCTCTGGTGCCCTGTGGTAGTGTTGGTATCTGCCCACACTTCCCATGTGCTAAAAAATACATGTTGTGACAAAGCTAGCACTCAGGGTCCCACAGAGAAGCAGCTAATCCCTGAACTACGGTTCCCAGAAGCCCTTGCAAGCAGGAGAGAGGAGGGTAGCCCCAAAAGGGTGGAACGGATTGCCAACCCAGCAGGGGGAGCAGTGGCTCAGTGCTAGGGGAGCCAGTTACTCCGTTCTCTACTAGAGGGAGAAGGGGAGGTGAAGCTCAGTCCCTTAGCTGCATCGCCGGTATATAATTCCCTCCAGCTGTGAGAGGGGGAGAGATTTAACTGATTGAGAGAGAAGCTGCCATGGAGTAGGTGGAGGATGGAAAGGGCCTGTCACTGGAGCTTCCCTGGGGGGAAAGAGTAAGCTGCCATGGAGTGTGAGAATGTAGATGTAACCCTGACCAGCACATGAAGGCAGTATGAGAGGCCACAGGGGTGTGGTGCTGTGAGGTAGGAGGAAAGCTGCCAGCCCTGTTTAGTACCGGGTCCTCCTGGGTGCTGTGAAGAGGACAGGGGCATTAAGTAGTGGTTTCCTTTGAAGAGACTGTTTGTGAAAGGGTTGAATTATTGGGATATATAGAAGAGCATGCTGAACTTTGACTGAGCCCTTCTGAGGGAGAGGGGAGGTAGTGCCAAGGAAGTGGGTCTGAACTGTTAAGGAACTGAATGTTGGCTGGAGTTTTGAACTCAGCCTGAACCCTCTTTATGAACTGCATTTCAATTTTGAGAGTGGAACTGAATTGAGAATAAAGCACTTTAGTCCTAAGTCCGTATGGCAGTCTGGTTCTTTGCTGGAAACCTGTGAGCCTAACCGGGCTGCCGGCCCCAACCCAGAGCGGAGGAAGTTGTCCCCTTTACAATGTGCTGGGGGCATGTTTGTGGGGGCGGAGAGTAGGCGTGCCCAGTGCTGATCGGTTAGCAAAGCTACATTGCTATGCGCCTAACACATGGTTAGTGCATGAGCCCTTTCACCTACTAAATAGGTGTCGGTAAGGGCTCACGTGCTAATTGGGAAACTAGTGTGTGGCCATTAATTGAGGAAATTAAGAATTGTCCATTTTACAGCTTCATTAAAAATGACCTAAGTACACAGGGAAACCATGTGCTAGTTAAAGCAGCTTAGTAAAAGGGTCCCTTAGTTTTTCTGCTGTTACCTTGTCCTCCTGAGTGCTCTTTTCTCCCTGTGTCATCTAGTGGTCCAGCTGACATCCTCAAAGTTTTTATGATTAGATTTGTCTCTTTGGCAAGCTTCTTAAATACTTTCTTGGCCTGTCTTATTACTGTTTAACTTCTAACTTGCCAGTCAGCGCTTATGCTGATTGCTATTTTTCTCAGTTGGATCTGCTTTCCAAATGTTGAAGATGCCCTTTTGGCTTTAAATCTTTTTTTCATGTCACCGTTAAACCACATGGAGGGGAATAATTGAACGTCGCCGGCGAAATAGGTCGCTGGCGATCTATTTTGGCGGCAGCGCAACAGCTGGCCGGAACCGTATTTTCAAAAAAGATGGCCGGCCATCTTTTTTTTCGATAATACGGTGTGGGCCGGCGAAATGCCTTGGATTTCGCCGGGTTTGAGATCGCCAGTTTTGTTTTTCTGCGATAATGGAAAAAACTGCCGGCGATCTCAAACCCGGCGAAATCCAAGGCATTTGGCCGTGGGAGGAGCCAGCATTTGTAGTGCAATGGTCCCTCTCACATGACAGGACACCAACCGGGCACCCTAGGGGGCACTTCAAACATCTTTTATAAACAACCAAATTAGCTTCCAGGTGCATAGCACCCTTCCCTTGTGTGCTGAGTCCCCCAAATCCCCCCCAAAACCCACTGCCCACAAGTGTGCACCATTACCCTAGTCCTAAGGGCTGAAGGGGGGCACCTACATGTGGGTACAGTGGGTTTTGGGGGGTTTGGGAGGGCTCAACATTACCCACCACAAGTGGAACAGATAGGGGGGGATGGGTCTGGCTCTGCCTTTCTGCAGTCCACTGCAACCAACAACAACTGTTCCAGGGACCTGCATACTGCTGTCAGGGTGCTGGGTATGACATTTGAGGCTGGCATACAGGTTGGCAAAAAAGGTTTGTATTTTAATAATTTTAGTGTGGGAGGGGGTTGGCGACCACTGGGGGAGTAAGGGGAGGTCATCCCCCATTCCCTCCGGTGGTCATCTGGCCAGTTGGGGCACCTTTTTGAGGCTTGGCCATGAAAATAAAAGGACCAAGTAAACCCGGCGAAATACTGCTTATCGCCGGGTTTTATTTTTCCATTATCCGCGAAAGCCGGCTATCTGGTAGCCACGCCCAAGCCTGCCCATGTCCCGCCTTCGCTTTGCCGCTGTTATGATTGGGGTCAGAACCCCTATCAAACTTACCTCTTTCCTGGGGGTCAGCTTCTTAGCTGGCTTCTGTTTCTTTTCTCTGTCCTTTCTGAGCTGGCTCTGTCTCTCTGTGCTGGCAGCTTCCAGCAGCATGGGGTTAATTGTTTTACTTTACTACAGCTGTGTGGGTGGACTGAGTTAGCTCTACCTCTCTTTGGGTGTACTGGCTTCAAGTGCTTCACGGTGTTGCATTGGTGTGGGTTGGGCCTCTCTGGGTCAGTGTGCTTTTGCCTAGGTCTAGGGAGTGTGACATCATCAGGGAGGGCCTTGATAAGGAAGTGGTGTTGTTTCCTTCAGAGCCTTTGCAACGGTGGTGTTTGCTTTAGGTAGGGTGGTGCAGTGTGCACTTCTGACTTTGTGTCTAGTTTCCCCGCTTGCTTTTGCTAAGGGCCAGGTTAGTGTTAGTGCAGTGTGCACTGGTGTCTGTGTGTTTAGCTTTCCTGCTTTTCCTTTGGTTCCCCTGCTTTTCCCTCTTGGTTTTGGAAGCATTGCTGTGTGTAGGGCTTTGGAAGCTCTGTTGCTGATAGAAGTACTTCAGGGTTTGGTGTTGTTAGGAACACTGCAGAGTTTGCTGTTAGAAGTACTTCTGGTGTTTCTGCTATTGGGAGCATTGCAGTCTTTGTTTTTGGTGTTTGGTGCTTTAGAAGCACTTTTGGCTTATGTGTTAGCTTCCCTGCTTTTTCCTTGTGGCTCCCCTGTCTTCCCTTTTAGTGCTAGGAGCTCTTCTGGTTGCTTGCCAGAGTAGTGCTTAGGAAGCACCTTGTTAGTTTTGTATCTAGCTTGCTAGAGCAGTGCTTAGGTAGCTTGTTAGTTTTGTGTTTAGCTTGTTAGTGTAGAGCTCTGCTTGTAGCTTGGTGCTTAGTAGCACCTGTGTTAGCTTTGTGTTTAGTTCCCTGCTCTGTTAGTTTAGGGCTTAGGAAGTCCCTTTCTTGAGCAGGGCTTAGGAGCTCCTGTTTAGTATAGGGCTTAGGAAGTCCTTTTGTCAGTTTACTGTTAGGAACACTCCTGCTGGTTTAGGGCTTGGGAGCACGTAGATCAGTTTAGGTTTAGGAGCACTTCTGTTTCCAGTCCTGGTCCCTGTGTCATCCGGTATCCAGTAAGTCCTGCCGGCTACTCGAACCCAGGAGCTCAACTCCTGGGGGGCTTAGTAGCTAAGTGCAGGTGAAGCTGTGTGGACCAGTCCGGTGTGCTCCAGTCCGGTGTTCCAGTCCTGTGTCCTCCAGTCCGGGGGATTCCAGTCCAGTGTTCCAGGCCGGGGGAGTTCCAGTCCTATGTCCTTCAGTCCGGGGAATTCCAGTCCAGTGTTCCAGTCCATGTGTTCCGGCTCGCTGGGCGGTGCCTGCAGTCCCTGTCGGTGTGCTTGCCCAGTGTTGGTTGGTGGGTTTTGCCTGCTGCTGTCGCTCCTCGTCAGCAGCCCAAGGGCTCACGTTTGCTCCAGAGCCCAGCCCCGCGGGCTCTGAACCTGAGAACCTGACAGCCGCCAACATGCCCTTTTGAACTTTCGCCGGCGAGGCGAAGGGAAAGCGGCGAAGCTATCACAAATGTAGCTTTCGATTATACGCTTTTCGCCGCTTTTGTGAAATCGCCGGCCATATCCCGATTTGTGTCGGGAAATAGCCGGCGATTACTTTCGATTATAAGCTGGACTGGCAATTGCTTGGTCTTCTTTTAAGCTTTTTTTTTTTTTAATGCATGGAATATATTTAGGTATTCTAATTTTAGGATTAAACAGGTAAACATTGTTTCTTGATGCCAAAAAAATATTTCTTGGATAACCACCAGAAAAATGCCACGTCTCCTAGTACCCGCTTACTGCTCCACTTGCTGGGCTTGGATGCTGTGCCTTGTTTTTGTGACATTTCCATACTGATCACTCCTTGCCTGCACAAATGTATACACTTGAATTAACCTGAAAAGATACACATTAATGGTACCTGTGCCACAAAAACACCAAAAACACACTTTTTGTACCTTTAAAATGCCCCTAAGTAGCTTAGAAATCAACACCTATTTTTATATTTTATAAACACCTAAGAATAGAAGCCATAAATGTATTTTATCTGGCTCTCCTGATCTTGCATTCTGTGCTGTGCTGCTCTTTTCTGCCCCCTGCTGTTCATGTTTATGCCAACAGACCTTTAGCACCTATGTTTATTGTAAAAGTCTGAAAAGTGGAAAAAAGGATAAGGTGTGTGAGAGGCTGTAGTGTGAAGAGTCACTGCTTTGTGTCCCCTTGCAGGCCAAGACATCCTGGGGGGGGGAGGGGGTGTCATAAATAGTAATTTTTTTTAAAGGTTAATCTTGCAGAGGAGAAGGGCTCTGAGGTTGTGGCTGAGCTGGGCTGGTGCTATGATGTCTGGATTGCTGTAATCACGGTTGGAGAATAAGTGCCTGCAAACTACTGAGCTGAAGCAATTTCTGTTCAGTTTGGCTGACTGTCTGAAATGTGGTTTTTTAACTTCCTACTGTAGAATTGCTTTTGCTGAGAGACAGAACAGAGAAAAAGATAAGAATGGAGGTAGCGAAGTGTCATGCTTGAGGGAAGGGTCAGTGCTCATCAGTCACAGAGGAGGAAGAGAGCTGCGGGTTGATGCTGTGCCTTTGCCCTTTAGATGCGATTGAGTTCCTCTTCCAAATTCTCTGTGGCGACCTCTGACTTTAAACTAGGTAATAAATTACGATGAGAGATCTGGGTTATAGGTATGTGTCTTTATCCACCAAAGTTTCAGGTTTAGTTTAAAGATGCAAATTCACCTTAAAGGACTCATAGGTTGGTTATGTTGGAATGATTCCAAAGGCTTAGAGAACTAAATGGCCAACATTCAATGCAATTTAAGTGGGCAAGAGAAACTCCTGCTTCTTAAATCACACTCAGCAAGCCAGCCACCGATATTCAGTAGCACTTACCTGGTCAATGCTGCTAAATATTAGCACTAACTGCAGGGCCGGTCAAACCCGGTAAGCGGGGTAAGCACCACAGGGGGGGCGCCTGCCTTCAAGGGCGCCACTGTGCCGCCATACCGCGCCGCCCTTGGTGCTTTAAATCTTTAATTTACCTCCGTTCCAGCAGCTGCGTCATTTGAATGCCCTGCCCCGTCTCTAGCCTTCCCTCCCTTCGTGAGTTCGTTCCGCAGTCCCGCCTTCTGACATCATTTCCTCGAGGGCGGGACTGCGGAACGAACTCACAAAAGGAGAGAAGGCTAGAGACGGGGCAGGGCTTTCAAATGACGCGGCTGCTGGAACAGAGGTAAATTAAAGATTTAAAGCACCAAGGGTGGCGCGGTATGGCGGCGCAGCGGCGCCCTTGAAGGCAGGCGACGGGGCGAAGGAGAATCGCTGGACAGGGGCAGGGTGGGAGAAGAGAGAAAGGAGATGCTGGGGGGGCGGGGCGCGCGCGGGCGCCAACTCATAGTCTGCAGGGGGGTGCCAGAGACCATAGGCGGTCGGTGTCAGACAGGCAGGCTGATACTTTGGCCTGGATTCCTGCTGAGATTTCTGGTGTGGAGAGGTAGATCTGGGACATAGGCGGTCGGTGGCCCAACAATCTCTCCATTGCAAAACACTATACACAAACTTGTGCAAAAACACACTCATAACCTTAGCAAACCATAACAGCACTAATTCCAAGGACAGGACGAGCTACAATCTTATGCGTGGAAACGCAGCACTTTAATTACACCGGGCTCTAAAACACCAGTACACAACCTAGTGAAACAAAAAAAAACCAAAAAGGGCTGTAAATACTACACACTAGTAGAATACTGCACCTTGATTACACATGAAAAACACATGACACAACAGATATGAAGGCAAAACTGGAAAGTTACCTCAAGAAGTCAGACTCAGCATGCAGCAATACTAGAAAAATTGAAACTTACATGCAAAATATCACAGATGCACATTTCCAAAAGCTGACATATTCCAGTTAATAAATTCTGAATAAAATACTTTTTTCTACCTTTGTTGTCTGATCACTTAGTTTTTCTATTCACTTTGGTCCCAGTGTCTTCTTTCCATTTGATATTTTTTCTCTCAACATGTCCACCATCCTCTTGTGTCCTTATGCGTCCTGTCTACCATCTGTAGCCCTGTCCCTATCCTTTCTCCAGTTTCAGCATTTGCCCTCAAAGTGTTCCAATCCAGCCCTTAAATTCAGCAATTTGCCCTCCATCCATATCCAGCATATCTCCCCTCCCCTCCATCCATGTGCATGTACTTCCTCTGTCTTCCCTTCCCTCCATCCATGTCCAGCATTTCTCCTCTCTCCCTTCCACTCCATCCGTGTGCATCTCCTTCCTTTGTCATTCCTTCCCTCCATCCTTATCCAACATTTCTCCTGTCTTTCCTGCCCTCCACTCCATCCATGTCCAGATTTCTCCTCTCTTCCCTCCCCTCCATCCATCCATGTCCAGCACCTTCCCTCTTTCTCTTCTACCCTTCTATCCAGTGTCATCCCTCTTTCTCTCTCCATCCTTCTACCCATTACCCTCTCCCAATCCTTTCGTCTATTGTATCTCCCCTTCCTTCTAAACAGTTCTCTCTCTTGACCCTTTTCCGTTCAGCATGTCCTCTCTATCCCCATCCTTCCAGTGTCTTTCTTCTTTCACTCCCTACCCTTACGTCCAGTGTCTTCCCTCTTTCTGCTCCCTCTTTCCATCATTTTCCCTCTTTCTCCCTCCTTTCATTTAGCATTTCTCCATCTGACAGCTAGGGTCTCCCCCAGTTTCTCCCCAGCAGCTTCTGTCTCTCTCTCTCCTGCCCATGTCCCCTCTTTCTCTCCCCATCTTTCCACTAATCTCTCTCTCTATATCCCTCTTCCAACCAGCATCTTCTCTCTGGCTCTCCCCTGCTCTTTTCCATGGCCCCTCTTTCTCTCCCCATCTCTCTCTGGCTCTTCCCTGCTCTTTTCCATGTCCCTGGCTTTCCCCTGCTCTCTTCCGTGTCCCCTTTTTCTCTCCCCATCTCTCTCTGACTCTCCCCTGCTCTCTTTCATGTCCCCTCATTCTCTCCCCATCTCTCTCTGGCTCTCCCCTGCTCTCTTCCATGTCCCCTGTTTCTCTCCCCATCTCTCTCTGGCTCTCCCCTGCTCTCTTCCATGTCCCCTCTTTCTCTCTCCATCTCTCTCTGGCTCTTCCCTGCTCTTTTGCATGTCCCTGACTCTCCCCTGCACTTTTCCACTTTCTCTCTCTCTCCTCCAGCATCCTCATGCATCTCTCCTCTCCCTCATGCATCCCACCTTTCTCTTGCCTCCCCTTCTTGCTTCCATCACTCTCACTCCTTTCGCCACACCCCCTTTTTTTCCATTCCCATGCCCTGCCATTGCTTTCCTTCCTCCCTCTTCCCTTTAGATGTGGCATCTCACATCCTCCTCTCCACCCCCCTTTCCCTTTGGTCTGGCAGCTGGCTGGCTGGCATCACTTCCCCCCCCCCCACCTCCCCACTGGACTAGTGTGGTATCGCTCTCTCCCTCCGCTCCTGTCACGTCATCTTTCAATTTTGAGGCTTCCGGTAGCAGCAGCAGCAGCAATGATGTAAGCGCTGCTTTCAGCCTGCCCCGGAAGCACTCTATACAGCTTTCCGCATAGGAGGGACGCTGTCCAGAGAAGGCTTCCGGGGCAGGCTGAAAGCAGCGCTTACATCATTGCTGCTGCTGCTACCGGAAGGAAGCCTCGAAGTTGAAAGACGACGTGACAGGACAGGAGCGGAGGGGGAGAAGCGATACCGCACTAGATGGGGGGGAGGGTGGGTAAAGATCGCATTGTCCGCCCACCGCCCTGCCCTTGCTGCACTTCTGGCTCCCCAAGCCTCTTATACCGGGCGCCTATGCCAGAGACCCTAGGACCGGCCCTGACTAACTGGACATCTCAACTCTGGGCAAGAGAGGGGTGTTATGAAGGTGGAGATGGAGAGGAGCTGGCAGTTATGTGGGCAGATAAGACAACAGAAAAGGCAGTCCTAACTTTGCCCACTTAGCTATGCCAGCACTCAATACTGACCAGCACCAGCATAGCTTCCAGGTACTGGCCTGCAGTCCTGAACATGCTCCCCTCCCTCCCCCACCTCACACGACCCAGTCCCCCTAATCCCCCTCAAACAGAGAAGCACTCCCCAAACCATTCTGACCCTCTTCCTGACCCCCCCCAACCAAAGAAGCATCTCCTTCAAACTGATCTTATCCCCCCCTTCCGATTCCTCCCCAACCTGAGAAGTATCTGCCCACAAATCCTAAAACAGGGTCCAGTGAATTTCTGTGAAAGAAGCATTTTCAACTTCTGCTGGATAGAAACTTTGATATAGTGAAACACAGCAGTTAGGGAATTGTTCCTTTCAAATTGCCTCTCCCCTCTCTTCTGCTCTTCCAGTCACAGACACACACAGAGCCAACACACACACATAAAACACATACTGTACACCCACACAAACTGAAAACATGGGAAAACAGATACACACACACTTACATACACACACAAATACTGACACACAGTATCTCAAATATACATACCTACATAGATATACACAGAGGGACTGGAAGTAAGTCCATGAGGTATACTCCATAAATTTCCTCCACCAGTGCTGACACACTTTCTTGTTCTCTTAGATTTCCTCTGTGATTGATGCAGTTGTCCGATTAAGTGGAACCGACATTTCAGCCATCATGCTGTAGCTTTTTTTCAGGGTACACTACGAGATCGTTATATATAGTGGGTTCTCAAACTTGATTGGCTGGGGTTTGAGGTGATTTTGGTGTGAAATTGAGGCAGGAAAGTCCGTTGGTCACAAATTTGAATTTTGGCAGCAGGAAAATGTATTGGTCATGAATTAGATTTTTGGTGGGAAAGTTACACAAGTACATAAATATTGCCATACTGGGACAGACCGAAGGTCCATCAAGCCCAGCACCCTGTTTCCAACAGTGGCCAATCCAGGTCGCAAGTACCTGGGAAGATCCCAAAACAGTATAATACACTTTATGCTGCTTTTAACTCCTAACCCTTATTCACTTTTTCAGAACCCTTATTTCATCATCCTCACTTTAATATTTCCTTACCTCTTATTTGTCCTGTTTGTCTGTCCTAATTAGATTGTAAGCTCTGTTGAGCAGGGACTGTCTCTTCATGTTCAGGTGTACAGTGCTGCGTATGTCTAGTAGCGCTATAGAAATGATGAGTAGTAGTAGTAGTAATTTGGAACATGAGGACAGTACCGGGCGGACTTTTACAGTCTGTGTCCCGCAAATGACAAGACAGATTCGGATAGGCTGGAGTGGGCTTTGACAGCAGCTCCGGTAGTTGGAACATAATGACAGAGCCAGGCGGACTTCTATGGTCTGTGTCCCAGAAACAATAAAGAAAGACCACGCTCATTGTTGATTTAGTCTTGAATTGAGAATGAATGTGACTGTTGAGCAGACTGGACGGACCATTCAGGTCTTTATCTGCCGTCACTTACTATGTTACTATGTAAGTGTGTTTCCACACAGATCTTCTGTTTGTGCCCCGTTTTGGTGCCTTGTATCCATTAGAAGGCTTTTCTGTACTGAAAATTTGGCTCGGAAGTAGTGTCTACCTTTCAGTGCCATATATAGAATTCCCTTGCAAGTGCGCAAAATTGGGCACATAGGTTATAGAATACTGGTAGTTATGTGCATAACTTAATTGGTAAATTAGTAACAACCAATAACTGGTGCCAGTTGACCCAGATTGGCAGTTAAGTGCATAACTGCATTAAGACGCAATTCTGTGATGGTAGCATCTAAATTCTATCAGTGAAGTACTACTACTACTTATCATTTCTATAGCACTACTAGACGTACGCAGCTCTGTACACTTGAACATGAAGAGACAGTCCCTGCTCAACAGAGCTTACAATCTAATTAGGACAAACAGGACAAATTAGAGATAAGGGAATTACTAAGGTGGGGATGATAAAATAAGGGTACTGAACAAGTGAATAAGGGTTAGGAGTTAAAAGCAGCATCAAAAAGGTGGGCTTTTAGCCTAGATTTGAAGACGGCCAGAGATGGAGCTTGACGTACCGGCTCAGGAAGTCTATTCCAGGCATATGGTGCAGCAAGATAAAAGGAATGGAGTCTGGCGTTAGCGGTGGTTGAGAAGGGTGCAGATAAGAGAGATTTACCCAGTGAACGGAGGTCCCTGGGAGGAATGTAGGGAGAGATGAGAGTGGAGAGGTACTGAGGAGCTGCAGAGTGAATGCACTTATAGGTCAATAAGAGGAGTTTGAACTGTATGCGGAAACGGATAGGGAGCCAGTGAAGTGACTTGAGGAGAGGGCTAATATGAGCATAGCGACACTGGTGGATATAAGTCATGCAGCAGAATTTTGAACAGATTGAAGAGGAGAGAGAAGGCTAAGTGGGAGACCTGTGAGAAGCAAGTTGCAATAGTAACATAGTAACATAGTAGATGACGGCAGAAAAAGACCTGCACGGTCCATCCAGTCTGCCCAACAAGATAAACTCACATGTGCTACTTTTTGTGTATACCTTACCTTGATTTGTACCTGTCCTTTTCAGGGCACAGACTGTATAAGTCTGCCCAGCACTATCCCCGCCTCCCAACCACCAGTCCCGCCTCCCACCACCGGCTCTGGCACAGACCGTATAAGTCTGCCCAGCACCATCTCGACCTCCCGCCACCGGTTCTGCCACCCAATCTTGGCTAAGTTGCAATAGTCTAAGCGAGAGGTGCTAAGAGTGTGGATAAGGGTTCTGGTAGTGTGCTCAGAAAGGAAAGGGTGAATTTTGGTGATATTATAGAGAAAGAAATGACAGGTTTTAGCAGTCTGCTGAATATGTACAGAGAAGGATAGAGAGGAGTCGAAGATGACCCCAAGGTTACGAGCTGATGAGACAGGGAGGATGAGAGTGTTATCCACAGAAATAGAGAATGGGGGAAGAGGAGAGGTTGGTTTAGGGGGAAAAATAAGAAGCTCAGTCTTGGTCATGTTTAGTTTAAGATGGCGGCAAGACATCCAGGCGGCAATGTCAGACAGGCAGGCTGATACTTTGGCCTGGATTCCTGCTGAGATTTCTGGTGTGGAGAGGTAGATCTGGGAGTCACCAGCGTAAAGATGATACTGAAAACCATGGGATGAGATCAGAGTACCAAGGGAAGAAGTATAGATGGAGAAAAGAAGAAGGCCCAGGACAGATCTCAGAGGTGTGGTATGGGACAGGTGTTGGTTTTATTATTTTTGTTATTTTAGGGTAGTAATCTATATTAATTCATTTGATTTTTTTTTTTTTACAATTGTAATCTGCATTGAACACGTCTCATACGCTTTAGGGCCACCCTTAAGACTCATCTTTTTATACTAGTTTTTGGCAATGACAGTCAGCAGTGGGGTTTCTCAGCTTTATCGTTTTGGAATTTAACTCTTACCAGCTGTCATGTTTTCTTTTGTTTCTCCTTTTTCTGTATTCCTTTTCTTTTTCCCTGTGTTCTTGTACTGTAAGCCTCTCCTGTGCTTTCTTATCAGATTGTTGTAGTTCCTTTCTATCCTGCTTTTAGTTTTAATTTTACATTTGTAAACCACTTTGACGCCATAGGGTGCAAAACCAGTGTATAAAGATCGAATAAACATAAACATACTCCGGCCAATTTTTTAAATCATTTAACCAGCCAGGAATAGCTTCTGGCCAGTTAAATGGCACTTAACTGGCTATCCAGCAATATTCAGTGAGAGATATCCAGCTATCTCCCTCTGAATATTATCGGTTAGCGTTTAGCAGATAGCCGGTTATTTCACGCAATATAACTGACTATCTGCCAATATTCAGCGCATCGCTAGCTAAGTTTGGCGGCCAAATTAGGCTGCCAAAATAGCTGGAATATCTTTGGGAAGTTTAAACTTAACCAGCCAGCGCTGAATATTGGCTTCGCCAGTTAAATTTAAACTGGCCAAAAAACACCTGGATATTCAATGCTGGTCACTGGAAATGGCCTGGCATTGAATATCGGGGATCAGTGTCAACTGTGGGAGGCAGCCTGGCTACCTCCCGCAGTCTGAATATCAGCCCCACTATGGATACTATGGAATAGGAATCTTTTATTAATTTAAATCATGCCCACAGCACCGCACATAATGAAGAGAAGAGGAGGGAAAACCTGGGAGCTGTTTTTCTCAGTTCCGATTTAATTCCACAGAAATCTTTCTTTGCCCCCTCCCCATAAAACAGCCTGTCTTAGGCAAAGCTGACATCGGTTCCTCACCCTTACAGTCATAGGGACTGCCTAACTGCACCTCAACATTGCAGTGCTTGTGTGGATCTGCAGTACGGTCTGTGTGCCAGGGTAAAGACATACCAGAGGACTGAATAGCGGAAAGAGTTTCACTTATCAAAGAGCTATTTTTCCTCTTGCTTATCAGAGGAATATTAGCACATCAGGTGATGAAACTGGATGACACCTTCTGGTGACTTTGACGCCTCATGGTGACTTTGAGAAGAGATGCTGCACTCAGAAGATAATAAATTCTGATTAATTTCCATTTGGTATGTGAGCACTGTGTTCTGCCTTCTCTGTGCTATACCATTTTTGTTCTGGACAGGGTGGAGACAGCTTGCATTACTCTTGCTTGATTTGGACAAGGTCAACTTTGTTTTTTTTTAAAAATATTTTTTACTTGTTTTTCCCCTTTTCTCCCTCAGCAGTATCCCTCACTCCCATCCCTTGGTAGCTTATTTAGCCCATGTTGGCCTGTGAACTGGAGGAATGCTTTCTCTGAGATACACCCTCAGCACCACTCTTTGACCAACAGGAGGTGCTAAAGCAGTGTCATGTCCCCTACCTCAACGCAAGCGGCGTCCTCAGGCTGCGCGGGGTCCTGTCGACATGCACACTGCCTGAGCCATGTGTGTGTAGTCCTCTCTGGGTTTGTTCAGAGAGCGGTGGTTGGAGGCTCCTTAATTGCTTTGTTTCCATGCACCTGTTTCTGCTCTCTCTCTCTCTTCCTGGCTTCCAGGCTCCTTGATTGCTTTGCTTCCATGCACCTGGGTGTTATGTCTGTAAATTTTATGCATGTGTCTTTTGCTTGCCACCCTTATAAGGGTGAGTTATAAATAATAATAAATTTAAATCTACCACCTTTCTGTAGCACAGCCAAAGTGGTTTACATATATTAAGTACAGATACTTTGTCCTAGTAGGCTCACAATCTAGGTTTTTGTACATGGGGCAGTGGAGGGTTAAGTGACTTGCCCAGAGTCACTACATATTGCTAGGGCTGTATTCAAACGCTGGGACTTAATCCAGGGAAATGAGTCTCTAAAGAAAACATTTAGAGACAAGCCTCCCCTTATCCCCCCTCCCACCCACCCCACATCTTCTGTTTGAAAAAAGGCAGGTGCTGTTGATAGCTAGATATAAGCAAAAAGGAATAAAATTAAAACCAGTGGATGTACTGTATCAGTAACAGAAGGACTCATAATTCCACCTGGTTTATAAACAAGGGCATAGAGATCTTGCATGCCCGCTAGGAGAATAAGGTTTATTTATTCTTTATACTTTATTCAACTTGATTAACCACATAAGAACATAAATATTGCCATGCTGGGTCAGACGAAAGGTCCATTTAGCTTAGTATCCTGGTTCTAACAGTGGCCAATCCAGGTCACAAGTACCTGGCAGAATCCTGTGGAGTAGATAGTTTCCATCCTACTGAGCCCGGGATCAGCAGTGACTTTTTCCAGCTCTACTTTAATAATGGTTTATGGGCTTTTCTTCCAGGAATTTGTCCTAACCGTTTTAAAACACAGCTACATTAACTGCTTTTACCACATCCTCCAGCAACAAGTTCCACAGCTTAACTATATATTGAGTGAAAATATGTTTCTCCTATTTGTTTTAAATGTATTACTATGTAACTTCATGGGGTGTCCCTTAGTGTTTGTACTTTTTGAAAAAGTAAACAATCCATTCACCTCCAGTCAGGATTTTGTAGACCTCTATCACACTGCCCCCTCTTCTCAACGCTGAAGAGTCTTATACTCTTTAGCCTTTCCTTCCTCATATGTGAGTTGTTCCATCCCCTTAATCATTTTGGCCACCCTTCTTTGTACCTTTTCCAGTTCTGCTGTATTTATTTAGATTTTGCTCACACCTTTTTCATTAGTAGTAGCTCAAGGTGAGTTACAATCAGGTACAGTGGGTAGAGAATGACATGGGGATAAAATTTGTCCCCGTCCCCACCCCATCTCTGTGGGTTCTGTCTCCATCCCCACCCTATCCCTGCAGGCCCCGTCTCTATTCCCATCCTGTCCCTGCAGGCCCCGTCTCCATCCCTGTCCTGTCCCCTCAGGTTCTGTCCCCGTGGGCTCTGTTCTCATTTGCAGAAGCCTTGAACACTTATGATTTTGTATTTAAATCTTTTTATTAAAGGAACAATATGCTGTGCAACTGTTGTGTATAAATTACAAATAGAAAACAATAATAACAATGAGCAGCTATAATAACCCTCCCACCACCACTACCCTCTACCCTTCCAACCCCAACAATAACTGACTTCTACTACTCCAAAGAATCCTAATCCACCCTGTTAAAATGTCAAGGGGTACAAAATACAACCCGTTCTGTATGCCCTAGAGGGGAGAAATATGCCCTGTGAAGCTCTGTTATGATTTCTTAATCTGTGGACGAATAAGAAGTCATCAACAATCTCAGCATTCAGTCTAGCTCTCCTGTCTTCCACAGTCCCTCCTGTAATAAAAGATGTCTTCTTAGAAGATATGCTGGTACCAGGATGTACAGGATCCCCTATGCAAATTTTGCTAGCTGTGGCCAGCATGTTTGCTTGTTTTTCCAAAACAAACAAACAAAAAATATATATATATTGTCGTTTTGCATCATTCAAACTTTAATTAACAGTCCAGTTCAAAGTAGAAAGTGACATGGGGACAAGGTTTGTCCCTGTCCTCTGTCCCCATCCTTATGGGATCTGTCCCTGTTTATGCCCATGCCCTGATCCCTGGCCCATTCTCTAACACTGGGTATTTCTGTCCCTGAAGGGCTTACAATCTAATTTTGTAGTTGAGGCACTGAAGGATTACACGACTGCCCAGGATTACAAGGACCAGTGCTCTAACCTCCACTCTTCCGTGAGAAGCAGCAATCAGAATTGCAGATCTTGGAAATGGGGGTGGGGTGGAGGAGGGGAGAAGAGAGGAAATTAACTTCTGGCTACACTACTGAATCAAATGGAAAACAAACAGGGAAGAACTTACACTGAAGCAAGGAGCTGGGATAGCAGTAGATACAGGCCAAACAGAATCTGTTGAACCAGCAAGGTCGGAGGGTGTGTCTGCCTGGGCTTCCTTTTATACTGCCATTGATAAGACATGCCTTTTGCTGGTCCAGTGGGCTTCTCAGGGAAGCGGGCTTCTCCTCCTGCCTCTCTTGGCCACATATCTTGGAACTCAGTTTGCAGCTAAGCAGCCTCTTTGACTCAGTTGAATATTTCCAGTCTTTAACCTTCAAGGCTGTGGTTTTGATTCCCAGGGAAACCGTTACACTGATTTCACTTTATAATATTAAGTGGAATGGAATGTGGGAGTTGGTATTTGCTTTATTTATTTATAAAAAAAAAAAACCTATTCCGCACAATCCTACAACTTTTGGCACATCATAACATTACATATACAATACAAAATAATAACAAAACATACACACACTCTACATAATGGACTCTTGCACAAAATGTTAGAAAAAAATCATCACTAACCAGCAGGAAAAGCTTGGGTAAAAAGAAATGCTTTCAAATGCTATAGGGGCCTTTTACTAAGCCTCGTAGGTGCCTATGTGTGCCCAACACATGCGTGGCCTGGGCAGTAATTTCATTTTGTACACATGTCCAGTAGGTGCACTGGAAATTTTCTGGCGTGCAGTGCTAACCAGGCAGTAATTGGTATTGTACTCGTGCTGATGATTACCGCCTAGTTAACGTGTGAGACCTTACTGGTAAGTCAATGGGTGGCGGTAAGGTCTCAGGCCCAAAATGGACGCACGCCAATTTTTATTTTGCCGCACGTCCATTTTTGGCCCCCTCAAAAAAGGCCTCTTTTGCAGGTGTCTTGAAAAATGAACCTGCGCACGTCCGATACACGCATCTACGCCAGCGCAGGCCACTTTTCGGCGCACCTTAGTAAAAGGATCCCTTAGTTTGTTATACCATGCTTGGGGGCCAAGGAGAAGACAAGGGATATTGATTATGCCAAGATGTAGAGGAGGGAGAAAGGAAAGTGATTATGCCAGGGAATGGGGAGGGAGAGGAGGGAAGGTGATCAGATATGTAGCCTGCCACTCGCCCAGGGGGTGATGGCAACCCTAGAGAGACTACCTCAAAGTGAAAAAACCTAGAAACACTGAAAACCCTGGAGTCATAAGTAGCCCGCACTGCTGAGGTATCATTGAGGAAAGTATTTTTATTGACAGTTCCCTAAAAATAAGTACATATAAGGTAAAACTTGGGCAAAACAAAGGAATAAAACACAAAATCCAAAGGACAGTCCTTGTATCCAGCCTTAGGCATGAAAATGCCTCTCATTAGGTAAACTCCTCTCCTCTTCTTACTCTTCAGGGGCAACGGGTAGAGCTCCCCCTCTTCTTTAGGCCTTCAGGAACCTAAGATGGGCACCCCAGCCTCCTCCTAGTGAACTCTGTAAGACATAATGTTCTCAAAGAATACACTTCTTCACCTCACAGTTCATAGATCAGTACTTTGTATAAATTCTGTCACTGGCAAGGGTTTATGAGAAACATCAACAAACCACTATCACTTAATAGAGGCCCCCACAGTAATCTCCAGTAGCACACAAATACACTTGCATATTGTTACTTCTACATCGAGGCAAGAGCCACGTTCCAGTTGTACGATGTGCAGCAGATACGTAAAAACCTCACAAATCTGCCTCTGCTCCTCCTAAACTATACCTTCAACAGTGTCAGCTCAAGATCCACATAATAGAACGCTTGCTGTTGTTAGTACATACACATCAGGGCTTCTGGGGGACAGAGCTGGGCCGCTGCCCCCCCCCACTCGAGCCACAACCAACACTGTCCCCTTTGCTGAGGTCATCACCACACCCCTCCACTTGGGCCATCCTCCCCCATTTGGGCCACTGCCGCCACCCCCTCCACTTGGGCCACTGCCGCCACCTTACCTTCTTGCATGTGCTCCTCTGGTCTGTCACTCTTTTGTTCTTGTGTACTGGGATCCGATTTATCACGTTAACACAGGAGCAGGAGAGACAGACAGAGGAAGCAGAACCTTCTGCCTCCGGAAGCCTTGCAGGTGCTGGGCCCCCCTTGGAGGGCAGGCTCAGGGAATCTTGGCCCCCATCCCCCCTGCCCCCCCTCTTGGCTGCCCTGACACACACACACACACACATATATACACATACACATACTTTTACACATCACAAGATCAGCAACAGGAAATACTGGCATGTGAGTCGTAGACATGTTTTCAATGCTCGTACAGAAGAAAAGTGGTGGAGAGCAGCAGAATGGGCTTCCATTGCTTATTTAGATTGCTGGGGGGGGGGGGGGGGGAGAAGCAGGAGGTGAGAGAAATGGAGGGTTGGTGCAAAAGACAATAAGGAGCTGGGAGACAGAAAGGAATGGAAGAGTAGGAGAGCAGAAGATGGAGTGAGTGGAGTAAGTGAGAAAGGTTAAGATGGTGGCAATGGTGAAGCACCAAGTTAGAAGCTCTTCATGGGGGAAGGAGTGTACAACGTCACAAGCTGAGGGAACCCCCTCTCTCTTCTACCCACTTGGAAAAGTTATGTGCCAATAGTGGTGCTAGGCTGGATAGAGGCTAGAGGAAGAGAGAGAGAGTTAGCTGCCAAGAAAGGAATGTTAGAAGCTGGTTGGTAGTTTTCGAGCTTGTCCTGGTCAAGGGAGCTCGTTTTCAGTAAGGGGTGCACAGCTCTTTTTAGTGTTGTTGCCAGCTGCCCTTCCACAAGAGGAGTTAACAATTTTAGTGGCCTCTCATTGTTCAGTTGCTGCTGCCTGTTTGTGTTATTCTTCCTGTTATAATATTAGCCTAGGCCTGAAGCTGTTGGCCCCTCTATTTCAATTATGCTGAATCAAATCAAATTGAAAAACCAGTTCACAGGAGCAAATTGAATTGAATTGAAAAAATTTGACTGAATTAGACAGCACTAGTGTGAAACTGACTTTATTCTATAAAAAAACAGACCCCTGTTATGGTCAGCATAACTTCTACAAAGCTGGTCAAATATCAATCATTTTTTTGGCATAGAGAAACTTCATTGTATACTGAACAGCACTTCAAAATATTTTCAGTCTTGAAGGTGGTTTAAGTGGTTTCCATAGCAACGATACAACTAGGTTGTGATCTGTAACTACGCATTACAACATTAAATGAAAAATGTTCAGTTGTTTACGTTGCAGCGTGAAAACATGACTTTAAGAGGAAAATCAAAAACATCAAGTCACTAGAAGTGTTTCCTTTGGCAGGGATGCAGGCCCTGAGTTGTTTCCTCCACTCATCAATGGCCTCATCAACAATGATTCACTCAATGCTATTTTTGTTTACGTAGTGTTGTTGTCTGCTAATGATGTTGCTGCTGTTGTTGTTGCAATGTAAATCAATGAAGCTGGTTCACTGCCTTTCACATTTTGCAACTACAAGCCAACTAAGCATATAACAAAGTTTCTCTATGCCAAAAATTATTGATACTTAACCAGTTCAGTTGAAGTTATGCTCTTAGTCTCTTTTTTGTTTTGATTCACAGTGTATATATACTAGGCCCGATATTCAGACTGCGGGAGGCAGCCTACATAAGTGCCGCGATCAGCGCTGACCTTGGATATACAATGCCGGGCCGTTTCAGGTGATCAGCATTGAACATCTGGTTTTTTTTGGCCAGTTCAAACTTAGCCAGCTAAGGGGTCCTTTTACTAAGGCACGTAGGCGTCTATGTGTATCCACACATGTCAAATTGGAACTAACGCCCGGCTACCACGTGCCCTGGGTGGTACTTCCATTTTTGATGCGAGTCCAAACAGTAGAAAATATTTTCTATTTTCTACCGCATGGTGCTTACCCAGTGGTAATTTATGCGTACTGACGATTACCTTCCGGTTAGTGCGTGAGACCTTACCACTAATTCAATGGGTGGCGGTAAGGTCTCAGGTCAAAAATGGATGCGCGCTGGTTTTAATTTTACCGCACGTCCATTTTTTGCCACAAAAATAAGGTTTTTTTTTCCCAGACACGCTGAAAAATGGACCTGCACGCTTCTAAAACACAAACCTACACCAGCACAGGCCATTTTTCGGCACGCTTTAGTAAAAGGGCTCCTAAGCTGGCCAGTTAAGTTTATAGTTTCCAAAGATAGGTCTACTATTTATGCAGCCTGATTTGGCTGCTAAACTTAGCAGCCCAGTGCTTGAATATTCATGGATAGTCAGCTATATCATGCAGTATAGCTGATTAGCCGCTGTGGGGGGGATTCTATATGTGGCGCTTAAAAAAAATTGTGCGTAAAACATCTCCGTGTAAGCATATTCTATAAGGTGCACATAGATTTAGGCACGGAATATGGAATACACTTACAGGCTTATTTTCGAAAGAAAAGGGCGCCCATCTTTCGACACAAATCGGGAGATGGGTGTCCTTCTCCAAGGGTCGCCCAAATCGTCATAATTGAAAGCCGATTTTGGGCGTCCTCAACTGCTTTCCGTCGCGGGACCGACCAAAGTTCATGGGGGAGTGTCGGAAGCGTAGCGAAGGCGGGACTGGGGCGTGCCTAACACATGGGTGTCCTCGACCCATAATCGAAAAAAGAAGGGCGTCCCTGATGAGCACTTGGGCGACTTTACTTGGTCCATTTTTTGCTACGACCAAGCCTCAAAAAGGTGCCCGAACTGACCAGATGACCACTGGAGGGAATCGTGGATGACCTCCCCTTACTCCCCCAGTAGTCACCAACCCCCTCCCACCCTAAAAAAAAAAGCTATTTAAATATTTTTTGCCGGCCTCTATGCCAACCTCAAATGTCATACCCAGCTCCATGACAGCAGTATGCTGTCTGAAAACCAGACAGGCTGAATGTGTCCCAAGGATTGGTCTGAGAACCACTGCCCTAGACAGATGTGTCCTGATTAAAACATATTTAATACAGTGTGAGCCAGTCTCTTTTTCCCTCTCTCCGCCCAGGAGAATCATAAACTTAAATTTTATCTAAAATTCCCAGAAGAAATGGAGTTTAAGCTTTAATAAAAGATTGGCCATGTACTCATTCCTGTTGCCTCTGCCTAATCTTCCTCCCTCCCTCTGGCTTTATTGCTTTCTGTCATGCTCTCTCTTGCTTCCTCTACTCCTCCACCTGTCTTGTTCCTTCTAGCTCTGTTCTCCTCTCTAGCCCTGTAATTAATAGAGAGACACATCCCTGTGAGGGGGAGGAAAGCCATGGGTTGCCTAGGAACAGGCCTACACTATTTAAAACCCTGGAAAGTTTACCTAGCGATTAGCATCCTGCAGGCTGCATTGTGAGAAGCTGGTCATTTCTGGCTCATGCCGTGGATGCATGAAGGAGTGGGCTGCGCATCAGAGGCACTTTGTCACCAAATACCATGCTCCCCATTCGCATTGCTTCAAAATACACGAGAAGGAGGGGTTCTGAGTGTATTTGGTTTGTAATCACTTTTTGCTCATTCTTTCCTCCTAAATTTTCCCTTCTGAACACTGTCACAGATGTTACATTGTCTGTCACAAGAGTGCAGATCTAGGGGGGACCTTCTCTCTGTGTATATACACTGTATAAACAGCCTCAGACGGCCGGAGGTAATATATTACCTAGGGCTTGGAAACATTATAGCAGCTGTTTCAGATGCTGTATAAATACCACAGTCCAGGGATTTTTTTTTTTTTTCGTACCCCAAGAACAAGAAATGACTTCTTACTGCCTCAAATTCTATCTGTTTTTATTTAAGCAGAAGTCAAATATTACTAATAATAACAAACCCCAAACTGAACTCCATGGTATCATTTGTGCTTCTTGGTGCACTAATGAGGAAATAAAGCAGAGCGCCCAAGCTTCCCAAAAGTAACTGTCAACCTACAGAGGAAAAGAAAAGTAACTGTCAGTCTACGGAGGAAAATAATTATTTCCTGTCTTGTGGTTGAATGTGAAATAGGTATCTTGTGCACAAGGTTAATTTGACTTGAGTCTTGACTTGTGCTTGTTATTTTTAATGTATTTTTGCTTTAGGTTGGTGACTCTGAGAGATGAAAAAGCTGACACTACAAAGCCCCAGATCACCCAGTAAACACAATACTTATGTAAGCTCCCTTTGGTTTTATAGTTGAGCTAGGCTGCTGCCTAGTCATTGCCCAGGATGGTGGGAGAACGGGCACATAAAGAAGTTATTTGGTGGGACCAGGGCCAGGACCAACCTTAAGGCTGGAGGACCGGGCAAACAAGGCATCAGACGTCCATTCATATAAAAATCCAGACCACACCATGAAGTAATACTGAAACCTTTACTGCACTGTCAGTTGATGAAGCACAGGAATATTGAAAAAAACCTCTAAAAGTCCATTCAAACATCAACTTATTTATAGCAGATATCTATCTCTCTTGCTCACACTTCTTGAATATAAAGCTACTCAGGGTAGGCTGATGATATTCAGATAGTTAATAGCACAATTCAGTAAGATGTCACATTTGAACAAGGTGATGGTCACACACATTAAACAGATACCTTTGCTGCTATAGTCTGTGCACGCTGATGCTCCTTTACGTGAAACTGAGAAGGAGCGTCAGCGTGCACAGGACAGGAGGAGCAAGAAGAAAGAAGAGCAGGGCAGCGAACGCGGCTGCGCCGGAGACCGGCACTGAAGAAGGCTTCGGCTGGCGGAGGTTGGGGTCCCCCGTCAGCAAAGGTATTTGTTTGTGAGGCAAGGCGGTGGGGGGGGGGGGGGCTGAGGAGGCGAGGCAAGGCATGGTGGTGGGGGGCACTCAAAATGTGCCCCCAACCTTGGGCTCTGGCCAACTCCTACCATAAGGTCTGGCTACACTCCTGCCAGAAACTGTGCTAATTCTCTGGCAGCATCTGGTGGCAGAAAGTGTAAGTACCTCGTGCTCTAGAACCAAGAAGATTTAATAAGACATGAGCTGGCATGACGTTAAAAGGGTGAAGCTGACTCCCTTGCCACACAGCCACCATATTGGTCAGAACAAAATAAACTATCAGCTGCTGTATCCATGCTGTCGTTCGTTATTTTATCTCAGTTATACTTAGAAACATGCCAGCTTGTGCAGCATATGGATGTACACAGAGGAAGTATCAGTTCATCAGTTAGAGTAGTAATTAGTTCTAAATCGTAATCATTGTGTCATTTCAAGGGGCTGTTCCATAGCGTCCCACAGATCAATCCAGAGATTTGTGGGTCATGTCCCTCTACCAGCAGGTGGAGATAGAGAGAACCTCCGAGGTTTGCTATATGTGGACCTGTGCAGCCAAGTAAACCCCAGTATTCTCTCTATCTAGCAGGTGGAGGGACATCTCTGTGCAGCTCTGGTTTGATCTGGCTACTGGTGTCCTTTGGGCCTAGTTTAGCACAGTCAGGGGTTGAGTGGTTGTTTGTAGCTTCTGGTGTACACCTGATGGTGCCAGGTCCCTCCCGGTCTCCCCCTACCTTTCCTCCGTCGCCCGGGGCTGTAGGCCTGATCGGGTGTTGCCTTTCCTGGGGGAAAAAAAAGGTAAGCATCTCTTTAAGAGACTTTGTATTTGTTTAATCATACGGAGGAGCTGGACAGGCTGCCAAGTCTGTTTGAGGGGCAGGCGTTTGTGGAGCATGTCAGTGCCTTCTGAGGCAGCGAAGCGCTGCTCCCAGTGTGGGGGCCGGAGAGCAGCATCGGGGGAATGTGAGTCGTGCCACTGTCAGCCCACAGTGGGTGTTCAGCGCAACGGGGGTTCCCCTACTACTACTACTACTTCAGGCGTCCGGTGAATCGGAAGCTCATGGGATACTTTTGGCGGTTTCCTCGGGGCAGTTAGTGCAGCGTGTGTTGGCGGGCGCCATTTTTTCCTCTCAGGTGCGACCAGCTCCGCACATGGCGATTGACAGGAGGCACCGCGTGCTTCTGTGGCACAGGCTCCGATGGAGGAAAGCAATTTAGAGGGAACAGGGGAATCCCTTTCAGTTCCTTTTCCCCCAGATTTTGTTTTATTAATGCACACTGCCTTTCTTCTGAAGAAGTCAGGAGCTTCTCTTCAGGCAGCCCCGTCTCTTCCTCAGCAAGCTTCGGTTGCTGCCGCCTCTCAGTCTTTCCTGCCAAAACATCCCCGGGTGAAGATTTTGGATCCCAAGGAGCTATCTGACACAGATGGACTGGTTTTTGTCTCCGGGCTCTCCCTCAGAATCATTGGATTTGGTAGATGAGGTCACCCTGCCTTCTGAGGAGGGGGATGACCAGACGGC
This sequence comes from Microcaecilia unicolor, assembly GCF_901765095.1. Classification (NCBI taxonomy): domain Eukaryota; kingdom Metazoa; phylum Chordata; class Amphibia; order Gymnophiona; family Siphonopidae; genus Microcaecilia; species Microcaecilia unicolor. The sequence goes on from NC_044035.1 coordinate 159,902,060, forward strand.
TGCCCGACTTTTTCGCAGGGAAGAGCTTCCCTCCCTGATTATTAGGGCTTTTGAGGTTTTGGCCATTTCACTCCCTGAATCATCAGGGGGAACAGGTCTGGTGCCCTCTATTATGTCTGGAACCAAATGCTTACCTCGTTCCTTTTATGTGCATGAGGCCATGAAAATCCTTATTTCAGTGCAGTAGGATACGCCGGACAGTGGGCTTCAGGTCGCTAGAGCTATGTCGCGTCTTTACGCGCTGCCTGCTGCTGACTTAAACTTGCTGAAGGTTCCTACGGTGGATTCATTAATCACAGCGGTCACTAAGAAAACCACTCTCCCTGTGGAGGGTGGCACGGCACTCAAGGACCCTCATGATCGTAAGTTGGAGACTTGCTTGAAGCTGTCCTTTGAAGTAGCGGCCCTTTCCCTGCAAGCTTCAGTTTGTGGCTCCTATGCGGCACGGGCATGCTTATCGTGGGTACAGAAAGCCTCCTCTCCGGAGGACCTTGTGGCTGTTTTGCCGGCCTTAAAGTCCGGTTTAGCCTTCCTTGTGGATCTTCTTTATGATCTTTTGAGGGCTTCGGCGAAGGAGGTTTTCCTAGCAGTCACCGCGCTTCACTAGCTGTGGTTGCGACATTGGGCTGCAGACGTGGCCTCTAAGTCACGTTTAGCAAGGCTTCCTTTTAGGGGAAAGCTTTTGTTTGAGATAGACCTAGAACAGATTGTGAAGGACCTCGGTAATTCTAATGGCCAGCGCCTCCCGGAGGACAGGTCCAAATTTTTGCGACCAGCGGGACCTAGACCTACATTTAGGAATACACGTCATTACCGTCCAGGTTGTGGGGCCTCTTTTCAGAGAGCAAGATCTTCTCAGAGACCTCAGCCCTTTTGAGGTGACAGGCGGGCCTTCTTTTCCGGTAACAGAAACCAGCCCGCAGCCAGGTCCGCCCAATGATGAGGCCCTGGTCCATCTCCAGCCGGTTGCTGGGGGCAGGCTGGCCCTATTCCTGGTGGAGTGGACCAGGGTAACATCCGACAGATGGGTCTTGGAGTTTATCAGAGATGGCTACAAGTTGGAATTGGCTCGTCCGATAGTAGACTCGTTTCTGGAATCTCCTTGCAAATCTCCCACCAAGGTGCGGGCAGTTTGTCACACCCTCCTCAACTTACAATGACTGGGAGCTGTCCAGCCTGTACCCCCAGCAGAAAGAGGATGTGGTCGATACTCCATTTATTTTGTGGTGCCAAAAAAGGGCGGTTCTTGGCGACCCGTCCTAGATCTCAAGTGTGTCGTGTCTCTCGTGCTTGCCGCGCTCTCGAGGACCTTGGCATACCTTCAGGCTTCTTCCCCGGGAGCGCGGGGTTTGTGAGTCCATAGGCCACTACCGTGGAGCGGCAGTGGAAGGCAAAATCACCTTCCAGGTAGAGAGGAAACAAGACTGGACCGGAACTCCGGACTGGAGTTCTACACCGGAACACTCGGAACTGGAACGCACCGGACGGGTGCGCACTGGAGTGGGGCCCGCTGGACTGGACACACTGGAGTGGCCCCACTGGACTGGAACATACAGGAGTGAAACCCGCTGGACTGGAACACACTGGAGCGGAACCCGCGGAACTGGAACACCCTGGACCTAGGCTTCACCTACACTTGACTGCCTTTCCCCGAGGGTTGAGCCCTAAGGTTCTGGCAGCCGGTAGGACTTACAGGAACAGCAGGAATGAAGATCCAGGAGTGCCCCCTGGCCCCTAGGCGAAGGCAAGGCAGACAAGCAGGGACTGTCCGGGTTCTGACAGTCGGCAGGAATCAACACAATGACTAGTAAACTGTACCCAGGCTAATAGGAACGCTATACCTAGGCAAACCAGTCATACACAGGAACATACACAGAGCAAACTCAGGAGACTTGGAAGGCTATACACCAGCTAACAACTAAGCTGTGCCCAAGCTAACAAGTCATGCCCTGGAAACAAACGCAGAACACTAGCAAAGCTTTACACAGGCTACAAGCCAGACGGTGCCTAAGCTGGCTAGTCTGCACTAGGAACAAACACAGAGAACTAGCAGAGCTATGCACAGGCTACAAGCCAGACGGTGCCTAAGCTGGCTAGTCTACACTAGGAACAATCACAGTCTTGGGATAGTGGCTAGCAAGGGCGGCTAGTCTAACACTAGGAACAAACACAGTCTTGGGATAGTGGCTAGCAAGGGCGGCTAGTCTAACACTAGGAACAAACACAGTCTTGGGATAGTGGCTAGCAAGGGCGGCTAGTCTAACACTAGGAACAAACACAGTCTTGGGATAGTGGCTAGCAAGGGCGGCTAGTCTAACACTAGGAACAACCGCAGAGAACTAGCAGAGCTACGCACAGGCTACAAGCCAGACGGTGCCTAAGCTGGCTAGTCATGCTCTGGAAACAAACACAGAGAACTAGCAGAGCTATGCACAGGCTACAAGCCACACGGTGCCTAAGCTAGCTAGTCTACACAAACACAGAGCACTAGCAAAGCTATACACAGGCTACAAGCCACACGGTGCCTAAGCTAGCTAGTCATGTACTGGAAACAAACACAGAGAACTAGCAGAGCTATGCACAGGCTACAAGCCACACGGTGCCTAAGCTAGCTAGTCTACACAAACACAGAGCACTAGCAAAGCTATACACAGGCTACAAGCCACACGGTGCCTAAGCTAGCTAGTCTACACAAACACAGAGCACTAGCAAAGCTATACACAGGCTACAAGCCACACGGTGCCTAAGCTAGCTAGTCTACACAAACACAGAGTACTAGCAAAGCTATACACAGGCTACAAGCCACACGGTGCCTAAGCTAGCTAGTCTAAACAAACATAGAAACTCACACAGAGCAAACACTGAAACTGTGTACAGAGCACTCTATACACCAGGACCTTTAGATGAGATGCAAAGGCCAGGACTGTAGTCTCCAAGTGATTAATAAAGCCCTTCAACACCAGAGCCACAGCTGCAGCAATCACCTTGCAACCAAACAGAGGCTTGACACACAGAGCAGTCATCCCATAGGAAGGAACAGCGGGAGCCATCTTGGATACTGGCAAAGAGGAAGAGGCGGCAGCCATCTTGGAAGAGGCATAGCCCACACAGGTGAGGTTCAGTAGGGCAATCAGCACACAGAGCCAGAGAGAACCTAAGACAGACACAGACACAGAGACAAGCAGAAGCCAGCACAGACACTGACTCCCAGAAACAGGGTAAGTCTGAGGGTTGGCACGGCCTCAGACGGGACAGTATCCCCTCCTCAAGACCCCCCTCTCGGTCCCCCGGAGACGGTCCGGTATCCAGGGGTAACTATGGTGAAACTTCCTGATAGGTCTCAAAAGTCAGACATAAATCACTGGGCTGGAAGTCACAAAGAAGTTCAAAACTGGCAGACAAAAGTAGAACTTGTGACCAGGAAGCTCCTTCGAGTCACCACGGGGCAACCTCAGGAACATGGATGCATCAAGAGGAACACAATTCAAAAGTAACCCTCCCCTGAGGGAACCCACAATGTCCTGAACCTCTTGGCAAATCCATGAAATGACAGGAACAGAGCTGGAGTCACTACCCCAGCTGACATCAGAAGCTGGGCTGAGGCTCGAAGTGGCATTCTCATCTTGACAGGAGCTAGAAGTCTGCACAGAAATGGATCTGGAACTAGCCCCCGGGTTGGCATCCCACACGGAGCCGGGATAGGGACCCGGACTGGCCTCAACCTCTTGACTGGAACTGGATTCAGGAGCCTGACTGGCACGGGCACTCAGCAGAAGGTCAGCCTCCTGACGAACACTGGAACTTAGGACGACCTCAACATCTTGGTCGGACTTGGATCTGGGAAGAGATTCAGCTGCAAGGCTGGACGCACCCCTCTGACCGGACTGGGACGTCTCTCTAGCCTTAGCTTCAGGAATATTCCCCAGGGCAGGATCAGAACAAAGTTTATCACGGTGCCCTTGGAACGTCATCTCATCCTCAAAAACACTCTCAATATCTTGGCTGGCCTCTGCACTCTGTGCAGACTCAGCATCTTGACTGGAACTACAACTCGATCCAGACTCAGCATCTTGACTGGACTTGCAACTCGATCCAGACTCAGCATCTTGACTGGACTTGCAACTCGGTCCAGACTCAGCATCTTGACTGGAACTGCAATTCAGGACACCCTCTGCCTCCTGGCAGGGACGGAACTTTAACTGAGGCTTTATCGAAAGCTTCCCTCGGACTGGCCTCGGAGACTTCAAGGGGCGTGCCATTTGAAGGAGGACAGGAGGCTCGACCCGAAGCGCCACTTGCACAGGAATCTGAGGCTCCATCGAAAGCTTCCCTCGGACTAGACTCGGAGACTTCAAAGGGCGTGCCACCTGGACGAGGACTGGAGGCTCGACCTGGAGCGCCACTTGCATAGGAATCCGAGGCTCCATCGAAAGCTTCCCTCGGACTGGCCTCGGAGACTTCAAAGGGCGTGCCACTTGAACGAGGACTGGAGGCTCGACCTGGAGCGCCACTTGCATAGGAATCCGAGGCTCCATCGAACGCCTTCCTCGGACTGGCCTCGGAGACTTAAGCTTCCTCGTTACTTGGACTGGAATTGGAGGTTCAGTATGAAGCATCCCCTGGACTGGACTCAGTGGCTTCGGAGGCAGCGCTACTTGAACTGGGGTCAGGGGCTTGGTCCGACGCCTCACTCGGCCCGTCTTCACAGACATGATCAGGACCGTCCCTCGGCCCGAACTCAGCGGCTTAGCTGGAGGTTCCACTGGACTCCCTCCTCGAACTGGACTCGACACAGGTGGACTGGGGTCGTAAAGAAGAGCCAACCCACCATAGGACGACCGACTGCTCGGCTGAGGTGGCTCGAGTGGAGGAAGTCCCCGGCGTGTTCTTTCGATCTCAGCCTCCGGAGTATCCCGCAGAGCTGGGTTTTCCAGAAGTCTGAGGCGGTACTCGCAGAGCGTGATAGCCGAATCCATGTCAGAAACTGGGTTATAGTGGACCAGACTCCAGTAGACACACTTTCTTTCCGCTGCTGCTTCAGGAGTAGCCTTAAAGGCTGGATTCGACAGAAGTTCCTCTCGGTACTCCCATAGCCTTAAATAGGGATCCAAAAAAGAAACTAGGCTGTCCTTGGAATCAAAAAAAAAATCAGAAGTTCCCCTCGGATTGTCCATAGGGCACGAACTTATGGGCATGAAGCCCACCTGGACCGATGATCTCGCCGAACTCATGGCCTTTGCATCCTGTCACGTCTCTCGCGCTTGCTGCGCTCTCGAGGACCTTGGCATACCTTCAGGCTTCTTCCCCGGGAGCGCGGGGTTTGTGAGTCCATAGGCCACTACCGTGGAGCGGCAGTGGCAGGCAAAATCACCTTCCAGGTAGAGAGGAAACAAGACTGGACCGGAACTCCGGACTGGAGTTCTACACCGGAACACTCGGAACTGGAACGCACCGGACGGGTGCGCACTGGAGTGGGGCCCGCTGGACTGGACACACTGGAGTGGCCCCACTGGACTGGAACACACTGGAGCGGAACCCGCGGAACTGGAACACCCTGGACCTAGGCTTCACCTACACTTGACTGCCTTTCCCCGAGGGTTGAGCCCTAAGGTTCTGGCAGCCGGTAGGACTTACAGGAACAGCAGGAATGAAGATCCAGGAGTGCCCCCTGGCCCCTAGGCGAAGGCAAGGCAGACAAGCAGGGACTGTCCGGGTTCTGACAGTCGGCAGGAATCAACACAATGACTAGTAAACTGTACCCAGGCTAATAGGAACGCTATACCTAGGCAAACCAGTCATACACAGGAACATACACAGAGCAAACTCAGGAGACTTGGAAGGCTATACACCAGCTAACAACTAAGCTGTGCCCAAGCTAACAAGTCATGCCCTGGAAACAAACGCAGAACACTAGCAAAGCTTTACACAGGCTACAAGCCAGACGGTGCCTAAGCTGGCTAGTCTGCACTAGGAACAAACACAGAGAACTAGCAGAGCTATGCACAGGCTACAAGCCAGACGGTGCCTAAGCTGGCTAGTCTACACTAGGAACAATCACAGTCTTGGGATAGTGGCTAGCAAGGGCGGCTAGTCTAACACTAGGAACAGACACAGAGAACTAGCAGAGCTATGCACAGGCTACAAGCCAGACGGTGCCTAAGCTGGCTAGTCTACACTAGGAACAATCACAGTCTTGGGATAGTGGCTAGCAAGGGCGGCTAGTCTAACACTAGGAACAAACACAGTCTTGGGATAGTGGCTAGCAAGGGCGGCTAGTCTAACACTAGGAACAAACACAGTCTTGGGATAGTGGCTAGCAAGGGCGGCTAGTCTAACACTAGGAACAAACACAGTCTTGGGATAGTGGCTAGCAAGGGCGGCTAGTCTAACCCTAGGAACAACCGCAGAGAACTAGCAGAGCTACGCACAGGCTACAAGCCAGACGGTGCCTAAGCTGGCTAGTCATGCTCTGGAAACAAACACAGAGAACTAGCAGAGCTATGCACAGGCTACAAGCCACACGGTGCCTAAGCTAGCTAGTCTACACAAACACAGAGCACTAGCAAAGCTATACACAGGCTACAAGCCACACGGTGCCTAAGCTAGCTAGTCATGCACTGGAAACAAACACAGAGAACTAGCAGAGCTATGCACAGGCTACAAGCCACACGGTGCCTAAGCTAGCTAGTCTACACAAACACAGAGCACTAGCAAAGCTATACACAGGCTACAAGCCACACGGTGCCTAAGCTAGCTAGTCTACACAAACACAGAGCACTAGCAAAGCTATACACAGGCTACAAGCCACACGGTGCCTAAGCTAGCTAGTCTACACAAACACAGAGTACTAGCAAAGCTATACACAGGCTACAAGCCACACGGTGCCTAAGCTAGCTAGTCTACACAAACACAGAGTACTAGCAAAGCTATACACAGGCTACAAGCCACACGGTCCTAAGCTAGCTAGTCTAAACAAACATAGAAACTCACACAGAGCAAACACTGAAACTGTGTACAGAGCACTCTATACACCAGGACCTTTAGATGAGATGCAAAGGCCAGGACTGTAGTCTCCAAGTGATTAATAAAGCCCTTCAACACCAGAGCCACAGCTGCAGCAATCACCTTGCAACCAAACAGAGGCTTGACACACAGAGCAGTCATCCCATAGGAAGGAACAGCGGGAGCCATCTTGGATACTGGCAAAGAGGAAGAGGCGGCAGCCATCTTGGAAGAGGCATAGCCCACACAGGTGAGGTTCAGTAGGGCAATCAGCACACAGAGCCAGAGAGAACCTAAGACAGACACAGACACAGAGACAAGCAGAAGCCAGCACAGACACTGACTCCCAGAAACAGGGTAAGTCTGAGGGTTGGCACGGCCACAGACGGGACAAAGTGTGTCAACAGGTCCTTACGGGTTCAGCATTTCTGCATGGAAACCCTCTGCTCAGTGATCGCAGCGGTGCAGCCAGGGGAGTTTTTGACGTCTCTCGATCTCAAAGAGGCCTACGTACACATTCCAATTTGGCCTCCCCACAGGCGTTTTCTTCACTTTGCAGTGTTCGGTTGTCATTTTCAATTCAAAGCGATGCCCTTCGGCCTAGCCACAGCACCTCGGACTTTTTCCAAGGTCCTTGTCATAGTGGCGGTCTATCTCAGAAAGGAAGGGATTCAAGTCCATCCTTATCTAGACGACTGGCTTGTGCGGGCGTCTTCTTTCGAGGAGAGTCGACGGGCAACCGACAGAGTGGTCGGGCTGCTTCAATCGCTTGGTTGGGCGATCAACTTCCCAAAGTGCAGCCTTAAGCCCTCCCAGACGCTGGAATACTTGGGAGTGTGCTTCGATACCCGAACAGGGATAGTTTCTCTTCCTTCAGCTCGAGCACAGCGGTTGCAGGATCAGTTGCGAGCTCTGTTCCAAACTCTGAACCCGCGGGCTTGGGACTATGTACAAATTCTGGGTTCCATGGCCTCCACCTTGGATGTCGTAAAGTGGGCCAGAGCTCACATGCGCCCCCTGCAGTGGCACCTTCTGAGCCGTTGGTCTCCTCTCTCGGAGGATTACGAGGTTCGGGTGCCATGTTCGACCCGTCTTCACACAATCATGCACTGGTGGTTCATTCAAAAGAATCTGGTGTTGGGCATTCCTCTGCAAACACCGGAATGGAAGATTGTGACCACAGATGCGTTGCTGTCTGGTTGGGGGGCTCATTGCCTCCAACAGACGGCCCAGGGCATTTGGATCTCGACGGAGGCATCTTGGTCCATCAACTGCTTGGAGTTGCGGGCGATTCGTCTGGCCCTTCTGGAGTTTCTGTCTCTTCTCCGTGGTTGCCCAGTTCGAGTTCTTTTGGACAATGCGACGGAGGTTGCCTACTTGAACCGTCAGGGGGCACCAGGAGTGTACCACTAGCGCATGAGGCGGCCCTGATCTGCCGTTGGGCAGAGACTCATCTCTCTCTCTCTTGACGGCGGCTCATATAGCGGGGTCCCAGAATGTGCAAGTGGACTTTTTCAGTCGCCACCAGTTGGAGCCAGGGGAGTGGACACTCTCTCCTCTGGCCTTCGATCAGATAGCTGCCCATTGGGGGATGCTGGTGATGGACTTAATAGCCATCGCATTCAATGCGAAGGTTCCCCGTTTCTTCAGCAGGGGAAGAGAGCTGGGCTCGGAAGGCATCGATGCTCTTCTACAACCTTGGCCCAGGGGCCTGCTCTATGCCTTTCTCCCGTGGCCTATGGTGGGCAGATTACTGACTCGCATTACCAGTCATCCCAGTCGAGTGATCCTAGTGGCCCCGGATTGGCCCAGACGTCCCTGGTACGTGGATATGGTCAGGCTCCTGTTTGATTGTCCTCTCTGGCTCCAGGCGCAGGACGGTCTCTTGATGCAGGGGCCAGTCATGATGGAGGATCCCTCCCCCTTTGGTCTTACACCTGGCCCTTGAAAGGGCAAAGTTGAGAAGGAAAGGGTATCCGGACGCGGTTATCACTACGATGCTTCAGGCTCGGAAAAGATCCACCTCGATAGCTTATGCTAGGGTGTGGCGTACCTTCAATTCGTGGTGTGCGAGTTCGGGATTGTCAGCGGCTTTGGCTTCGGTATTGGTTATCCTCGTGTTTCTTCAAGAGGGTGTACAGAAACCATTTTCGTTGAGTTCTCTTAAGGTGCAGGTGGCAGCTCTGGCATGCTTTAGAGGCTGGCTTCAGGGGGCGTCGATCGCCTCCCACTCAGATGTGGTTCATTTTTTGAGGGGTGTAAATCGGTTGCGTCCTCTGCACGTGCCAGTCCTGCCACCCTGGAACCTTAATCTAGTTCTCAAAGTGCTTCAGTGTCCTCCTTTCGAACCCTTATCGGAGATTATGGTTAAGGATCTTACCTTGAAGGCAATTTTCCTAGTAACCATTACTTCAGCTCGGAGAATTTCAGAGTTGCAGGCTCTTTTTTGCAGAGACCCCTTACTGCGTTTTACATAGGCGGGGGTATCGATTAGGACAGTTCCTTTGTTTTTGCCCAAGGTGGTTTGTCGTTTCCATTTGGGGCAGTCTCTGCATTTGCCGACTTTTCACCAGGAAGATTACTCCGAGCAATTCCGGGCTCTTTGCTGCCTCGACGTGAGACCGGCTCTTCTCAGGTATTTGGAGGTGATGAATGAATTTTGTCTTTCTGACCATCTCTTCGTCCTTTTTGGAGGCAGTAAGAAGGGTCGTATGGCTTCCAAGGCCACCATAGCCCGTTGGGTGCGGGAGGCCATCATTTCGGCCTACGTGGCATTGGACAAGCAAGCCCCTGCGCAAATTTGTGCTCATTCTATGCGAGCTCAGTCTTCCCCCTATGCAGAGTCCCATTTGGTTTCTCTGGAAGATATCTGCAGAGCCGCTACATGGGCTTCGGTCCATACGTTCACTTGTCATTATCGGGTGGATGTGGCAGCTCGGCAGGATGCGGTGTTTGGCTCGTCGGTGATTTCTGCTGGGTTGGGGTGTCCCGCCCTACTTGAGGACTGCTTGGGTACATCCCACAAGTCTCTGGATTGATCTCTGGGATGCTATGGAAGGAAAAATTAATTCTTACCTGATAATTTTCTTTCCATTAGTCCCAACACATCAATCCAGAGGCCCCTCCTGGATTTACTGTCTGTGGTTTTGTTTCAGTTGGTTAGTTTTTTCGGGTTTCGTTGTTCTGAATGTTCCTTCGTTTGATTACATAATAAAAACAAATACATTTGAAAGTGGTGGAAGTATGTTGGGCATTTGGTCTGACAATGTCAGGAGAGTTTTCTATTGTTTCCATTCCTTCTTTGGTATCGTTCATACTGAGGTTTACTTGGCTGCACAGGTCCACATATAGCAAACCTCAGAGGTTCTCTCTATCTCCACCTGCTGGTAGAGGGACACAACCCACAAGTCTCTGCATTGATCTATTGGGACTATTGGAAAGAAAATTATCAGGTAAGAATTAATTTTTCCGTTTTAGGAACACCTTAGCATGCATGGTATTGGTGCTGAGATTTTTTCACCTTGTAAAGCGCCACCAAAACAGAGATCATGTTCTGAGAATCAGGTGCTCAACATTCACATTTTATTTTTAACTAGAAAGGTTGTCAATGGCGATATTTTCAGTCAGATATGCTTGCAACAACATACTAGCACCAAGCAATGTAAAATGCAGTTGTATAGGAGCTCCTACATCCTACCATTAATAAATATATTTAAAAAAAAAAAGAAAGGTTGTTTTAAACCTTAATTAGGTTGAAACCTGAGAGCATTTAAAATATATTTTTTTTCCTGTGCCTAGATCAAAAGAGAAAGATGGTATGTGGGAACTTCCTCCTTTTGTTTTGTGGAATGTAGTAGTATATTATAAAAAATACACTGTATTTTTTTTATTACTACTATGTAAAAGAGAGGCATTGAATAATGAGGGAAGTTTTACCGTCATGCAGAAGTCCAGAGTCAGTCTAAAAGGGCTCTGTTTACTAAGCAGCGTAATAGGCGCATTAATGTTTTTAATGCGCGTTAACTATGTGTGTGCCTACAAGATCCCTATAGGTGCCTACATGGTTAGCACAAGGGCTACATGTAGGTGCGCTAAAAATACTTAACACACCTTAGTAAACAGGGCCCTAAATGTGCCATTTCTGTTGTATATATTTATTTCTAAAAGTCTGTTTGGATGTAAAGGCAAGCAGCACACTATTAACCGTCAAGTTCATACAAAGTTATTTTCAGTTGAAAATAATCTGTTGGCTGCCTGCTATGTGAATATTCCATCAGTGTTTCATTATTGCTACCAAGTATTACATATTTGGGGCATTTGTTTAAAACTTGGATGGTTTTAATTCATTTATCCAGCTCTTACATGCATATGGTATTGCTTTTTAAACCCAAAGGTGAAACCTAAGGGTGGTTGAACAATTAAGTATAAACTGTGTTGTTTCTGACTTTACTTGTTTTGGACTGCTTTGGGTCCTACTGGTCTGTACATCTGCCATCTGAAATTTTGGAAGATGGAAAAGAGGAAATAAAAAATAAATTTTGGATGTACTCTGTTGAAGTTATTTACTTTTGCAGTGTGTGTATGGATGCCTTTTCTGATGAGTGCATGTGATAATGTTTGAATAACTCTCTATACTTATGGCTATGATTTCTGAACATGCAGCATCATTAAAGGAGAGACTTTTAAATGCCCGGTTGGGTATATATGCTAATCTCAACATTGTTAAATGTTTCAGATATATCCATCGATTTGCTTCCTTGATGTCATTATCATCCAGAAAGAATATATATTAAATATATTCCATCTTAATAATACCAGGCTTCCCAAGGCAGATTACAACAACAGTTAAGATGAAATCATCAGGAAACAGGATATCCTCACTGAGATTTGGCCATGTATTACTGTATTGTATAGAACAGTGTAGAAAAATGAGCACAAAATACAGAGAGATTATTACTTCTGTTTCTACCAGCTGTTTTAGTGATTTTCAATTTTATTTCATGATATATATCTACATATCAGAAGCTTTCAAATAAATAAAAAAGCTGTGAAATAAAAACCCACATAAGCATTTGCTATTGTTTTTATATAGAAATAGCTTTATTGTCATCATAAGCTAAAATAAAGGCATATAGCAGAGCACTGAAATCCGCAATACAGCATTGCAAATAACAAAGCAACCTCTGGAGCACTAACAGATACATTTTGAATATAAACCTCCCTGCTTCACAGACCCCTCAGAAACTCCCTAACCCCCCAACTTCCTTTATATCCCCCCCCCCTCATCCTCTCCTAACAGAAAGAATGCAAAACCTAGGAGGTTTAATAACAATATAAACCTCACAAGTTTGTTATTGTTTTCAATAGCGATTGCTATTGTTTTGTTCTGACCAATATGGCTGCAAGCTCTGCCCTGTGCCTTCAGCTCAGATAATGAGCCAGATAGGCTCATTCAGTCTCCTTTCATAAAAACCTCCTTGACTAGAACAGGTGCAGGAAGAACACAGGAAAAAACATCAGGTCAAAAGTGTAGCCTAGAGATTCTAGGTCTGCAAATTAAAAAAAAAAGTCAACAACCATTCACTCTTATGAGCTGACAGAAAAGATGACTGCCACCCACCAGCTAGATACAGACACTGATGCACACTATAAGGAACAGCAAAGGAAAAATTACATACAGCCATATACTGTATATTTTCCCTTACTGTTACACTTAAAAATACAAGTTTCAGTCTAAATGCATGAGAGTTGTATCAGACACCTAATTCACAACTGACTGAAAGATAATAAATTTTGATGAGGGTCACATGTAAACAAATGTCCCATAAATATCAGTACATACATTTATGTGTGTAGAGACCTCCTATAGCTATGGAGGTAGAGACCTCTAGTGGTTCTGTAAATTTTAGTATATGACTTTGTATGCCACTCTTGCCAGGGTTCTCCTTACTAGTGAGGTAATTGTAGGAGGAAACCTTGAATTGAAGGGAAAACTGACAAGTGTTTATTTATTGAGATTTATTAACTAATATAAACAACAGGCCCAAGGGTAGCTTTCTGTCTTTGGCTAGCAGAGCCAGTGCACCATGCAGACGTGCTGTCTTGGCTGACTAAGGGGCCCTTTTACTAAGCCGTGTAACATAGTAACGTGGAGGGGCATAATCGAATGGGGCCGCCCATCTCTAAGGGCGTCCATCTGTAAGGACGGGCAGGCGAAGTGGCGGGGAAAACCGTATTATCGAAACAAGATGGGTGGCCATCTTTCATTTCGATAATAAGGTTGGGGATGCCCAAATCTCAACATTTAGGTCAACCTTAGAGATGGTTGACCTAAATTTTGAGATCGCCGGACTTAGAGATGGCTGAGTTTTCGCCGATAATGGAAACCAAGGCCGGTCATCTCAAAAACGACCAAATTCAAGCCATTTGGTCGTGGGAGCGTGGGAGGAGCCAGCATTCCTAGTGCACTGATCCCCCCTCATATGCCAGGATACCAACCGGGCACCCTAGGGGGCACTGCAGTGGACTTCAGAAATTGCTCCCAGGTGCATAGCTCCCTTACCTTGGGTGCTGAGCCCCCCAAGCCTCCCCAAAACCCACTACCAACAACTGTACAATAGTACCATAGTCCTTAAAGGGTAAAGGGGGGCACCTACATGTGGGTACAGTGGGTTTTGGGTGGGTTTTGGAGGGCTCCCATTTACCACCACAAGTGTAACAGGTAGGGGAGGGATGGGCCTGGGTCCGCCTGCCTGAAGTGCACTGCAGTACCCACTAAAAACTGCTCCAGGGACCTGCATACTGCTGTCATGGAGCTGGGTATGACATTTGAGGCTGGCAAAAAATGTTTAAATTTTTTTTTTCTGGGTGGGAGGGGGTTGGTGACCACTGGGGGAGTAAGGAGAGGTCATCCCCAATTCCCTCCGGTGGTCATCTGGTAGTTCGGGCACCTTTTTGAGGCTTGGTCTTGAAAAAAAAGGGACCAAGTAAAGTCGGCCAAATGCTCGTCAGGGACGCCCTTCTTTTTTCCATTATCGGCCTAGGACGGCCATCTGTTAACCACGCCCCCGTCCCGCCTTCGGTACTCTGCTGACGCCCCCGTGAACTTTGGTCATCCCCGCGATGGAAAGCAGTTGAGAAATGGCCAAGTCGGCTTTCGATTATGGTGATTTGGCCGACCTTGAGAGAAGGCTGCCCATCTCCCGATTTGTGTCGAAAGATGGGCGCCCTTCTCTTTAGAAAATGAGCTGGATAGTAACATAGTAAATGACGGCAGATAAAGACCTGAACGGTCCATCCAGTCTGCCCAACAAGATAAATTCATTTTACATGGTATGTGATACTTTATATGTATACCCGAGATTGATTTGTCCCTGCCTTTCTCAGGGCACAGACCATAAAAGTCTGCCCAGCACTGATCCTGTACTAAAAGTTCTGAAGCTAACCTCGAAGCCCCTTAAAATTTACACTCTAGCCCATCCCTATCTATTCAGTCACGATCAATTTGACAGTTTCAAGACTATTTCATATGGGGGTGGGTAGCAAGAAGGCCATTGCTGAAGAAACCTATATGATTAAAGGGAAATAGAATGAGATTTGATATACCCACCTTTCATACAATCAAAGTGGTTTACATGTTATATACAGGTATTTATTTTGTACCTGGGGCAATGGAGGGTTAAGTGACTTGCCCAGAGCATATGGAGCTGAACCCATAGGCCACTGCACTAACCACTAGGCTACTCCTCCACTCCTATTTATGCTCAAATTTATACATATGTGCACACTTGCATGTCTAAATGTAGTATGGCACCTAAACACTGTTCTGTGAATACCTGCTTAACTTACATAGCACGTATTTGTGGGGGAGGGGGAGGGACATATACAGGGATGGAGCATGGACAAAACATAGGCAGGGCTCCCACTTATGCATGTAGTTTACAGAATACAGTTATGTGTGTTCCTGCTGTACTTAGAAGTGTGCACTGTAGTCAGTGCTTTTTTTGTGCCGGTACAGCGTACCGGTACCTTTTTTTCCTAGGGCCAGCTCACCTGCCTGCCCTTAGCTCCCCAACCCTGCTTTCTGTTCCTGCCGCCCGCGACTCATTTAAATCTTTTTTTTTTTTTTACTTGAAGTCACAGCACTGGTGTTAGTGAAAAGACCAGGCTCGCCTCCTCCAGCCTTTCCTTTGTTCCCTCTCAGTGTGTCCCGCCTTCCTCTGACGTAGTTTCCTGTTTCTACGAGGGGCTACACAATACCTGTGAGAATTCGTCTTGCCTCCCTCCACCAACAGTGTTCTTAATGCATGGTGGTGTATTGGAGTAAGTGTTGGCAACACCTGCAGACCCACCTGGCTTAAAAATGGTAAACCTGCTGCCAAGCCCTGCCTCTTAGATAAACTTTTTCCTGTGTAAATAGCCATGAAAGCCTTCTAGCCCCTTGTCACCTTTTACTCCCTCAGTCTTACCCCAGATTTGTCTTAGTCATAAGGGTGCTAGAACAATCCATTCCTGCCTCATAGTGGCAACTTGGAAAATGTATAGCAAAGGATCACGGGGGGAGGGGCATATAGCTGATAGCATTTTCCAAAATAGTGACAGCTGGACATGAGCATTCAGCAGTGGCATAACCATGGTGCAGCCTTAGGGGCCTGAGTCCCCCCACTTCAAGCTCAAACTCCCTCCAATTTTATAGCAGCCAATACATTGCTGGTGTGGGTACTCAAGTCCTTCCAGGCTCCAGCCAAAGCGTTTTGCTTCCAGACCTCAGTCCATGCTGCCTCAGCAGCAGGAAGTCAGCAGGGTGCCATTGCCGCCAATGCCTGCACGTCTGTGCATGCTTAATTCATTTCAACTGAGCATGTGCAGAAGTGCTGGCATTGGAGGCTGGAGCAGCCTGCCTGCTTTCCTGCTTCTCAGATAGTACGTGCAGGGCTCTGGCAGTGAAACTTCAACTGGCAGGGCTTAAGCATCCCTGCCAGCAAAAGTATGATCGGGGGGGGGGGGGGGGGGGGGGCGGGCGCATGACCATTGCTGTAGCAGAGGGAGGGGACTGAGAGGAAATGCTTGGCCCCCATCCACCTCCACCCTCCCCCTAAATCAACTTCTGGCTAGCCCCTGGCATGTGTGGATCACTCATGCACATTAATTACTAAAACAACTATGAAGTAAACTGGAATAGTAGAGTGACCCTTTAGAGGGACTTTGACCCCTATTTATTTAAGGGGGTGGAGTATCTTAAGGGGCAGAGATTGGTGGAGAGTCTACCTGTACTCTTTTGTCATTTTTAGCCTGCTCAGAGCCTGCTGACAATCCATGGAGCAACCCTGGATTGGGCACTGTAGGGAGCAGAGACGTAGCCAGACAGCAGATTTTGGGTGGGCTTAGACAAGAATTGGGTGGGCACAAGTGTTCTCCCCCCTTCCCCCACCAACTTAAAAAATATCTCAGCTGGCAGGAAAACACTGCTCTCTACCTTGGCAGCCTGCTGCAGGCATGCATTGAAAACTGAGCATGCGCAGTTGCCAGTATCGGCAGCTTAGGAAGCTCAGACTTCTGAAGTGGAGAGCAATGTTTTCAGAACCATCAGGAGGAGGTCTTCAGCTAGCAGAGCTTGGGATCCCCACCAGCTACACTAAATGTGTGCTGCTGTTGGGTGGGCCTGAGCCCTAAGTGGGTGGGCCTCAGCCCACCCAGGCCCACCTGTGGCTACGCCACTGATAGGGAGAGGAAGGTTGTCACTGAGGGCCATGTTGTCCCTTTATTTATTTATTTGTTACATTTGTATCCCACATTTTCCCACCTATTTGCAGGCTCAATGTGGCTTACATAGTACCGTAAAGGTGTTCGCCAAGTCCGGTAGAGAAACAAATACATGGTGATGTTGTGGTCGATTAAGGTTCAGGCACAATGGGGATCGAAGAGAGGATAGGTTATATAGTGTCCATTACGAGCTTTGGTTTTGCTGTGTTGCAGAGTGTAGGCATTTATGTTGGGTCAGTAGGGTATGTCTTTTTGAACAGGTTGGTTTTTAGTGATTTCCTGAAGTTTAGATGGTTGTAGGTTGTTTTCACAGCTTTTGGCAGTGTGTGCTTGTATAGGAGAAGCTGGATGCGTAGGTTGCTTTGTATTTGAGTCCTTTGCAGTTTGGGTAGTGGAGGTTTAGGTATGTTCGTGATGATCTGGTTGTGTTTCTGGTTGGTAGATCTATGAGGTCTGTCATGTAGCCTGGGACTTCGCCGTAGATACTTTTGTGGACCAGGGTGCAGATTTTGAAGGTAATACGTTCTTTGATTGGGAGCCAATGCAGTTTTTCTCGGAGGGATTTGGCACTTTCGAATCATGTTTTACCAAATATCAGCCTGGCTGCTGTATTTTGAGTGGAGTTTCTTTGTGAGTTGTTCTTTACATCCCCCATAGATTCCGTTGCAATAGTCTGCATGGCTTAGTACCATTGATTGTATTAGGTTACAGAATATTTCCCTCGGGAAGAAAGGTTTTACGCGTTTAAGTTTCCACCTTGAGTGGAACATTTTCTTTGTTGTGGAGTTCACTTGGCTCTCAAGTGTAAGGTTGTGGTCGATTGTAACGCTGAGTATTTTCAGGCTATCTGAGATAGGGAGGGTGTGGTCTGGAGTGTTTATGGTGGTGGGTTTGTACGTATTGTGTT
Source organism: Microcaecilia unicolor (assembly GCF_901765095.1). Classification (NCBI taxonomy): domain Eukaryota; kingdom Metazoa; phylum Chordata; class Amphibia; order Gymnophiona; family Siphonopidae; genus Microcaecilia; species Microcaecilia unicolor. Next base: position 159,919,731 of record NC_044035.1, read on the forward strand.
GAGATGAGAGGATGAGGCAGTGTGTTTTGTCAGTGTTCAGTTTCAGTTGAAATAAGTTTGCCCATGAGTCCATAGTGTTCATACCGAGCTTGATTTCATTGGTGATTTCTGTCAGATCATGTCTGAAGGGAATGTATATTGTGACATCGTCTGCGTAGATGAATGGGTTGAGACCTTGATTAGATAAGGAGTTAGCCAGCGGGATCATCATTATATTGAAAAGTATTGGTGATAGTGGTGATCCTTGAGGTACTCCGCAGTCTGCTTTCCACGGTGGTGATATGTTTGAATTTGATTTCAATTGGTATGTTCTGGTGGTTAGAAAACCCTTGATTCAGCTGAGTATATTTCCACCAATCCCGATGTAGTCTAGGAGTCTTAGTAGTATATTGTGGTTTACCATGTCGAATGCACTCGACATGCTTTTACCTGTAGCTATTTCCTGCTTGAATTTGGCCAGGAGAGTGACTAGCACAGTTTCGGTACTATGGAGGAAGCGAAATCCTGATTGTGATTCATGTAGTATTGAGAACTTGTCCATGTAATCAGTAAGCTGATTAAAAACTTTAAAAACTAGGGCTTGGTTTGAAAACATTTACATGCATACATTTTTTTTTTTGCAAAAGTTTACTACAGTGCTGTTTTGCATATGTAGCAAGCTTATACAGAAAATGGATGTGGGTTAGTACATCAACTCCGAGTGGCTTGCCCAGTGTCACAAAGAGTGGCATTGAGAGATATGGGTTTAAAAAAATTATTTTATAACTTATCCAACACCAGTTCCTTGCAGGATTATCGTCTTCTGGTCCAGGCTTTGATATTGTCTCAGATTGATTACTACAATGTCATCCATTTGGATTGTCCAAAAGCAGTTTTGAAAAAACTGCAGTTTGATATTCTCTTTATCTATTTCAGATAGAATTACCCCATATTTAATACACCTTCATTGGTTGCGAATCGAAAGTAGAATTTTGTTTAAATTGTATTGTTTTAAATAGTAATGCACTGCAGTATATGTATCCTTTGGTTCTCATTTCTTCTCTTTCAAAAGCTCCAAAGTTAAGAACACAGTTATCATTTGACATCTCTAGTTTTAAAGGTAAAAGATACAAGAGTATATTCAACTCAACCTGGGCATTTCAGGCTGCTAAACTTTGGAAATTATTGTTTGATAGTACACGCCAAACTAAGGATTATTATTACTCTTTTAGAAATAACTTGAAAACCTTTTTCTACCAGATGATTGCCTAAACGTTGTAGCATTGTTCTTGACTGTAGTTTGTAACTATATTTTTGGAAGATTTGTTTCCATTCTCTTGTATCTGTAAACCACAGTGAAGTTCTTTCAGAGGTATTTTGCAGTATTGAAATATTGGATGTTGTGTTATGTTATTGTCTGCGATATCTTTATAAACACTGAAATAACAATTGCTCAAACAGAACAACTTCTATGGAAATCAGGATTTTAACCCTGGCTTTATTGGTTTTCAGCCTACTGCACTCTTCATGTTGATGCATTTGACTTAGGTGCTTCTTTTTACAAAATATTTCAAAGACATTTTAACATCTCTCATCTCTATCGTTGATTCCCTTCACCCTGCCATCTCTCTCCTTTTCCCTTACCACTTCCTCTCCATCACACTCATCTCCCCTCCCCACCATTCTTTCATAGTCCTCCCCCTCATCTCTGTCCTTTGCCCCTTCATAACCACTTTCGTTTTGCCTTCTCCCATGTCTCTCTTCTACCTTCTTCTCACTTTTTCCTTCCCCATCTCTTTCCTTTCTGATCTACTCCTTCTGCATACCCCATATCTCAGCTTCCCCTTCCCTTTCTCCCAACCTCTTACTATCTCAATCACCCTCCCTCCCATTGCTTCCCTTCCCTACTTCTTTACTCCATCTCCCCACTCCCTTCCCTCTACCTTCATTTTTCGATTGTTTTTCTTCTCTCTTCCTCTTAGACAGCAGTGTAAGCCAAGCAGGTTTAATTGACAGGAGGATGCCCATTATCTGGCCTGAAGCCAGTTGGTGGAGCTTGCTGCCATACACAGTAATGTATTTTGAGTGTATCAAGATGGCGATTTCGTATGGGTCGAGATGGCTTCGGCTTTGTCATGTGACACCATCTCCTGTCAATCAAATCCCCTTGGTGTAAGCCATGGGAACATGGAGCACATATAGTACTGCTGTCATCATGGCTCTCTTCCTTCTTTTATCTGTGTACTTCCTGTTTCAAAGTGAAGGCATGTGAGTAGAGGGAGGGTTTGCCTGACTAGCAGCACTATGTGTGCCCTGATTCTCTGCGGCACATGCTGCTCTGCTTTCCTCACTCTTCTGTCCATGCCCACAGCCTTTAGGGGGCATTGCCCTCCACACTTCCCACAAAACTATGATCATGGGTTTCCAGTTCTGAAGATCTCATACCGACCCTTGGCCAGCATCAACTGTTGATGCGCTGACTTGATGAAAGAAGCACAGCTCCAAAAAATTAACTGCAAATCCACTGCAAAGGTGTCTACAGTCAGGGTTGCCAGATTTAAATAATTTTTCCCACCCCAAACCAGTGGTAAAGCCGCCCAAAACCACACAGCCCTGCCCCCGCCGTCATCAACCCCGCCCCCGCCATCATCAGCTCCACCCCCTATGTTAACAGCTCCACCCCCTACGTCAACAGCCCCACCCCTATGTCAACAGCTCCTCCCCCTACGTCAACTGCCCCTCCCCCTATGTCAACAGCTCCTCCCCCTACATCATTAACCATGCCCCCCTGCGGGGTGAAAACCGCAGCCAGAGAAGAAAAAAAACCCGCCCAACCGAAAGCGAAGCCGCCCAAAAAACCGCAACCCGCAGCGGTCGAAAATTTCCCGCAGCGGGTCGCGGAAAGCCGCCCAATTGGGCGGGAAAAACGCCCATCTGACAACAATGTCTATAGTACACTGTATTTAAACTCTATAAACATTGATGAAAGTGAGTATGAGGGTCTGATTCACTTAGGGTCTAGAAGGGGGGAGAGATTGTTGCGTTTACATCATGGGGAGGGGGTCCAGAGTGGGAGGCGGGTGTTTTGATAAGAGGATGTCTTCTTGGCAAATGGGTTTGCAGGCCAATCTGATGTGCTAGTTCTTTTGCACTAACTCATCAAGTGGCGCAAACGTTTGTGTGGCATCTTAGCTGTGCAAAATGTTGTTTCTGTGGTAAAGGGGAAAATGAGGTAATATCCACCATCTGCATAATTAAAATACACAGCCACGCTCAGTGTGGCTGCTCTCAGTTGATGTAAATTAGCAATTAACATGATAATTAATGTGTATGCTAACAGTTGCACTAATTAGTCTCTAAGAAAGGATAAAAATAGCCATTTAGTAGTTTGGAAGAATCTGTTACTGTCTGCAGGGCTTTAAAACAGTATGCCTCTCCTGACCACCAAGTCTCTGTTTGCATCACCTGCAGTTACAGCAGAGTAAATACATCATAATTATTGGAATTAGCACAGCTTCCATCCAGCAGAGGCTTATGAGTATAATAGAGGAGTTTAACAATGGGAAGCCTGAGGCGCAAGCTAACCTGACCTTGTAAATGCTGATTACATACTCAGCAGTAACTTTTCTATCTATTTTTTTATTTATTGTGAGCAATGGTAATTTTTCCAAGAAAACAAATAAAGAAGAAAAGGAAATGGTAGCAGTTTGGGCCGTCGGCGGCCTCCACTTCCATCCTTGCTGTGATGGAGAAAAGGAAGAAAGTTCAAAAAGAAATTGGTGACCTGACAGAAAACCACCACTGGTTAAGAGACAGTTAGTTGCTTGTACTTACAATGTTGAAATATGCTTGCCAGATAAGATTTTAGTTTTACTTTTTCAAGGGTGTGTTCCTTCCCTACATTTCCCTTCTCAAAAGCTCCTCCACATTCCTGCACGATGCCTCCTTTCTGCAATCCACTGCGGAATCAGAGGGATGCTGGGTACCCTATAGCAGTGGTTCCCAAATTGGTCCTTGAGTACCCCCTTGCCAGTCAGGTTTTCAGGATATCCACAATGAATATGCATGACATTTGATTTGCATAAACTGCCTCCATTATATGCAAATCTCTTTCATGCATATTCATTGTGGATATCCTGAAAACCTGACTGGCAAGGAGGTTGGGAAACACTGCCCTATAGCTGTGGTTCCCAACCTTTTATTTTTTTTTTAGTTCCAAATAAAAGTTATTTAGATTTTAGCATAGAAAAAGACATTCACAACAAAACATGGGTCTCAATACTAAGACAGATAGGCCCCGGTTTATAAAGCTGTGGTGCAATACTACTGACACAGCCTATTCACTTTGAATGGGCTGTGTCGGCATTGTTGCGAGGCAGCCGCTAGTGCGGTTTTGTAAACAAGGGTGAGCGTGTTACTAATATAGTATGAAACTTGTATCAAACAGTGCAATCCCACCCTCCCTACCCACCCCTCTGTCTCCCTTCTGACTACCTCAACTGATCTTCCCACCCCTCTCCCTTCTGACCATCTCAACTGATCTTCAAAATAAATTTGAGGTATCAGTCACAAACCAGTAAACCACACCATCCATAGGGATGTAGAGGTGTCCTTCAGTAAAACAACAAAAACAAGCGGAAGGAATCCAGAAAGACCAAACTAAAATCACGGGTGTAGAAAAGCCAAAGTATTTTATTATGACCCTACACGGTCCGTGTTTCGGCCAAAAAGGCCTTCTTCAGGGGTCTACAGATTGGCATATACAGATATTCTTCCAAAGGTTCTCACAAATTGAGACAATCTCATAGTGCTATCCAAGCGAAGCGCAGACTTTAAAAAAATTCTTTTTTATTGACTATAGAGTCTAGTGCTCCCTGATTACTTCCCCCCCTGTACCTTGCAATAATGGAGGAGGAAGTAGCACTGCCTCCTTCTTTCAGTGCTGCCTCTAAAGTGGTGGTGCCCTACCCTGCCCAGTGGATCCTGGGATGCTCCCTTATATGGTAGGGAAGCCCCACCCAGTGCATCCCAGGATGTACAGGGGAAAGGTTTGGGGGCACCAGACCACCAGGGGTTGTGGGGGTTTGGGGGTAGAGTTGCCCACTGTGATACCAGGAAATGTTTTTGCTGTCAGGGGTGTTAGGGGGGCTAGAGGTCAACCGGACTTCCAGCTCCCCTGTGTCCCTGTGTTGGGGGATGGGGGAGGGAGAAGGCCAGTGGACCACCAGGGACACTTGTCTGGGGGGGGTTAGGGGGGTTGGAGGTCCATTGGACTACAGCTCCTTGCATTTAAGGGGGTGCTTGTAAGCATGCAAATGCATGCTGGACAGGGCTTCCTCTTACTCCCCAATGCTCATCAAACCCTAACGGCAGCTCCAAGTTGGTGTAGTTTGCCGTGGGAGCAGCACCAATGTTTGGCATGCTACCTGCTGAGCATTGGGGAGAAATAATTAATGCCCTATTTAGCATGCATTTGCATGCTACTTGCATTCAGAGCCTGCAAGCATTTTGTTTCACAAGCTCGTGGGCTCTGATTATGGGGCGAGAGCAAACGTGGGAGCTAGTATGGCACTAGTAGCCTCTAGTGCCCATGTTTGCTTCTGATCCTTGGCCCCTTAGTGGTGTAGAATGGGTAAAAGTGAATTTTTTTACTCTTTCAAAAACTAGAAAGACTAGGGGACACAATAAAGTTACATAGTAGATCTTTTGAAATGAATAAGAGGAAATATTTTTTCACTCAATGAATAGTTAAGCTCTGGAATTCATTGCCAGAAGATATGGTAACAGCGGTTAGTGTATCTGGGTGTAAAAAGGTTTGGACAAGTTCCTGGAGGAAAAGTCCATAATCTGCTATTGAGATAGACATGGAGAAAACCACTACTTATCCCTGGGATGATACTATTTGGGTTTCTGCCAGGTACTTGTGACTTGAATTGGCCACTGTTGGAAACAGGATACTGGGCTAGATGGATCATTGGTCTGACCCAGAATGGCTATTCTTATGTTCTTATTGCAATAATGTTGGGATCTTATGGCACACTCAGACTGCAGCTGTGATAAACTTCAAAGCATGGCCAATGTTGTTGAAGAATGTACAGGGCTACAGGAATTCCATTAGGCCATTAACAGGTTCAGTGACAATTACTATCAAAATAAATAGACCAACTCCTATTTTGGAGGCTCTTATTTTGCATTATTTGCTACTAGAACACGTTGATAGCCCAGGCCAGATTAAGGTACAAGCAAATTAGGCACTTACCTAGGGCCCAGAAGGTTAAGGGGTGGGGGTGTGTGGGGAGGGCCTGTCTGATATGTTAAGGAGTTAGGAGGTTAGGGATTAAGAACTACAGAATCTGGAATTTTTAAGATTGTACAGATTTTAAAACTAACTGTCTTGAAGCCTGAATGATGGCTGAAGTGTCTTGATATTTTTCAGAGTTTTATTCTCTATAATTCTGCAATCCTCCCCCCTTTCAGACTGTGGTAGGATCCAGCCAATGGGAAGGAGGGGATGATCTACAAGGGAGACTGAGCTCTGTATGGTTGGAGCTTTGGAGAGAGCAAGTACAACCAGTAATTGTCCTTGGGGAAAGGAGTGTTGAGAAAGGTAGGATTGTAAAAGGAATGGGGGGAATGTGTGAGGGATTTGCAGCTGGTGGGAAGTGCAATAACCTTTCAGGATGATAGGCAGAACTGGTCGATGGGGCTGCATTGATTGAGTGAACACATGAACAGCAGGGCAACCCTAGAAGAGAGAGTGTTTGTTTATATGTATACATATTTGTGCCTGAAAAGTGAGAATGTGTGTGTGTGTATGTCTGGAAAAATGAGAGCATGCATGTGTGCCTGAAGAATAAGAGTGTATGCATATATGTGTGATTGAAGAGTGGATGTGTGCACAAGTGTCTGAATAGCAATGAGATCTATCTGTTTCTGGCAGGGACAGTCTGATGTATCTAGAATTTCCCTTTGAAAATTTGGACTGTAGTGGAGAAGTCCATTGATATAAACGTACCTGCTGTGCACATACTAAGTGAAGGAATATTTTCTGCCCGGGGAATTTACTTGTCTAAATATTGTTACCTGGGCAAATTCCTTTGAAAACTATCCTCATACTGCCTCTACTCTTTCAAAAGTACCAGGCAGAGATGGCTAATGCAGGGATTTTCAACCCAGTCCTCGGGGCACACCCAGCCAGTCGGGGTTTTAAGGATATCTCCATTGAATTCAGTAGTGATATCCTGAAAACCCTGACTGGCAGGATGTGCCCTAAGGACTGGATTGAAAACCTTTGGCTAAATGTAATTTCTTATGCTTCTTCAATTTGTGAAGCTATTTTCACACTTTATAAATTTGTAAGTTTGTTTCTCAGTCACATCAACTGTAAATCTCGCTCTCGGAGCAGTTCACTCTTGCCATCTCTGGTTTGTATTAAAGGCAATGAAAGGGGAAGATAACTTGCCTTACTTCTCTGATTCTCTGCCCGCTGCTCCAGAACTGCCAAATTAATCAATTCCAGAAGGAAAGTTTTTTGGCTAGTTTGTTTTTGAACCAACATCTTGATTTTGAGGTGGGGGGAGGGGAGTTACTGTGGTAAAATATTGGATTTTACCACAGCTCAATTTAGTGTATGAGTTACTTGTGGTAACTCAGTACCGCAGATTAGCCACTCCCACAGTAAAGGAATAATGTGATTTACAGTCAGCATTGCAAGATGGTTTATTCTGTTCCCTGGGGGCATCGGTTGGCCCAGTATTACTGGGGAGTCTTTGTAAAGGGACTGGAGCTGTATACATATCAAATGTGGACCCAGCTCCTGCTATCACCATTTCCCCCAGCAAAGACCCCTCTGAAAAAGAAACTCATCCCGCACTGCCACTAAACAGTCAACTCCATTCCCCAAGCCATTTTGAAAACCTCAAGTCTAAACCCTCCCCTCACACTGCTGTGCCCCCCCACCCTGGACCCCTCAATCCCTTAAGACAATAACCTCTCCCCTGCCAAAACCCCCTCCTGGGCCTACCTTGCTAGTCCCTAGTGGTCTAGTGGTATGGGGCAGGAATGATTCCAGTGAACTCCGCTCACTGGACAAATCTCTCTTGTCGTCCCCCTTCTCCTCCACTGCTAACTCCAGGCTTCGCTCCTTTTCTCTCGTGGCACCTTATGCCTGGAATAGACTTCCTGGACCTATACGTCTAGCTCCATCTATACCTGTTTTCAAATCTCTGCTGTAAACCCACCTTTTCACTGCTGCTTTTTAGCTCCCATTACTTCCCTCACCCGTAACTGTCTTGTCTGTCTGTATTATTTAGATTGTAAGCTCTTTTGAGCAGGGACTGTGTCTTTGTATCAGGTGTTCAGCGCTGCGTGCGTCTGGTAGTGCTATACAAATGCTAATAATAATTGCTACTGTCCTTGTGGCTCTGAGTTCAAAGTGGCTTTTTGTGACCTTTAGTAATAGTCTTACGATACTACCCTTGCTGCTGCCCCATACACAGGGATTAGCAAGGTAGGCCTATGCAGTGGGCTTACAGGGAATTGGGGATGGGAGTCATTGACTGCTGGTTTGGGGAGATTTGGGCAGTGAGGGAAGGCCTTGTAATGGGAGTTTTCAAAGTGTCTTTGGGGGTGGGATTCTGTTTGGGGTGGGAAAGGCTGTGCGTGATATATATATATATATATATATATATATATATATACTGTTCTGGCCCCTTTAAGATGGCACCCAGTGGCACTGGAACACATGTTAGTGGCCTGATGCTCAAGGGCGAAAGAAAAAAAACACCAGTTCAGAGCTGGCATTATTTTTCCATAAATAGCACAACTTCCGAAGTTCAATGCAAGTTGCAATATTTGATTTATGCAATAATGAAGTATGAAAAGAACAATAATCTAACTGCTGTGTATTATTGTGTGTAAGCTTCTACCGTACAGAATCTGGAACGCCCTATAGACATACAGTGGGCCATTTTTCTTTTTTTGGTTGGGTGGGGGGGGGGAGGGGCTCACTTCTCTGGTACCTCTAGTCCAATTTGGCACATTTTCAAACTTGATGTCTTTTTTTTTTTTTTACTGCTTTTACCCACTGCCAGGTTTCGTCGCATCTCATTAAATTTTGAAAGAGTTATTTTGTCTTTAGACAGATATTCTCAACATTTTTTTTTTTTTTTTGTATAATTCTTTCCAACTTCTGTTGGGTCAGAAAGAACAATAAATGTATCTGAGCAACTTTGAAAAAATTGCACATGAATGGAGAGGAAGTGGTTTTGTAACTCTTGAGTTATAAAGCCCACTGGTTGGTTATGGAAATCCACACCTCTTAAGAATGTGTCCTGTTCTTATAATGCATACTTCAGTGCACTACCTAACACAAAGAGGAAACTCATTTTGCTTATTTGTAATAAAATGTTGGAAACAACTTACTCTAGATAGTTAAAACCAAAAAGGTTGCACTGATTCTGGTTCAGTACATACAGGATAGGTATTTCTGCAGCTGCTTCAGTTGTTTCAATTTGCAGATGAGACAAAACTGTAAGTAATTGCAGGAGGACCTTAAGAAACTGGAGTCTGGGTATCCAAATGGCAGAAGAAATTTAATGTGGACAAATGCAAAGTTGTCTGATGTTAGGGTCCACCTTAGAGTCGGCACTCAAGAAAAAGATCTAGGTGTCATTGTAGACAATACTTTGAAATCTTCCGCCCTGTGTGCGGCGGCGGCCAAAATAGCAAATGAGATTTTAGGAATTAGGAAAGGGATGCAAAATAAGACCAAGAATATTAATAATGCCTCTGTATCGCTCCATGGTGCGACCTCACCTTGAGTATTGCGTTCCATTTTGGCCGCCATATCTAAAAAAAATATAGTGGAATTTAGAAAAAGTTCAAAGAAGAGCGACCAAAATGATAAAGGGATGGAACTCCTCCCATACAAGGAAAGGTTAAAGAGGTTAGGGCTCTTCAGCTTGGAAAAAAGATGATTGAGGTCTACAAAATCCAGAGTGGTGTAGAACAGGTAAAAGTGAATTAATTTTTCACTCTTTCAAAAAGTACAAAGAGCAGGGCACACTCAATGAAATTGCATGGAAATACTTTGAGTACATAGGAGGAAATATTTTTTCACTCAAAAGAATAGTTAAGCCCTGGAACTTGTTGCCGGAGGATGTGATAACAGTGATTAGCATATCTGGATTTTGAAAAGGTTTGGACAAGTTCCTGGAGGAAAAGTCTATAGACTGATATTGAGATGGACATGGGGAAGCCACTACTTGCCCCGGGACTGGTAGCATGGACTATTGGAACTATTTGGGTTTCTGCCAGGTACTTGTGACCTGGATTGGCCACTGTTGGAAGCAGGATACTGGTCTAGAGGGTCCATTGGTCTGACCCAGGATGGCTATTCTTATAATTGCTAACTGGATAGATTGTTGAATTAAGTGAATAAAGGAGTGGATATTGATTGACTACACAGATGGATGGTTGATTGTGACTGAAGAGATGGATGCTGATCATGATAAAAAGATAATGCAGTTTCCTGAGGAGAGGGGCTGTGGAGTACCTTGCTTTCTGATATCAAGATGGGGATTTTTATCCTCAGATAAGGACTTGGGTCTCTAGAGATGACCAGTATGGTCAAAGGTTATACCTTGAGTTAAGACAAGCCAGGTAGATCTCGGAGAGAATGGGCCACTTACACCATTTAGCCTATAAAAACAAAGGTTGTGCCCTAGCAAAAAGCTGCTGGCTTTAGCTTACAGGCTCTCAGTACAATGCAATACATAGGGGGCACTATTCATTTGTAGCAGTTAGTGTTACTTTAAATGCTGACCACTGCTGGCTATCAAGGTACCATCACTGAATATTCAGGTGTTTGATGGTGCCCAGGACTTGTGGAGATGTGGCCGATATTCAGTACCGTACTTGGATAGCTATCTGGCCATAATTAGGACAAGATTATATGTGGTCCCATATGACTGGTGTGGTATCAGGGCAGCAGAACTGAATATTTGTGGTGCTTAGATGCTCTGTCCTAAGTCCACCCCAGCACTATTTGAATAATGCTGCGATGGTCCAGTTAAGTGCTGTTGAATATTGCCCTAGGGCCAGCCAGTGTGATTTAACTAGGCAGGAGACTCTCCTGTTTGGTTAAATCATTTTAAATGTCAACCCCATAATGGCTTATGCTCAAGTCTTGGGGGGCAGATCATTTCTTTGTAACAGATGTCGTTTGCAGCTCTCAAGTCATTTTGCACTTTCTGGAGTACCAGTTTAGCGTGGGTCTTCCCAGCACTAAACTTTGGGTGCTATTTATCAAATTCCTCCCACAGTGTCTTGCAAAAGTCTTCACAGCCTCTTGCACTTTTCACATTCTGCTGTCTTTTAAGATTGTCCATTGAGGCAATCTGTGTCTGTAGGTCTGCATTGGTAAAAACGTTGATGTTTGACGTTTTGGAGAGGCGACTGCTGACCCTGCACCATGCTACTTTGTGAGTATTGTGCTTTATATACAACGTTTTTACCGATAGCAGACCTACAGACACAGATTGCCTCAACGAACAATCTTAAAAGATAGTATAGACTCGTGAGGCAGGCCAGTTGGCTGAAACATGGCTGTCGAGTCTTTTACAATATTGACTTGGATTCATCGTGTGGTTTGAGCCATATAATAAACTTGGACTTTTACTATATCATCCCAAGACTTTTTATTCCTGTCATCTTCTGTGTCCTTTGCCACACACTGGAACAGCCATTTGCTGCTATAAAAACAGAGAAACGTAGAGACCATATGGCCTATCCAGTCTGCCCAACCATGCCATCTACTCTCTTCCCTATTGGAGATCCTATGTCCAAAGCTCTCTTGAATTCAGATATTGGTTTAGTCTCTACCACTTCCGTTCCACGAATTCACCACCCTTTCCGTGAAGAAGTATTTTCTCAGGTTACTCTGTCAGTTCCCTTTCACCTTCATCCTATGCACCCTCATTCTAGAGCTTGCTTTCAACTGAAATAGACTCACTTCCTGTGCATTTATGCCACATAGGTATTTATGTTTCAACAATTTTTATTGAAGACAAACTGAACTTACACTTCACAATAGGATGTACCTGATAATCAGAAATACTGTATCCTGTTACACTCTGTAATACCTTATTATACATTGCTTCATCTTCAAATTTGTATTTTCCTCTCCTCCTATCTTCCCCCCTCCCCCCCCCTTTTCCCCCTTCCCCCCTCCCCTCCCCCAAGGATTACACTGCGTTTATTACAAATTCCTATCATATGACATCATTCTGGCCCATCATAGCTTGTTAAGTACAAGACTTCTACCACGATGTGTAAGAGTACTTATAAAGGGTCCCCAAATCTTTAAAAATCGATTTTTCCTTTTGTAGGAGCTTTTAGCCTCTTTCAGCTCCCACATCAACAATTGGTGTATTTGATTTCTCCAATGCCAGTACTCAGGAGGATCAGATGTAGTCCATGACTGCAAGATACATTTCCTTGCAAGTAAATACAATTTGCGGCAAAGTAGCTTTTCATCTGCCCTCACTCCCCTAAAAGAGTCCGGGCAATCCAGGACCAATTGTATAACTGTTCCTCGGACCCGCCGTGACACCACAAGGGACACAAAGTTCTCCACTCTTCTCCAGAACTGTTGTATTCTTATACATTCCCAAAATGCATGATAGTAAGTATTTTCAGTGCTATTACATTTCAAACATATGGGCGTATGTATACCTCCTGCTCTAAATAGTTGTACTTGCGTGAAGTATGCCCTGTATAAAACCCGGAAAGCGCATTCTCGATAAAGTGCCCCACTTATCAGTTTAGGTATTCCTTTTATATGAGCTACAATATCCCAATTTGCAAGACTTGTCCCCACATCAGCTTCCCATCTTTGTCTAAGCTGGGCTAACTCTGCCCCAGGTCTTAACAACCATATCTTCCCTTGAATGGCAGAAACGGATGGGGCTTCTTCTGAGATCTCTATAAACAGCTCCTGAATCTTTTTACCTAAACCATTTTTTAGTGCTTCAATATCTAGGGTCTTGATATAGTGTTTCAACTGACAGTGAGCATATATATCGCCCCATGCTAATTCCCCCTGTTGGAATATTTGCCCTAATTGTTTGATCTGACCCTCTGAATTAACCACCTGTCCTATGTTCCTAATACCTGCCTGTGCCCACCTCACAAAAGCCTGATTCTCTAATCCAGGTTGAAATCCTGGGTTCCCCACAATAGTGAGAAGCCCTGTTGTGTGTACGTCTCCCCCCAAACACTTCCCCAGGAACTTCCATGCAGTCTGCAGTGGTCCTAAAAGCGTTGACTGCCGAATAGCCCTTGGCAGTGTTGGTCTATTTGTATGCAATAAAGATACCAATGTATATGGTTTAAAAAGATCTTCCTCCACATCGATGGGTGTATGATAATCAGTGGAAAGCGCCCAGTCCCTAACATGACGTGAGAGACATGCTATGTTATAATATTGCATATTAGGTAACCCCAGCCCTCCCTGCTGCCACCCTCCCCATAGACGCGTTAAACATATTTTGGCCTTTTTGTGTGCCCAGCAGAATTTCGAAACTAAGCGATAGAAAAGTCTTAAGTCCTTTTTTAACAAAGCTAATGGTAAGATTTGTAACGTATATAACCATCTGGGTAGGATTACCATTCTAATGAGACATATCCTTCCCGATAGGGACAGTGTCAGTGGGCGCCATATTTCCAATTGCTGCTCTGTTTTGTCCAGAAGTCTTTTAACATTTAAACTATAAAGGTTCTTTGTCTGTGTGGTAAGTAAGACCCCCAGGTACCTAAACGATTCCACCTCCCACCTCAGCGGGAATTGGTCTGCCCATAATCGCTTCGTGTTTTCCGGTATCGCTAATGCTTCTGATTTTTCAAAATTCAATTTGAACCCCGAGAAAGTCCCAAACTCCTGAAAAAGTTCCAAGAGAGCTGCCAGGGACTCCTGCGGTTCCGTAAGTAATACCAGGAGGTCATCAGCGAACGCCGCAACCTTAAACTCTTGAGTCCCAAACGGCACCCTGTGTATCGCCCGACATGAGCATATATCTCGGATCAAGGGGTCCAGATACAGGGCAAATAGCAGGGGAGACAAAGGGCACCCCTGCCTGGTCCCCCTTCGTATCTCAAATTCTCCAGAGTTTACCCCATTCACCATCACTCTAGCCCTTGGGTCAAAGTATAAAGTTTTAATCGCCTGTATAAACCATCCCTGAAATCCATATGTATGTAGGACAGAAAACAAAAAAGGCCACTCCACGCAGGTCAAACGCCTTTTCCGCATCAAAACTTATCATAATTGAGGCCTTACCTGTCCTCTCTATTCTTTCTAAGGAAGCTAAAATACGTCTTAAATTCCTTGTCACCGATCTTCCCTGCACGAACCCCACTTGTGCTTCATGTACTATATCTGGGAGCACTCCACTCAATCTATTGGCAAGTATTTTCGCCAATAATTTTACCTCTTGATTTAGAAGGGATATAGGTCTATATGATGTCACTAGTGTAGGGTCTCGTTGTGGTTTTGGCAATACTATAATTTGAGCTAGGTTAAGGTGACTCGGCAAACGGCCCTGTGTTACCCAGGAATTAAATGCTTTAGTCAGCACTGGCACTATAGGGTCTCCCATCATTTTGTAAAATTCTGCCTTAAGTCCATCCGGGCCCGGTGTTTTCCCCATCTTACTCTTAGCAATAGCCCAGCTAACCTCATCCGTGGTAACAGGCCCATTCAGTCTTTTGTTGTCTAATTGTGTTATGGTAGGTGTTATAATATTACCCAAATACAAATCACTTGCTAGGCCTTCCTCGTCCTCTGTATCGTATAATTGTTCATAAAAAGTTTTAAATACTTCCCTAATTTCCTCATCGGTGTGAAGAAGTTGCCCCCCCTGTCGAAGTGTCAGTATTTGTCTCTTAATTTTCTTTGGGGATGCCAATCTCGCCAACATTTTTTCCGCCTTTATTCCCATATTTATAGAGATGATATTTATAATACTGTTGTGATTTGACCGCTCGTTCATGAATTAACGAATTTAAAGTAGTTTGGACCGCCAGGATGTCCCGCTGGACTCCAGACGAGGGGCGTTGGCCAAACAGCTGTCGCAGTTGTCTTAACTGCCTTTCCAACCGTAAGATCTCTCTGTCCCTGGCCTTTTTATAATGGCTAACATAGCTGATTATATCGCCGCGCAGCACTGATTTGGCCGCCTCCCATAGTAGCGCGTCATCTGTTGTGGGCCCCTCGTTATGTCGCAGGTATTCTGTCCACTTCCCTAATAAATATTCTTTAAACTGCCCATCGTTATACAAGTAACTGGGGAATGCCCAGGTCTTTGCCATGATATTTTGCGACCCCGGATTCCAAACTGACCATACCGCAGCATGATCCGATATTACGCAGGGGCCAATTTCAGCCTCTGAAACCTCCGAGAAAAGCGATCGCGAGAACAACAGATAATCTATTCTAGAATGTGTGTTATGGGTCCTAGATTGATGGGTGTATTCCCTTTCTGTGGGGTGAAGTGTCCTCCAAACATCTATAAGGTTGAGTAATGTACAGAAATTAGGTAATCCCTTAGTCACAGGTCTTCTCTGTCCCAAAGGAGGGTTAGACTTATCCACTATTGGGTCCCACGTCATGTTAAAATCCCCTCTCAACAACAAGGGGGATGCGTCTACTTTAACCAACACTGCCACTAACCTTTTATAAAAATTTAGGTCCAACTGGTTTGGAGCATATATACTGCCCAGCACAACCTGCTGACGGGCCACCATCGCTGAAGCAAAAATAAAGCGTTCCTCTGGGTCTTTCACGATATTCGTGAGTTGAGAGGCCACTCCTTTCCTGATAAGCACAGCCACTCCCCCCTTACGCCCAACAGCTGCAGAGGCAATACAGTCGCCCACCCACCATCTCTCTAATTTAGCATGTTCACTGTCAGTTAGATGTGTTTCTTGCAGATATACTATATCTGCTCTTATTCGTTGTAAATAATGTAATATTTTGGATCTCTTTATTGGGGAGTTTATACCTCCAACATTCCATGTTACTATTTTAACCATGTTCTCTTAATTGCTCATAGGCAATGTGCCATGTCACATCCGTTTCCGCTTGGAAAAGCCAGCCCAGCCTCCGGCCCCTCCTTCTCCTCTTCCCCCAGATCCTTTGTTTTGATGTTGACCTATTTTCCATATACCCATATATAACAACTTTTATTTCCATTATCCACAGTGTAATCCCCCTGTTTGAACCCCTTCCCCTTCTTCCCCTCCCTCCCCTGTTCCTTCCCCTAAAGTTACCCTGCCCTTCCTTTTCCCCGATGTCCCCCGAAGGAGTTAGGTCACCTCTAACGCCCCCTCCACCCCAAACCTTAAATCTTAAAACCCATTCTCCTTGTTTACCCTTTTATGATTCTCTGTAGCCACCCAAGATCTTACTCAAGTCTTTCTATCTCTTATCATATTATTGTAAAACATTAGTGTTCTTTCTGCAACCAATCTTACCCTTCTATTTGTCTCATTTCAATGCTGCTTATACATTCCAAGATCTGGTGTCCCTGATTAACTTTAACCAAACCATGATAAAGTCTCCGTTAGTTAGTTTTAATGCCGCTCAAAGTTTTCCACTTTTCCAGTTTATGGTCTTGTACAGTTTCTCAATGACCTTTTCTTTCTTTCTTTTTTCTTTTTCTTTTTTCTTTCTTTTGGTGAAGTATTAAAATCCAAAACTGAAACTCTTTTAAACGAATCCTCTTAACAGATAAATTCCGTCTGCGCCACTGCGCCTTCCAATTGCCAAATCGATTATGATTTTTACTTCCATCTCAGCGCTCACAATCCAGTTGGTGTAAAAACCTTTGCGCCTCCTCCACTGATGAATAAATCTCTGTAGATGACTTATATGTAATCCGGAGCCTTGCTGGGTACATCAACGCGAAGCGAATCTTACGTTTCACTAATTCTGTGCAGATGGGGGAGAACAGCTTCCGTTGAGCTGAGACCCCTGCTGAATAGTCTTGAAAACATAATATTTTCTGGTCTCCGCTTATCAGCTCCTTACCACTTCTAATCGCCTGTAAAATTGCTGTTTTATGAGCGAAATTGAGGACTTTGCAGATTATCACTCTGGGCCTTATCACATTTGCCTGTTTTAATCCCAAGCGGTGTGCCCTTTCAATCCGCAAAGGTCCCAGTGTTGCAGGGAGCTCCAGTTCCTTCGCCAACCAAGTTTCCAGATAACTTTTTAAGTCGCGTTCTCCCTGATTTTCAGGGATTCCCACTAGACGCAAATTATTGCGCCTAGATCTATTTTCTAAATCCTCTATTTTAGCCACAAAACTTTCAACCTGCTTTGTGAGCTTGGTTTGTGCCTCTTCTAATTTCACCATGCGGTCTTCCACATCACTAGCTCGCTGCTGGTATGCTGCCATATCCACTCCTATTTGGGCTACATTATTATTTAAAGTCTCCAACTTCGTAGCCAAAGTGCCCAGTTTTGTCTCCAGGATCACTTCCATGGCGCTCGTGACCTCGCCGACAATTTCGGCTGCCCAGGCGGATCCTACCTGCGAGGCCGCCGGGCTTGCCGGAGCCGCCATCTTGTCCTCCGTTACTTTGCTTTTATCTTTTCTCAAATTCTTCGCTGCCATCTGTGGAATTCTTTTCGGCGTTTGGTTGCGGTTTCCGCTTTATTTGTCTTTCAAATTGGGTGAATTTCACGCTGTTTTCAAGGCCGATAATTGCCGATTTGGCGGGTAGAGAGCGGGAGCGAAGCTATCAGCGTCCTCTCCCGAACATAGCGTCACGTGACCTCGCCACATAGGTATTTAAATGTCTCTCTTATCTCTCCCCTCTCCTGCCTTTTTTCCAAAGATCTTTGTCTGTCCCCATATGCTTTATGGGAAAGAAAGCCAGCAGATCAATGTCACAACAAAGATTTTATTGAAGATACCGGTCTCCAGAATTGTACACAATATTTTAAATGAGGTCTCGCCAGAGTCTTACAGGGCAGAGGCATAGCTAGGTGGGACGCCAGGGGAGCAACTACCCAAACTGACTTCTGTCAGCGCCTGTGCCTATTTTTCAGGCGGTCCAGTACACCTACATAGTCCACACTCTGCTGCCACTGTCATCACAACCTGGCTTACTCTTCTATACAGGAGCATCATCACCTCCTTTTAACTACTGTCCATTCCTCTCCCTGTGCACCCAAACATCCTTCCAGCTTTTGCCGTCGCCTTTTCTACCCGTTTGACCACCTTAAGGTCATCACATATGATCACACCGAAGTCCCGCTCACCATGCCAATTTTAAAACAAAGTGCCCAGCAAACATACATATATTTCTGATGTCATTCATGCGCAGTGTGCCTGTTTTACAAATTTGTGAGTGCAATTGGTGCCTGAAGTTAGATGCCCTTTATAGAATTGCCCTTCACACATTTAATTTGAGCCTGTTGAACAGTAGTGGCAGTGATTGGCAGTTTTCACATATAGTATATGCAGCACTGTACGTGGCAGTTAAAATAAAAATGTTTACTTCTTCTGAAAATTATTCTCAGTATGTACTGGAACTGTGACCCCTTTTTGGAAAAAGTTTAGGAAAGATTTTGTTGGCATAATTAATCAAGACGGCCAATATTTAGTGCTATTTAAGAAGCCAGGAACGGCTTCTGGACTGTTAAATAGTGCTAAGCTGACTAAGTGCTAATATTCAGCACAAGATAGCCAGTTATCTCCGCTGAATATTTTGAAAACACGGCGGCGCTGGGCATGGTAGCGATAGCGAGCAAGAAAAAGTGGGGTACTTTCCTGCCCCTGAAGAAGCCACTGGACCACCAGGGCTGTTCAAAGTAGGACCGAGGAGGGCCCACTTTGGCTCAGGGGTCTGTAGTGTATGGGAGGGGGCAGCAACTGTTGCGGTGGGGGGGGCGGGCAATGGCCATGGGGGCCTCAATAACCTTTACTGCCAGGGGGCATATATTCAGCCTGCTCTCCCCTGCACTGAATATGTGCTTCAGGGGTGTTTGTTGGGATGTGCCGTGGTGGCTATTTTTATGTGATTTATTTGGACACTATATGTTAACAGGGGTTTAATTTTATTAGGTTTGGATTTGTTGTTGGATGTGTCTTCTGAACCAGTTGATGATGATTCTCTGTTTTTTTAAATTTTGCCTGAATTTGAGTGGATCCTATCCTATTTTATAAAATGGTGTTATCTTTTTATTTCATTTTACTATGTGCACTGCTATGACCTCCTTCTGCAGTAATGGTGGTGTAAGCCCCTTTGTTGTATAGGTGAGCTAGGCGACTGCCTAAATAAAGAATATTTTTGGTAGGGCCAGGGCCAAGATTAAGGCTGGAGGGCCCGGCAAGCAAGGCATCAGACTTCTATTCACACACAAATCCAGACCACATATGAAGTAACTTAAAACAAGCTAGAACTTTACTGCACTCTCAGTAAATAAGGCACAGATGAAAACTTGCAGTTAATTCAAACAGTAACTTATATTAATTGGCAATCCTTTTCTCCTACTCACTTCTTAAAATTCAGTGCTACTCAGTGTAGGCTGATGATATTCAGATAATTATTTGCACAGTTCAGTAAGATGTCATACTTGAACAAGCTGATGGTCATACACATTAACAGATACCTTTTCTGCTGTAGCCTGATACAGTGAAAGACGTTACCCTTGTTCTCTTAAATTTCCTTCCACTCTGCCATAGGTGTAGGGTCTCAAGAAGGTGGTGTGTGGGCTGCCCGGGTGTTGGGGCTAAATGTCCTGATTACCTTCTACCTACTCCTTCCACTTAGGAATATATGGGCTGAGAAGGGCCACCTCACTTCCTCACTATAGCAAGCCAGCATGTAGTTTCGGATCTGTCACGTCTCTAGTTTCTGAATCCTTGCTTCTGCAAGTGTCACTATATCTAACTGGTTGGGTATAGACGGGTTAATTCTCTCTCTCTCATCGGGAGCCAGCTGCAGGCATTGGCAGAAGTGGAACTCTCCCTTGACAGATATGGTTAGCAGCGTGAGAGGTTCCAAGGTCAATTTTTCGGCGGCAAAGCCAGAGTTTAAATCTTCCAAGGAGTATACTAACTACTGCCATTAGCAACTCCACTTTAGAAGGTCCAACTTCTCCCTGATTCTAGGCTTCCTTTCCAGAAACTACTAGGAATTGCTTTCATCTTCTGGCAGGATCTGGAGCCTGAAGGTCCGAGTACCTCCTGCAATAGAACAGGTGCAGGAGGCACACAGGAAAAATAGCAGGCCAGACGTGCAGCTGAGAGACCCTAGGTCTGCAGATTAAAAAAAGAAAAAGCCACCAATCAAGGAGGTTTAATAGACAGAAGACCAAGTGACTTCAAAATGTTGAAACCAATGAGGTCAGTCTCAGTTTCCCCTTCCGTGCGCAGCCGTCATTGTCATTCACTCAAAACAAGCAAGCAAACCTATGAGCTGCTGCATCCACGTTGTTGCTCTTTATTGTTGGTAGCGTTTTGTATTTAATCTCGCTTATATTTTCAAACATGCCGACTTGTGCAGTATACTGATGTACACAGAATAAGTATAATAACGGAATAACTTTTCATAGGTAGAGTAGTAATTTGTTATAAATCGTAACCAGTGTGTCATTTGGAGGAGCTAGTTATAGGGACACCTTAGCATGTGTTATGTTTGTGCAGAGATTTTTTTTCTCCTGGTAAAGGGCCACTAAAATAGATATGTTATGAGAATCAAATGCTCAACATTCAGAGTTTCTATCTATTTATGACATTTATATCCCACATTAAACTTGAATTAGGTTGAAACCTGGGAGCATTTTAAATCTTTATTTTTTTTTCTCTCTGTGCTTACATCAAAAGAAAAAGATAGCATGTGGGAACTTGCTGCTTTTGTTTTGTGGATTGCAGAGGTATCTTATAAAAATGCACTTGATATTTTTATTACAATTATTTAAGACAGATATTGAATCATAAGGGCAGAGCTACTACCTTCATGCAGAAGTTGTCAGTCTAAATGTGCCAGCATTGTCCAGTTCAGCACACTATTAGCCACCAAGTTCATACACAGTTAATTATGGAAAATAAATCTGTTGGTTCAGGCTGCC
Organism: Microcaecilia unicolor; assembly: GCF_901765095.1. Lineage (NCBI taxonomy): Eukaryota > Metazoa > Chordata > Amphibia > Gymnophiona > Siphonopidae > Microcaecilia > Microcaecilia unicolor. Next base: position 159,940,852 of record NC_044035.1, read on the forward strand.
TGCTCTGTGAATATTCCATCATTGTTTCATTATTGCTACTATATATAACATATGGGCATTTGCTTTAAACTTTGATTGTGTTAATTTGTTTATTCAGACCTTACATACATATGGTTTGCTCTTTAAACCCAAAGGTGAACCCTAAGGGTGGTTGAACAATTAGGTATAAACGGTATTGTTTGACTTGTTTTGGAGTGCTTTGGGTCCTGCTGATCTGTGCATCTGTTGTCTGGAATTTTGGAAGATGGAAATAAGGAAATAAAAATTAAATTTTGGATATACTCTGTGGAAGGTGGTGTTTACTTTTGCAATGTGATGTATGCCTGTTCTGGTGTGTGCATGTGATAATCTTTGCATAACTTGTCTATACTTATGGCTATGATTTCTAAACATGTGGTATCATTAAAGGACAAACTTTTAAATGGCTAGTTGGGTATATATGCTAATCTCAGCTTTGTTAAATGTTTCAGACATACCCATCTATTTGTTCCCATGTTATAACTGAATTCTATTATTCTGTCTCGCTATATTTTCAAATGTAAGCCACATTGAATCCGACTTTGCTTGGGATAATGTGTGATACAAATGTAAAAAAAAAATCCTTTATCCTCCACCTTTTTAAGACACTGCCTACCTGCTGGATAGTGATGGCACAAGGAAAGCAAGTTTGGTCCAGTGAAGACTAACTCAAAATAACCTGTTCCTTAGCTGGGCCCTAGTATTATCATATTAAAAATGTGATTATATGCCTCTGTGGTTATGTTTCACTAATAAGTTAAACGATTATATATTTTTGAAAGGATTATATTTATTATTTATTTATTATATTTGTATCCCGCACTTTCCCACTAAAAGCAGGCTCAATGCGGCTTACATAGTAATAGATAACACAGAATTTTGTTATGTAAAGTAGGAAATTAAGTATAACATAATAAAAGGATGGATGGGTAGTAAATATAAATATAGGATGCATAACTACCGACACAAACATACATTTATTGATTCAATATCACAATTCCTCATGTACAGCCACAAAACAATTTTTTAGGTGGATAATGTTCCTTTTATTATCGACCAGATAACAGTTTTCAGTTTTGGCACAGTATAAGTCATCACAAGAATAAAATATAAGTAACCAATTTACTGCATTAGGGGCTTATAGCCTATTTATGGTTAAACCAAACAAAAGAGAACTACATGAAACAAAATATTTATTTTTATTTTGACTTATAAAACCACTTGCCCCTGAAACGTGTTCTAAACAGAATAATCCATTTGTGTATCTAAAAGGTAAACTTCTATAAAACAGATGAAGATGTGATTTCCATGTGCCCCAGTGAAAGGAGAGTTTAATTCTACTTCCATTTTATTTCAATATATTCCATCATCTTTATAACAGTTAAGATGAACCCATCAGGAAACAGGATATCCTCACTGAAATCTGGCCATCTGTATTGTATAGAACAGTGAAGAATAATGAGCACAAACTACTGAGTTTATAATTGCTGTTTCTACCAGCTACAATAATTTGTGAAGCTGTTTAGTGATATTAAATTTTCTCCATCTTTTAAGGCACTGCCTATCTAACTGAAACATCTTTAGACTTGTTACAGATGGACCAACAATAAAGAACCACAATGTGGATGCAGCAGCTTTGTTTGCTTGCTTTGTTTTGAGTGAATGACAATGACAGCTGCGTGGGGGGGGGGGGGGGGGGGAGTGGAAAGTGGAAACGGAGATTAACCAAATTGGCTTCCTTGCTTACAGTGGACTAGATAGGCTCTCCTATCTATTAAACCTCCTTGCCTAAGAGCAGACAGAAAAGATGTCTGCCAGCCACTAGCTAGATACAGACACTGATGAACAGCAAGGGGATAAATACATACTGCCATATGCTGTATATTTTCCTATACTGTTACAGTGGTATAGCAAGATGTAATAAACTCTATACTATTTAACTGACTAGGAGCCTTCCTACCCCTTTTAAATGTCTACCTCATAGTAGCAAGGTATTGACAGACAAGGGCTTTTTGTATCAACCTGTCTGCTAAGTTGTCCCCCCTCCCCTCTTGCTGTCTGTCAGTTCACCACCTTACCTTGAACTTACCACTTTCACTTAGCAGTTTAGCTAACTGCAGGAGGTTTCTACTTATTCTTTTTCGCTGTTAGCTGGGTAGTATCTAGGCAACCTCTGATAGACAATCTGACAACCCTCCCTGAGAGCTTAGACTAGAGGAAGCCTGTCACTTGGTTGCAACTTGACATAGGGCTAGATTCAATAAATGGTGCCCAAAGTTAGGTGCCAGGATGATCCATGCTAAGCTTGTATTCTGTAAAGGGTGCTCTCCATAGAGCATCCTTTATAGAACACTAGCTTAGCGCATGTATAAATTCACTATTCTGTAAACAGTGCTCTGAGTTGGGCACCGTTTACGCAGTAGCGCATAGTGCTGGGATCTGCGTTCAACTTTTAGGCATGAGGATTTAGACCAGCTGAACTCTGGGATCCTCCAACTTCTGTAATAGTGCATGCATCTTAACACCCCCAACTCACCCATGCCCCTTCCATGGCTATGCTCCTTTTTCAGTTCCATGCTAAAGGAGTTAAGCGTGCATCTTTATAGGATTGCACTTAGCAAAATGTGCATGTAAATCAAAATTGTTGTCGGCGCCAATTAACACCCAGTTATTGGCACTAGTAGCCTTGTTGCTTAAATTGCATGTGCAAATTGGGCACATGCCCAAATTTACACATGTAATTTTAGACACTGTTTATAAAAGCCCCCTGTTTTTACATTTAACTTCAGGTGAAAGCATTTACTGGCGCCCAACTCATGGCAGTTAGGTGCACAAATGCAGGTATTCTATAACATCATGCTTAAACCCAACCCATCCCCTATCTTCTAATGTTCCTCCCATGAAAAGGTGCAGAGAAGGGTGCTGAAAATGATAAAGGGGATGGGACGACTTCCCTATGAGGAAAGGTTAAAGCGGCTAGCGTTCTTCAGCTTGGAGAAAAGGCGGCTGAGGGGAGATATGATAGAGGTCTATAACATAATGAGTGGAGTTGAACGGGTAGATGTGAAGCATCTGTTTACGTTTTCCAAAAATACTAGGACTAGGGGGCATGCGATGAAGCTACAATGTAGTAAATTTAAAATGAATCGGAGAAAGTTTTCTTCACTCAACATGTAATTAAACTCTGGAATTCGTTGCCAGAGAATGTGGTAAAGGCAGTTAGCTTAGCGGAGTTTAAAAAAGGAATAGTCCATAGACCATTGTTAAATGGACTTGGGGAAAATCCACTATTTCTGGGGTAAGCAGTATAAAATGTTTTGTACTTTTTTGGGATCTTGCCAGGTATTTGTGACGTTGATTGGCCACTGTTGGAAACAGGATGCTGGACTTGATGGACCTTTGATCTTTCCCAATATGGCAATACTTACTTATGACCACGCCCCCTTTGACATTGCACATGTTACAGAATAGGGTGTAGGGCAGATTCCTGCGTACCTCCTAATTACTACCAATTAAGTGCTTGCTAAAATGAATATATTCATAAATGAAAGCGCTCATAACTATTTTGAAATATTTTGGCCTTTAATTGCTTTCATAAACAGACAATGATCAGAGCGCAAGTTGCATGTGATGTGCTTTACCTTGCGTTATCTTAATACATTTGAAAGCAGCTTCTGAAAGTTATTCTTCCTTCTTCAGCTTAGGGCATTTATTTCACTACTACTACTACTACTTGTCACTTCTGCAGCACTGCACACAAAACATGTAAGAGACAGTCCCTGCTCGACGGAGCTTATGATCCTACTCAGGACAAATAAGGGATTAGGGAGTTATTTACTATGGAAATGATTAAAACAGACATGGGTACAGAACAAGTGAATAGGGAATTAAGAGTTAAAAGCAGCCTCAAAGAGGTGGGCTTTTAGCCTAGATTTGAATAGGGCCAGAGATAACATGACCTACTGACTCAGGAAGTCTGTTCCAGGCAGAGGGCACCAGCAAGAAGAAAGAAACGGGTCTGGAGTTAAGTTGGGTAGAGAAGGGTACAGATAAGAGTGACTTATCTGATGAATAGAGTTCCTGGGGAGGAGAGTATGGAAAGATTCTGAGGAGCTGCAGAATAAATGTAATTGCAAGTCAGTAAGAGGAATTTGAACTGTATACAGAAAGGGAGAGTAAATGAAGAAAAATCTGTTTACACAGGTCTTCTCATTGAACTCTGGTATTTACTAACTGGCCTGGAAATATCTACATTAGGGATATCCCTCCTTATTTTTTCTGTGTATCCATATTCATTTTGGTTCTTTTCCTGAAATATGATTTAACTGGATTGAGCGATAAAGGTTTGTTCTTTGTCAGCACAGTTTCCAGAGTTCATGCTTCAGTAAAGAAAAGGTACTGCAGAAGAGTTCAAGTTCAGAGAAACATTTGTAGTGATGGAGTCTGGCTGAATCCTGCCCGAGAACGCAGGGTGCAGAGTTGGTTTGAAAAGGTACAGGATTGAAGCGGGGCACCGCCACACCACAATGGTGTTTCCTGTCCCTTGCCCTGCTTGGCCTTGCTTCCCTGCCATCAGGAGGAGGCACAGGCAGGAGAGTATATCATTGCTTTTACAGCAGCAGATGGTCTGAAGTCAGGAAGTGACTCACTGATAAAAAGACATCCTGCTGTACATTAAATCACATTTGATTTCTTTCTTTTTTTTTTTTAAAGGAAGGAGGGGGAATATGTCACTCCCTGCTAAACAGTTTCTAGGTAGCTCTGTATTTATGAATTAGGACTTTTTTTAAAACTATATTTTTAGAAGTTTTTCAATTAGAATATCCCATTGTTTGTTCTGGACCCAGAAAGAGTAGGCTGCTTGGAGGTTGTGCTATTTGGTTGAGCAAAAAAAAAAAGTTCTGCGTCGATGTCCCCCAGGCATAGCTCCAGTCTTCACTCTAGCCATCTTTTCTTGGCATTGACCCTGCCTACTGTGCGTTAAGTATTGTATTCTCCGTACATGTTATTTTATACCCTGTCTTGTTATATTGTAAATTCCCCCTTTGTGCGTTCAGTCTGTTACAGTTGTTTTGGTGGATTTTGTTCTGGTGTTTTTTTTTTTTATTATTCCCTTCCACCCTTAAGAGGCCCTTTTACTAAATTGTGTTAAGCTCATAGGGCTAGATTCTATAAATGGTGTCTAAAGTCTAGATGTGTCCGGTGAAAATGCCTAACGCTATTCTGTATAGCGTGCCAAAAGTTAGGCGCATTATGTAGAATAGAGCATAGGACCTGGGAATGCGCCTACATTTAGACGTGGCCATTTATGCCACTGAAAACCTGATGTAAATAACCGCGTCTAAATGTAGATATGTTTCCCCGAATTCTATAACAATGTGCGTAAATTTGAGTAACGCCCCCAACATGCCCACACTCCTTCTCTGGCCGTGCCTCTTTTTAGACTAGGCCTAAAAAGAACCACACGTAAATTCCAATTGCCAATTAGTGATAATTGATGGCCAATTATCATTGGCTCATTACTCAGTTAAGGTGCGCACATACATTGGTCACACTTTTTTTATATAGAATCCGGGGAATGGCGTGCAGTTAGTTTAACCATGTGGTAACTGCTGGTGTACACTGTTTTATGGGGCTTTGTGGTATTTTTGCAGTTACCATGCCAGGGGCAGCCCAAGCCAATCTGCTGCTTGAGGCAGAAAATGAGCTGGCGCCTCAGCTCCTTCGCTGCCACCTCTTTCCCGAAATTTCCTTTTTCTATTCTTATTTTTCAAAAGAAGGCAGTGGTGGCAGCTCCCATAGGCTGTCTTGCCGCCGGTCTCCGCTCCTTCTTTCTATTGCGGGTGGCCCACCTCTCTGATGTAATTTCCTGTTTCCTCACAGGCAGGCCCCTCGCAGTAGAGAGAAGGGGCCAGGACCTGCAGCAGGGCAGCCTATGGGATTCGCTGCTGCCTCCTTCCTTTATAAAAACAAGAAAAGAAAAAGGTAATTTTGGGGAAGGGGGTTAGGGAGGGAGGGGCGGTAATTGGGCAGTGCTGCGTGTTGCCCAGTTACCACCAGGTTAGTGCGGGAGACCTAAATTCGCCTTCAGTCCTGTCATTTTCTTTAAAATTGCAATTTCCAGCTTTCCTATAATAAAATTGTGAAATAAGAACATAAGCGTTGCCTTACTGAGACAGACCAAAGGTCCATCAAGCCCAGTGTCCTGTGGCCAATCCGGGTCACAAGTACCTGGCAAGATCCCAGAACAATAAAACAGATTTTATTCCGTTTAACATAGAAATAAGCAGTGGCTTTTCCCAAGTCCATCTTCATAGTGGCTTATGGACTTTTCTTTTAGGAAATTATCCAAACCTTTTGTAAACCCTGCCACAGTAACTGCTTTTACTACATTCTCTGGCAACGAATTCCAGAATTTAATCATGTTAGTGAAGAAATATTTTCTCAGATTTGTTTTAAATTTACTACTCAGTAGCTTCTTTGCGTGTCCCTTAGTCCTAGCATTTTTGGAAAGAGTAAACAAACAATTAGTGTCTACCTGTTCCACTCCACTCAGTATTATATTAGACCTCTATCACATCTCCCCTCAGTCTTTTCTCTAAGCTGAAGAGCCCTAGCCGCTTTAGCTTTTCCTCATAGGGAAGTTGTCCCATCCCCTTTATTATTTTCATCGCCCTTCTCTGTACCTTTTCTAATTCAAATTTTTTGAGATGTGGTAACCAGAATTGTACATGATATTTGAGGTGCGGTCACACCATGGAGCAATACAAAGGCATTATAACATTCTCATTTTTGCTTTTCATTCCTTTCCTAATAATACCTAACATTCTATTTGCTTTCTTAGATGCCGCTGCACTTTCAAAGTATCAACGGTGACAACTAGATCCTTTTCCTGGTCGATGACTCCTAATGTGGAACCTTGCATCACAAAGCTATAGTTGGGTTCCTCTTTCCTACATGCATCATTTTACACTTGCTCACATTAAATGTCATCTGCCATTTGGATGCCCAGTCTCCCAGTCTCATAAGGTCCTCTTGCAATATTTATATAATCCTGTTGCAATTGAACAACTTTGGAAATAACTTTGTTATCATCAGCAAATATAATTACCTCACTAGTTATTCCCATCTCCAGATCAATTTACATTTACTATGCCGCTTCAACTGGTGCAGAGAACTAAACAGTCTTTCTTTGCCTTCCTTATCGGCACTCTACGCTTGACTTGCCATTCCTTATGCTGTTTCCTATTATTTTCAGTTAGATCCTGTTTCCATTTTCTGAAGGATTTTCTTTTAGCTCTAATAGCGTCCTTCACCTCACTTTTCAACCATTCTGCTGTCATTTGGCCTTCCTTCCTTCCTTTTTTAATACAAGAAATACATTTGGTTTGGGTTTCCAGGACAGCATTTTTGAGCACCCGATATTAATTTTTGACCTTTGTAGCTCTTTTTTTTTTATTTTTTTTTTTACCATTCTATGCATTTTATCAGTCTCTTTTTTTTTTTTTTTTTTTTTTTGAAAGTTAAATGCTAGAGTGTTGGATTTCCTGTGTGTATTTACTCCGGAGATTATATTAACAGTGATCATAACATGATTAGATTTATCAAGTGGCCCCAGCATATTACCTCCTGCACCAAATCATGTGCTCCACTAAGGACTAGGTCTAGAATTATTCCTCCTTTTGTTGACTCCTGAACCAGCTGCTCCATAAAGCAGCCCTTGATTGTATCAAGGAATTTTACCCCCCCCCCCCCCCCCCAGCATGTCTGATGTTACATTTACCCAGTCAATATCGTGGTAATTGAAATCAGCCATTATTATTTTGTTCCTCAGTTTAACTTCCCTAATTTCTGATAACATTTCTTCATCTGTTCATTCTGGCCAGGTGGACGGTAGAACATTCCTATCACTATCCTTTTTCCATGGAATTTCTATCTATAGGGATTCCAAGATTAGTTTTTTTTTTCCTGCAGAACTTCTGGTATATTCAAATCAAGGCCCTTCTTAACATTCAGTGCTACCCCTCCACCAATTCAATCCACCCTATCACTGCTATATAATTTGTACCCTGGTATGACAGTGTCGCGTTGCTCATCTTCCTTCCACCAGGTCTCAAAGATGCCTATTATATCTATCTTTTCATTTAGTGCAATATATTCTAACTCTCCCATGTTATTTCTTGGGACTTCTGATGTTTGCATACTGACACTTCAATGTTTGTTGTTCCTATTTACAACTTGCTCAGCAGCTTGTACAACTTGTACAGCGCTGCGTAACCCTAGTAGCGCTCTAGAAATGTTAAGTAATAGTAGTAGTAGCAGTTGACTGTAACAATTTGCTATCTTGAAAATCTGTGTGCTCTTGGAGGGGCATTTTCAATATGACGTCTGAGTGCGACTTTGGATGTTTTGCTCAAAACGTCCGGAATCTGAATACCAAATATAACCGTTGTCAAAGTAGCAAAATGTGTTTTTTTTTTTTTTGTTTGTTTTTTTTTTAAATAGCTAATTGCTAGATGGTTTTGTGTTCTGTGCGTTTTATCTTATAGGTCCATTAAAAAAAAAAAAAAAAAAAGTCCAAGTGAAAAATGGGAGCCAGCATTCTTAGTGGACTGCCACACAGACATCCCAGCAGAGCATTGGGACTCCCTAGGGCAGTGATGGCGAACCTTTCAGAGACAGAGTGCCCAAAAAGCAACCCAAAATCTAATTATTTATCGCAAAGTGCCAACAGGGCAATTTAACCTGAATAACAGCAACGTGGGTTTTAAACTGGTTTCAGCCAGTTTAGAACGCAAGTAGTAAACCGTGGACAGGGCATTTTCCTGTCACAGTAGCAGCCAACGAAAATAGTATGCAAATGAGCAAATTAGTATTAAAATACTAATCCGATGCGATGCACTACCGTTTTCCGAGGAAGTCACCGTGGACGGGAGGTCTGCACCTTCCGTTAAGGTTTTCTCGTTGGGGCTGCTGCCCTCCCTCCCTCCCAGCACCAGGCAGGCCTGCCTCCCTGCATCCCTCCCAGCACTAGGCAGGACACGCTCCCTCCGAGCACAAGGCTGCCTGCCTGCCCTCCCTCCCTCCGAGCACCAGGGCCCCCCTCCGAAATTTAAAAGTCATATCTGCTCGGGGTTAAGGCGGTGTCGGCAGCGGCAGTGAAAAGCACTGGCTCGGCGTGCTTTCAGCCTTCCCTTCTGTCTCTCAAGCTCTGGTCCCGCCCTTGCACAAACAGGAAATGAGGGCGGGATCAGAGCTTGAGAGACAGAAGGGAAGGCTGAAGGCGCGCCGAGCCAGCGCTTTTCACTGCCGCTGCCGACGCCGCCTTAACCCCGAGCAGGTATGACTTTTATTCGGAGGGGGGCTGGAACTGGCTGAGGCGACGGTGCGCATGCCAACAGAGAGGGCTCTGCGTGCCCTGTCTGGCACGCGTGCCCAAGGTTTGCCATCACTGCCCTAGGGACTCCACCTAAAAGCTCCTAGGTACACATCTCACTGTTTCTTCCTCATATTGTATGTGTACCCTCCAAACCCCACCAAAAACCTCCTGCACACAACTATACACCACAAAAATAGCCTTTATGTCTGCAGGTGCCACCTGTTTGTGGGTATAGTAGGTTTTTGATGGAGGTTTTGGAGGACTCATGCTTTCCACCACAAGTGTAATGGTTAGAGTGGATTATGGGCCTGGGTCCCCTATTCCATAGTGTACTGCACCGACAGCTTGCTGCTCTAGTAGGACTGGTTATATAACATCTGAGGCTGTAATAGAGGATGGTATGTACTGTTTCTTTCACATATTTGGGGGGGTGGGGGTCACTCCTTTATTCCTCCAGTGGTCATCTGGTCATTTAGGGCATGTTTTTTTTACTTAATCGTTATTAAAACAGGTGTAGCTCAAAATTTCTTAGTTTTTGTCCCGGACATTTTTGTTTTGTTGCATTATGACTGAAAAATGGCCAGGTCTTAGGACTACCCAAATTCCAGGCTTTAACATGCCCCCGACATGCCCCCTTGAGATTTGAATGCACTGCAGATGAACTGCATAGAAAAACATCTGGAAAATGGGTTTCGAAAACACCAATTTGAACGTTGTGGTGAGGAAAAACATCCAAATGCTGCTTTATGCCACATTTTAGATGTTTTTCTCTTTCAAAAATGAGCCCCCGGTCTACAATGGTCTCTGTTGCAACCTCACTATTGGGTGCTCTATCTTCCCTGTTTCTCTTCAAAACAACAAACTATGATTGAGATACTAGTACAGAATGTTTAGCGGACCAACTCCACGATGAGGCTGACAAAACATGGTCCATGTTGGAAACTGGTCTAGTCTTCTAACTTTCTAAATATTTTCTAAAGTTGGATTTTGAAGTTTTGAAGATTTATTATAGTAAAGCTGGAAATTGCAATTTTAAAGAAAATGATAGGACTGGGGATGAATTAAGGTGTGTGGTGAATGAAAATTTATTACATTTGCTAGAAGTATGCCACCTCTGATGGTGGGTGTGAAGCGTCTATTCACGCTTTCCAAAAATACTAGGACTAGGGGGCATGCGATGAAACTACAGTGTAGTAAATTTAAAACAAATCGGAGAAAAGTTTTCTTCACCCAACGCATAATTAAACTCTGGAATTCGTTGCCGGAGAACATGGTGAAGGCGGTTAGCTTAGCAAAGTTTAAAAAGGGGTTAGACGGTTTCCTAAAGGACAAGTCCATAAACCACTACTAAATGGACTTGGGAAAAATCCACAATTCCAGGAACAACATGCATAGAATGTTTGTATGTTTGGGAAGCTCGCCAGGTGCCCTTGGCCTGGATTGGCCGCTGCCGTGGACAGGATGCTGGGCTCGATGGACTCTTGGTCTTTTCCCAGTGTGGCATTACTTATGTACTTATAACAAAATCTTACAGTGCACTATGAAAAATTAGGAAAGAAGGCTGCATAAGCTTGAAGTTTGAAAGTATTTGCGCTGCCCTCTGCCAGGATTAATAGGAGAAGGACTGAATTTTCCCAACACTGCTTAGAAAGATTATTGAACCTTTCCAAATGGGTTGTAGAATAGTAGCACTTCAGTAATTGAGCAAGCGGTACGTGCTCATGGCTAAAGTTAGGCGCATAAGTGTGGACATGCTCTATTTTATAACAACATTTATGCACGCAATTGCCATTATAGATTTCACACCTAGGGCTAGATTCTGTATATGGCGCCTGGAAAATCCATGTGGAAATAATTTCCGCCTAAGCGTATTCTATAACATTTCCTCATGGTTTAAAGAATACACATCTGCTTGACTGTTTAGTCGTGAGCAATTACGCCAATTAAAACCTGGTATAAATACAGGCGCCTAAGTTAGACGCAGAGCAGGTGTATTCCATAACCCTGCAGGTACATTTTTAGAGTTCCCACGACCCACCCATTCCACACCCATGGCCATGCTCCCTTTTTTGACAACGTGCATTAGAAATTACACAGACCACGTTATAGAGTGTGCTTAGCCAGTTCTGCACTAAAGTTCTGATTAATGCCAATTACTGCTGATTGCTTAACATCCAATTAACAGTGCTAATTGGCTTGTTAAAGTGCATAACCTAATTGGTTACGGAATATGCTTGGATTTCTGCACGATATTTGGAATCGGGGGACCAGCGCTCATCCCGGCACTTAACTTCAGGCGATCTTTAAAGAATTCCCCCCTTAAGAGTCTTCCTATAGGATACGTTAGTCCACTTTTAAAGGTAATATATAGAAATCAAACAGAGAAAAGAAAATAAGATACCTTTTTTATTGGACTAAATAACCTTTTCCGATTAGCTTTTGAAGGTAACCCATCTTCATCAGATCAGAAAATAGCTAGCTTTGAGTTTGGCAGTCTGTGGCGCTAATTGGTTACGTGCCGCTGAATTATCACGGATAGCTCTGAACAAGCGATTTAACCAGCTAGGAGCCATTGTTGGCCTGTTAAATTGCTTTGAATATTGACCCCCCCCCCCCCCCACTCATTTTTTGGTTTCTGGTGCAAAGAACAAACATTAAAGAAACTTCAGACCGCTCAAAACACGGCAGCTAGACTTATCTTTGGAAAAACGCGATTTGAAAGCGCAAAACCCTTCCGTGAAAAACTACACTGGCTCCCAATCAAAGAACGCATTGCTTTCAAAATCTGCACTCTGGTTCACAAAATTATCTACGGTGAAGCCCCGGGATACATGACAGACCTGATTGACCTACCAACTAGAAACGCATCTGAAACACGAACGTACCTAAATCTGCACTATCCAAGCTGCAAAGGACTCAAATACAAATCAACTTCCGCATCCAGCTTCTCCTACATAAGCACACAACTAGTCACTGTTTTCCAGTGGTTCCAATTATTGCAGCTACAGGTGGTGCAACCAGTTATTATTAAGTTTAGGAGATAGCTATTTTTTTTTGACACGGACGATATGGATGTTGGATACCTTTTGGGGTCCTTTTACCAAGCAAGTAAAAAGGGTCCTACGGTAGCAGCGGGTAAAAAGCCCCTAAACAAGACATGGCCATATGGTTAGATTATTCTTACTACATGGCCATGCGGTGAGGAGCACTTACCACCACCCATTGAGGTGGCAGGAATGGCTCCTATGGTAACTGTGCAGTTCATGGCGCTGTCTGATTACCGCCAGGTTAGTGCTGCTCTAGAAATTAAAAAATTATTTTCTGTTGTGCTGGAAACTACTGCTTGTGGCCATGTTGGACTGGCGGTATTGGCAACCCTTTAGTAAAAAGGTCCATTTGTTCTTTGAAAAAAAAATGATGTAATCATGTAAATATTGTGTTGTGTTTAACTTGGGTTCCCCTTGTCTAATAGTAACATAGTAGATGATGGCAGATAAAGGCCTGTACGGTCCATCCAGTCTGTCCAACAAGATAAATGCTACTATATAGTAGCGGTCTGTGCCCTAAAAATGGCAAGGATAAATCAAGGTTTTATTTATGTATCTCTCTCTATATATATGTATATATATATCTGGCCTTGATTTGTCCTTGCCATTTTTAGGGCAGGCACAGACCGTAGAAGTCTGCCCAGCACTAGCTTTGCTTCCCAATTACTGGTGTTGCCACCCATTCTCCGCTAAGCTTCTGTGGATCCATTCCTTCTGAACAAGATTCCTTTGTATTTATCATCTCCACCTCCCACAGGAGGGCATTCCAAGTATCCACCTTCAAAAACTATTCAGTGTGACATACATGCAATAATAGGGGGGAGGGGGAGTTTTCTGTTGCATTTGAGGACACACTTCAAAATAGTCAAATGTACCAGACATCCCATCATAAGTAATAATGCAGACATCCTAACAGTAAACATGTTAAAACTCAACCCTCCAAATTTATTTATTTATTTATTTAATACACATTTATATCCCACTTTTTCCCACTTAGTTGCAGGCTCAATGTGGCTTACACAATACCGAAGAAGTAGACTCTGGTTCAATAATACAAATACATAGTATAAGCAACAAAGAAATAGAAAGGAAATGGTGAAAGAAGTCAAATACGGTCCATATTTTGCTATGTCGCAGGAAGAATAATGTTAATTTGGGTCAGGAGGGTAGGCCTTCTTAAACAGGATGGTTTTCAGTAGTTTCCTGAAGTTAAGATGGTTATGGATGGATCTCGCGGTTTTAGGCAGTGCGTTCCACAGTTGAGTACTTATGTAAGAAAAACTGGATGCATAAGATGATTTGTATTTAAGTCCATTGCAGTTTGGATAATGCAGGTTTAAATAAGTATGGGATAGGCTGACACTGTTTCTAGGAACTTCACCGTAAATAATCCTGTGGACAAGAGTGCAAACCTTGAAGGCAATACGTTCCTTAGTGGGGAGCCAATGCAGTTTTTCGCGAAGGGGATTGGCACTTTCAAATTTAGGTTTTCCAAATATCAATTTGGCTGCTGTATTCTGTGCAGTCTGAAGTTTCTTTGCTAGTTGTTCCATACAGCCCGCATAGATTCCATTACAGTAATCTAAATGGCTTAATACCAATGATTGTATTAGTTTGCGAAATACGTCTCGTGGGAAAAAATGTTTTATGTGTTTGAGTTTCCACATTGAATTTAACATTTTCTTTGTAGTGGAATTTAGTTGACTTTCCACTGTCAAATTGCGGTCAAGTATGACGCCAAGCAGTTTTAGGCTATCTGAGATAGGGAGAGAGTGGTTTGGGATGTTTAATGTTGAAGATTTGTACTTATTGTGTATGGATGAAAGGATGAGACAATGAGTCTTTTCAAAATTTAGTTTCACTTGGAATGAGTTTGCCCATGCATCCATTGTGTTCAAACCTGTCTTAATTGTGTTGGATATTTCTGATAGATCGTGTCTGAAAGGTATATAAATTCTGACGTCATCAGCATAAATAAAAGGGTTAAGGCCTAAATTGGATAAAGATTTGGCTAGAGGAATCATCATTGTGTTGGTGATAGTAGTGAACCCTGAGGGAGTCTGCAAACTGCTTTCCAGGAAGATGATGTGTTAGAATTTAATTTGACTTGGTATGATCTATAGGATAAGAAACCCTTAATCCATCTAAGTATATTACCGCCAATCCCATAGTAGTCCAGGAGATTTAGTAAAATATCATGGTTAACCATGTGAAATATGCTAGACATATATCAAATTGTAGGAGAAGTATACTTTTTCCTACATCTATTTCTTGCTTAAATTTGTTCAGAAGAGTAATTAACACAGTTTTGGTACTATAAAGGGAGTGAAATCCTGATTGTGAGTCGTGAAGTATAGAAAACTTGGTTAGATAGTTCGTAAGTTTGTTTAGTCACCATGCTTTCCATTAGCTTAACCACCAGTGGGATAGATGCAACTGGGCGATAGTTTGTATTATTACAGACTAGTAAAAAAAGGCCCGTTTCTGTAGGCAAGGAAACGGGCCTTAGGCAGGCAGTTCCCCCCCCCCCCTCCCCGTGCCAGTGAAAACTGCCACCACCGCCGCCGTTGTTGTGCTACCTTCCCTTCCCGTAGGTTCTTCAATCATCTTCTTTGAAAGTTTAACTCCGTGCGTCTGACGTCAGACGCACGGAGTTAAACTTTCAAAGAAGATGATTGAAGAACCTACGGGAAGGGAAGGTAGCACAATAACGGCGGCGGTGGCGGCAGTTTTCGGCGTTCCGGGGGGGGATCGACAGGTTCGCGGGAGGGGGTGGGTTTCGAGGGGGCCATAGCGCGGGGGGGGGGGGGGGTGACAGCTGATTCCGAGGCAGTAGGAGGAGTAGGGAAACACGCGCACCCCTTGCCTTGGAATCAGCTGTGTTGACGTCAGTGACGTCCGTGCGTGTCTGCCTCGCAGACCACTTGCAGCCAGGGAGCCACGGTCCCAAGCATAGAACGTTGGAGGTGAGAATTATTATATAGGATAATAATACCTATGCATCTATAAAATATGAAAGCCAAACCCAATAATCAGTCATGCTCCTAAACCTCCTCAGAAACAAGTTTTAGGGCATGCACTGGACTAAAACAGTAAGAGTTGTGTGATATGAGGATGGAGGTGCATTAGTAGAGCTGTGAGTGGATCGTATTGAGGAATGACAGTGTGTATGGCTAATTGGAATTGAGCTGCATTAGCAGTTGTCTACACCCTGTATAGAACCCAGCTTCAGTGAGTTCTGGATTTAACAAAGAAAAAATTATCAGGTAAAAACAGAAAGAAGAGAGAGGTGAAGTCTTATGAAAGCTCTCCCCCCCCCCCCCCCCCCCCCCCCCCCCCCAAGCAGAGCTGTAATGTAAAAGACTTACAAACTGAGGTTTCAATCCTTTCCTTCACCATTGGACAACCTGTCGTGCATTTCAGAGGGAAGAGCTCCACCTCTTTAAAGCTCTCCTAGGCACAGATTCAGATAATGTTGTTTGTCGTGACAGTTTTATATGTGTTGTCAAGGAAACTGTCTAGACCTACAAGTGGTGTTCCAAAGAGAAACTGAATTTATTGTGCAACTTGATTCAAAATAAACAGTTCATTCTTCCTTACCTTCAACACAGCTCATGATTATCCATTGTGCATTCCAGCAATACTAAACACAGTTTGTTTTTTTTAATTGAAAGATTTTTTATTGAAAATTCTGATATAACAAAAGAGAGGGAACGAAGTACAAACTAAAGTCCAAACAAAAACAGCACCACGGGCCTTTAAAAATGGAACACAGTTCTTTAATGAATGAGCCTTGACAAAAAGACCCGACACGGGCCGTGTTTCGGTGACTAGCACCTGCGTCAGGGGTCACAGTGATGGCGTGGAAAACTTGGGGAATAACTCGAATATATTCCTCTACAATATATTATTCCTTAACCCACGTCTCATATAGTAAAATGGATACAAAAAGTGAAAGTGCCTTGGTGCTTTGTAGCTTTTACTATATGAGACGTGGGGTAAGGAATAATATATTGTAGAGGAATATATTCGAGTTATTCCCCAAGTTTTCCACGCCATCACTGTGACCCCTGACGCAAGTGCTAGTCACCGAAACACGGCCCGTGTCGGTGTTATTGAAAATTCTGCAATGCCATACATAATATAACTGAAAAACTGTTACCACATACAGAAGCTAATACACTTAGAGGGGCATAATTGAACGAAAACGTCTATCTCCATGGGCGTTTATCTCTGAGAACGGGTCCATGAAGGGGCGGACCGAACCGTATTTTCGAAAAAATAGACGTCCATGTTTTATTCGACAATTTGTGAGCTGGGCGTTTTTGTTTTTCAGCGATAATGGAAAATGAAAGCGCCCAGCTCAAAAACGAATAAATCCAAGGCATTTGTTCGTGGGAGGGGCCAGGATTCGTAGTGCACTGGTCCCCCTCGCATGCCAGGACACCAACCGGGCACCCTAGGGGGCACTTTTACAAAAACAAAAAAAAGGTAAAAGAGCTCCCAGGTGCATAGCACCCTTCCCTTGTGTGTTGAGCCCCCCCCAAATCCCCCTCAAAACCCACTGCCCACAAGTCTACACCATTATTATAGCCCTAAGGGGTGAAGGGGGGCACCTACATGTGGGTACAGTGGGTTTGGGGGGGTTGGACGACTAATAAGCATTAAGCAGCACAATTGTAACAGGTAGGGGGGGATGGGCCTGGGTCCACCTGTCTGAAGTCCACTGCACCCCCTAACAACTGCTTCAGGGACTTGCATACTGCTGCCAGGGAGGTGGGTATGACATT
Source organism: Microcaecilia unicolor (assembly GCF_901765095.1). Taxonomy (NCBI): domain Eukaryota; kingdom Metazoa; phylum Chordata; class Amphibia; order Gymnophiona; family Siphonopidae; genus Microcaecilia; species Microcaecilia unicolor. Next base: position 159,958,086 of record NC_044035.1, read on the forward strand.
TGATGGTGAAAATAAAAAGTTGTGGAACATCATTTTTTTGTGGTGGGAGGGGGTTATTGACCACTGGGGGAGTCAGGGGAGGTCATCCCCCATTCCCTCCGATGGTCATCTGGTCATTTAGAGCACTTTTTTGGGACCTGTTCGTGTGAAAAAAGGGTCCAACAAAAGGGGCCTAAATGTTCACTAAAAACGCCTTTATTTTTTCGATTATCGCCCTAACACGTACATCTCTCCTCGGCCGATAACCACGCCCCAGTTCCACCTTCGCCACACCTCTGACACGCCCTCATCAACTTTGTCCGCATCCGCGACAGAGTGCAGTTGAAAACGTCCAAAATCGGCTTTTGATTATACCGATTTATTCGTTTTTGTGAGATAAACGTCTATCTCCCAATTTGGGTCGAAAACTAGGCGTTTTTCTCTTTCGATTATAAGGTGGTTAGTCATTTAGTTTCCCCCCTCCCCCCTGGACATCATGGTGGCGCTGACAACTGTGCCTTCGACCGTTCATAGGGTTGCCAAAGCTTTTTAAAAGTCACCATGTGGCCTCTTCTCATTGCAGTAAGTTTCGACATTTGGTATAAGTAGTCCACTTATACCCTGTCTGGTTCCCCTATGGAGCTCCAAAGGTTAGTATATGTGCCATTTATTTTTAGAGTTGCTAACGGTTTGTATACAGCAATTTGAGCAACGCCATATAGCGCCCCCCCCCCCCCCCCCTGATCCCAACATGTTTCAGCTCAGCAAACAAGAATGACCAGTTCACCCGGTTGAATGCTTTTTCAGCATCAACAGAGTGCAACAGTGCTTGTGTCCGATCATCTCTTGCCTGTTGAATTCTGTGTGTGGCAAGCATCTAATGTTATCATGAGTCTGGCGACCAGTAATAAACCCTGCCTGGTCCTCGTGTATCAGCCGAGGCAGTACCAGCTGAAGTCTACATACTAGGATCTTTGTAAAGATTTTATAGTCTGTATTTAAGAGGGAAATTAGTCTATAGGGGCCACACTGCTGGGGATCGTTCCCCGGTTTCAACAACAATGTGACCGCTGCCAATCTCCAGGAATGGGGCAGTTCCTGTGCAGTTTCGAAGGAGGTGAAGACTCTCAGCAATATAGGAGCCAATCGCTTAGCAAATAGTTTATAAAACCTAGTGGGGAAGCCATCTGGGCCAGGGGCCTTATTATGGGGTAGGTCCAGTGGTGTGCTGGTAAATGTTTAACAGGCTCTCTCCCTGGTCCCTCTCTGCGCCCCCCCCCCCCCCAAATTGCAGAGTTGGCTATAGCCGGGGAGAGAGCCTGGGTGGGGGGGGGGGGGCAGGCAATGTATTACTCCAGGAAGAAAAATTAAATGATCGCAGGTTCCAATCTAATTCATGTTTCATGTGCGATAAAATGCCATAAATAAGTAAATAAATACAAACTTTTAATGTTGAGTACCTGATTCTCAAAGTGAACATATTCCAAGCACTATAATGAAAATAAAATGATTTTTTTCTACCTTTGTCTGGTGACTTTGTTTTTCTGATCATGCTGGCCCAGTATCCGATTCTGCTGCTATCTGTCCTCTTAACTCCATTTCCAGGGCTTCCTTTCCATTTATTTCTTTCCTTTCCTCCTTTCTTCTTCATTTCTGGTCCTCCACAGACTTGACTGTCCAGTGGATCAAGCTTCTGCCTATGTTCTTCATCCATGTGCAGTTTTTCTCCTCTCTTCCTTTTCCCTCATCTCATCTCCTTCCTCACTCTTCCCTCCCCTCCATCCATCTCCAGCATTTCTTCTCTCTCCCCTGCCCCCCGTCCAGCCACCGAGGTTGTCCAGTGGATGCTTTGGGGCAGGCAGGAAAGATCCCCAGTGCTGATGCTCCCCCGCTGCTGGATTGCTCTTCAAAATGGCCACCGAGACTTACAAGGGCGGCCTCCAAGACTTCAGCAGAAGTCTTGGTGGCCATTTTTAAAGAGCGATCCGGCAGCGGGGGAGGGTCAGCACCAGCAGCGGGCAGGCAAGACTGCCTGCCACGAAGAATTCACTGGACAAGGGAGGGGCGGGACCGGACCCTGTAGCTGGAAGGAAGGAAGGAGAACCGGCTCGTCCTCGAACAACTGGCTCGCAAGTCGGTAAAAAATTTAACAAACGGCTCTTGCGAGCCGGCTCCAGCACACCACTGGGTAGGTCTGACATTGCCCATTCAATATCATCTAATATTATGGGTGCAGATAGCAACGCTGTCTCTCCCTGCGATAGCTGTGGAAGACTGACCTCCTGGAGGTAGGCTTCTATGGCCGATGGAGATGGAGTTACTTCAGGTAGATAGAGCTCTGCATAATAATCATAGAAAGCCTCCTGAATTTGCTCTGATTGGCTACACTGTACCCCCGAGGTGTTTTTAATGTTATAGATATGATTATGTTGGGCTTGTTTCTTTAATTTGCAAGCTTATAATCTACTAGCTTTGTTACCAAATTCAAAGTGCTCCTGCTGTACCCCTTGCAATTGAGCTGAAAGCTCAGCCATTTGAACCTTATTAAGCTTTAATCTAAGCTGATGTAATGCTTCGGTTCACTTGAGATCAGAGGGATCAGCTTTGTGGAGCTTCTCCAACTGTGCATAAGTATTGCCATACTGGGAAAGACCATAGGTCCATTGAGCCCAGCATCCTGTTTCCAACAGTGGCCAATCCAGGTCACAAATACCCGGCAAGATCCCAAAAATGTAGAAATCATTTTATACTGCTTATCCCAGAAATAGTGGACATTCCCCAAGTCCATTTAATAACGGTCTATGGACTTGGAAGCTGCCCAAACCTTTTTTAAACTCCGCTAAGCTAACCACCTTTACCACATTCCAGAGTTTAATTACACGTTAAGCGAAGAAATATTTTCTCAGATTCGTTTTAAATTTACTACATTGTACCTTCATCGCATGCCCCCTAGTCCTAGTATTTTTGGAAAGCATGAACAGACAGACGCTTCACATCTACCCGTTCAACTCCACTCATTATTTTATAGACCTCTATCATATCTCCCCTCAGCTGCCTTTTCTCCAAGCTGAAGAGCCCTAGCCACTTTAGCCTTTCCTCATAGGGGAAGTCGTCCCATCCCCGTTATCATTTTTATCACCCTTCTCTGCACCTTTTGTAATTCCACTATATCTTTTTTGAGATGCGGCAACCAGAATTGAACACAATATTCGAGGTGCGATTGCATTATAACATCCTCATTCTTGTTTTCCATTCCTTTCCTAATAATACCTAACATTCTATTTGCTTTCTTAGCCACAGCAGAAGGTTTCAATGTATCATCGATGACACCTAGATCCCTTTCTTGGTCCGTGACTCCTAACGTGGAACCTTGCATGAAGTACCTGTAATTCGGGTTCCTCTTTCCCACATGCATCACTTTGCACTTGCTCACATTAAACGTCATCTGCCATTTAGACGCCCAGTCTCCCAGTCTTGTAAGGTCCTCTTGTAATTTTTCACAGCCCTCCCGCGATTTAACGACTTTGAATAACTTTGTGTCATCAGCAAATTTAATTACCTCACTAGTTACTCCCATCTCTAGGTCATTTATAAATATGTTAAAAAGCAGCGGTCCCAGCACAGAGCCTTGGGGAACCCCACTGACTACCCTTCTCCATTGAGAATACTGTCCATTTAACCCTACTCTCTTGTTTTCTATCTTTTAACCAGTTTTTAATCCACAATAGAACACTACCTCCTATCCCATGACTCTCCAATTTCCTCTGGATTCTTTCACTTTGCTCTAAGGGGAAGAGACCATAGTTGGTAATGCAAGACAGGACATCCAACTCAATAGCCAAAATTCTACTAAGTAACCCCTGTAGTGCAGTGCGACCCAGGGAAGAAGGGAGCCCACTTACAGCCCCAGGTTCTCCTGCTTTGGAGTCCCTTTCTAATATTTCTTCTTGGGAGGGCTTTAATTTGAACTTCAGTCTACTTTTCCTATTTCACCTTAGGAACATTAAGGCCCTGATGCTCAAAGCTTACTAAATTTGCAACTTTTGATTTAGACTGGTTGTAGTCAGTCTAGTGCGCATGTTATTCCAGCATCTAATGCACAAAGGGGTTCTGTGTCACTTTTACTGTTTGCGGTAACAGTTACCGATTAATCCTATGCAAATGTATTAAAATGAGCTTTCTATGCAATGCACAGAAAGGAGCACCTACCTTTTAACGTTCAAACTTTTATGACAGGTCTGGAGCTGCTGTTGCATAAGGGCAACTTCTTGGTGGAGCAGTTTGCTTGCATTTTTAATACTGCATGTGTGTGTGTGAAATGTGTTGTGTTCATTTTTTACATGCGTGTGTGTCCCACACATAGCAGTAGTGTTAAAGTTGTTATGGCACATTTTTAAATAGTATCTCCACATGTGTGAAATGCTATGTGTGTATTATATGTGGGTGTGTGCATGTAACAGCAGTTTTAGAGTTGTGGGAAAAAAAAAGGAAACTCCATGTTATGTTACTGGACACATGCCTATGACATGGTTGGGCCCCCCCCCTTTTTTTTTTCCTGGGCACTCGTAGAATATTGATGCTTAACATACCACGAAACTGTTCTGCGCATGTGCTAGGCGTTTTCCCTACTGAGCCACTTGCAGAATTTTTACATCTCATTTGCATGTGATTTCCTTTGAGCACGGATGCGGTTTCAAAAATCGGTAGACGCACTTGGGGCCCTGTTTACATAGCCACGTTATAGATGCGTTAACATTTTTAATACTCGTTAACCAAGTATGTGCGTTAACTGTGTACGCACCTACTCTATCCCTATAGGCGCCTGCACTGTTAGCATGCGCGCTAATTGTAGGCATGTTAAAAATGCTAAAGCACTTTAGTAAACAGGGCTATTTCACTGTGACTTTTGAGTATCGGGGCTAAGTCCTCTGCACTCTTGCACTGGGGGAAAGGGAATGGGACTTTCTGTGGTTTTTCCAACTACATTCAAAGTGGTTTACATATTATATTACGGTACTTGTTTGTACCTGGGGGGCCAACAGAGGGTTAAGTGACTTGCCCAGAGTCACAAGGAGCTGCAGTGGGAATTGAACCCAGTTCCCCTGGATCAGAGTCGGCTGCACTAACCACTAGGCTACTCCTCCACTTTGAGGCTTGCCCAATGAGGGGCCAACTAGCAGAACAAATATCATCAAATCACCACTTTCTTACCCACTCCCCCAACTCTCTCAGTACACTCAGTTTTGACAGGCAGAGGAAAGGTTGATTAGAGAAATCCTTGCCTCTGTCGCGGGTGCGCGCGCCACTGTTCTGTGTGGTTGGCCGCGTGCACCGTCCCCCTCCCTCCCGCCTGCCAGCCCAGCACATCCTCCTGCGCCGCGGCCGCTCGGGCGGTTCCGCCGATGCTCTAGCGACCCCCTCCCTCCTTCCCGTCCTCCCCCGTCCCAGTGTGAGCGTGCATGGATTCTGCCAGCCGTTTCTCGCCACAGGATCTCTTGGGGCGCGCTCGGGACTCCCGCCTCCGCCTGTGCTTCCGGAGACCAGGTACCGGGAGGGGAGAGCCCCACTCTGGGCTTAGTCGGCGGGCGCGCGCATTGTGGGAGTGGGGATCAAGTTGGATGTTTGCTCGAGACCCGGGAGGAGTGTCGGAGAGGGATTAGATCGGGTCAGATCCGGGGGTGGGCTGCAGTGCCACTCTTCCGCCTTGCATCCGATCCCACCTGGGGGCGAGCGTGGTCCTAAGATTTGGTGTGGCAGAAACGCACGTGGGTTGTGTTTTCACAGTGCTGTTCTTAGGAATCTCGGTACTCGGGGAAAAGCAGGTCACTTGTGCGCCCTGGAATTGTGTGGGAACAGGAGTGAACCTGCAAAGTGAGGAGGCTCTGTATGTTACACGCTTGGCCTCCAAAATCTGGAGGTTTTAAATAATCTTTCTTTTTTTTTCTGTCCAATAAGAAAAGTATAGTTTAGTTGAGAGTTCCAGATCACTCTGGTCCCCCCCCCCCCCCCCATCTTGTGTCAGTAGACCTAGAGGTGTGTAAAGCTCACGTATTTACATCTCTGTTAGGTTATTAAAAAGTAGCACAGCCTAGAAAGATTTCCTCTAGTCTGCACACTTGCGTCAGATATGACTTTTTAATGACAGAACATCGATAGAGGCAACGGTGCCATCTCTCTCTGGTGGAGGCTATTTCAAGTAAAAGTAGTATGCAGTTTGAATTCTTTATTTTTGACTCGTGATCATCCGAAATAGTGAAAGGCTAGGTTGGCAGATCGGAGGGCAGGCAGAGGTGGCGACAGGATGCGGGCGGTGTTAGGGGTGTGCTGAAAAGCAGAGGCTGCTGCTTAAAACTTTGGAAGATACGGTTTTCGTGGTAATTTTGCAATCGAGCTGGTATGTGTTGGTTTAACTTAAGGCTCTGCTCTTAAGTTTTTATGTAATGTTTTTGGACTCATGATCCTGGATTATTGGATGGAACAGAGGATTGAGGTTGGAAGACAAGAGCAAATGGGAAAGACTTTGAAGAAGAAAAAGTAGGCGAGATACACAAGTTTAAGCAAATTTCATTTGTTTTTTTTTCTCTTAAATTATCTATATATTTTTATTGTTTTGATTATAAGATAGTGTACTGATTTTGTAATAGCATCTGCTGTGCAGCGCTTTTGACACTTATTTTTCTAGGGAAAAGTGGTATGTATATATGAATGACCTTTACAGAAGTCAGGATGTGTGACCGGGTGTTTCAGCCACACACACTCGTTTCTTTAACGCGGCCACTAATCGCCGTGCTCCTCCGGACTTTAGGAAGGGATGAGGCTTTATTAAGCGGTTTCTGCAAACTACACAGGAATCCAGCCCGAAGCAACTGCGGGGCTAGCGCTCCAAAAATTAACAAAGGAAAGAGCAGCTTCTAAAAGTGGTGCTTGTGCCGTTCTTATGAGGGATGGTTATGTGTAGAACATCTTCATTTTCTCCGTCCACATCCACCCAAGTGCTCTGGGTGTGGGATAGTGTTAGGGAGCAGAGGCATAGTGAAAATAGTAGTGGAGTTTTTAACTGGGATATTTCTTTTATTTTTAAGTGGGATATTATATATATATATATATATATATATATATATATATATATATATATATTTTTTTTTTTTGCATTGTATATTTTTCATAGATGTGGGGGTGTGCCTGTGGTTGAACAATTTTAAAAACCTTCAGTCCATAGGCATTAGAATGGAGTGCACCACTGTGATGGTCCCACGCAGTGTTAGCAACTAGGAGCTTAAAAAGGCAGTGACAGTGGCTTAGTTTGCCCCCCCCCCAAAAAAAAAAAACGAAAACCAAAAATGGTGTTCTGCTTCTTGTGCTTCAGTTAGCAGATTGAAGGTTTTAATGCCCAGTGTGTTTAGCCCTGAAGTGTTGTGTATCTCCATAGCTATGGGCTTAGTAATTGCTAAGGGTATTTTTGTGCCTGGATTGATGGCATTCCAGTGCCCAGCAGGTCTTCCTTGTGGGCCCCTATTAGGGAGAAAAGCCTGTTTTAAAACTATGTACTTCTCAGCAGTTCTACCTGACCAACCACTGAAGTGTCCCTCCTACTTTTGAAGAAGGATTCAATCTCTTTCTAAAGCCAATCACTTCTGAAACACATCCTCCAAAGACAGCACTTATACTGTGGTTATTTTATATGAAAAGGTTAAATTTGACATATACTTTTTATTATGTTATTAGTTTTGTTGTATTGGTTGTTTGCACTGTTGAATTACCTCCCTGTAGGTTGCTGCTGGGCTTTCAGAACATGACAGGAGATCAAGCATGAGAAATGAACTCTTGTGGTGTGTGTGTGTGTGGGGGGGGGGGGGTGTTTTTAAACTGTGTTTCCCCAGAGGCATCTATGTACTCTGGTGTGAAGTTTTGGTCTGCCCTGGTTTTGAATGTGGGATCCTGCCCATTGAAAGCAGTGCTGTAGCTTCCACAATGCATTAGGATGGGGTTGTCAAAAATCCAGGACTGGTGTAAAATCTCCTTCCTTGACCTGGGAAACTTGGCAGTCTTGTGACAGCTTAAACTTGGCAAAAAACCCCGAATGGACATGGTAATTCTAAAAACTGATGCCTGGAGTAAGCGTCACCTATGTACATCAAAGGTGTCATTAATTGACAATTAGATGCTATCGGGCATATTTTTGAAAGAGAAAATGTCTAAAAAGTGGCATAAAGCAGTTCAAAAACGTCCACATCGCTGTTTTTGAAACACATTTTCCTATGCAGTTTGCATTGTGTCCAAATCACAAGGAGGCCTGTCAGCGTATTAGGGTGGGATTTGAGCGTTCCCACAACGGACGTTTTTCTGCCATAATGGAACAAACCAAAAATGAACAGGGCTAAAAGGTTGGACATTTTGGTCTGGACCTGTTTCAGTAGTGACTAAATCATAAAAAGGTGCCCTAAATGACCAGATGACTATTGGAGGGGTTATGACATGACCCCACCCTTACTCCTCCAGTGGTCACTGACCCCCTCCCACCCCCCAAAGTTGTGAAAGAAACAGTACATTCCAGCCTCTATGACAGCATCAGATGTTATAGCCAGTCCTATTAGAGCAGCAAGCAGGCCCCTGGAGTAGCCTAGTGGTTGGTGCAGTGCACTGTACAGAAGGGGACCCAGGCCTACATCTCACTCAAACTGGTACACTTGTGGTGGAAAGTGTGAGCCCGCCAAGATCCATCAAAAACCTACTGTACCTACATATAGGCGACACCTGAGGCCATAAGGCTATTGTAGTGGTGTACTGTTGGGTATAGTTGGTATTTTGTGGGTTTTAGAGGACTTGCCATAATATAAGGGGTAGTGGTGAAATGTATACCTGGGACCTTTTATGTGAAGTCCACTGCAGTGCCCCTTAGGGTGTCTCACTGCCCTGCTAGGATGTCTGTGTGGCCAGTCTACTAAGAATGCTGGCTTCTACATCCCAATGGCTTGCTTTTGTGTATTTTTCACTTTGACTTTTTTTTTTTTTTTAATGGTAACAAAAGGAAAATGCACTGAACACAAAGGGCCAAATTCTATATTTGGTGCTGAAAAAATTAGCACGCCCCTAAGCGTATTCTATAAATCATGTCCAAAGTTAGTTGTGGTTTACAGAATATGCGCATCACCGTCCACGAGACTAAAATTTAGGCGCAGTCATTTACACCAATGAAAAGCTGGTGTAAATGCTCACGCTTAATTTTAGTAATATAAACCACCACTCTCAGGCTGTGATATATCCCAAGTAGTCTTCTCACAAAAGTCAAATATATCCACAGCTACTTAGGATCCAAATAAATTCTCACTCTGTTATTCACTTATAGACCTCAGCAGCACACCTCCAGGCTCAAAACTTTCTTTGATCCATGCTTTGTTCTCACTCGTCATCTGTCTTTCATCAAACTGTGCCTAACACCAGTATCTCATAAATGTTTTAAACTTTAAACTTTATAAATGTAAACTCATCTCTAGTAGTATTCTTTAATCAATAAATGGCAAGGGTGTTAACCCAACACATGCAGTGTTTTGCCCCATGGCTTTATCAAGGATCTGTCTCTAAAAAAAAAAAAAATTTAGTGGTGTACTAAAAAAAAATCTTCTATTCTAAAAAAAAAGATAGTTAACCATGCCTTAAACATAATTTTCTACGATAACTTATGCCGCAGACATCAAGAACTATAATTTTTCCATGACCAAGAAGACTGCATCTAAAACACCTCTTGATATACTATACTAGAGAATGACATGGGGACGGGGAACCGTAGTAACGGGGATGGGGCGGCGATGGGGACAGAGCCCATAGGGACAGGGGACAAACTTTGTCCTCATGTCATTTTCTACTTTGAAGCCTGTTAATGAACTGGACTGTTATTTATGTTTAAGTGATGCCTACAAAGATATTTTGATTTTTTTTTTTTTTTGAAAAACAAGCAAACATACTGGCCATAACTAGCAAAATCTGTACTGAGACTGGTGCTATTTAACATATTTATAAATAATATGGAAATCGGAATGATGAGTGAAGTGATTAAATTTGCAGATGAGACAAAGCTATTCAAAGTTCTCCAAATGCATGTGGACTGTGGAAAAATTGCTGGAAGACCTTAGGAAACTGCAAGAATGGGATTCCAAATGGCAGCTGAAATTTTAAAGTGGACAAATGCAAAGTGATGCACATTGGGAAGAATAATCTGAATCATGGTTATCTGATGGTAGGGTCCACCTTAAGAGTCAGTACTCAAGAAAAAGATCTAGGCGTCATTGAGCAGAGGAGTGGCTTAATGATTAGAGCAGTAGGTGGTAGATCTGGGGAACTGGGTGCGATTTCTGCTGCAGCCTGACAGTAGTGGGTTGAAATCCTGGGGAACCAGGTTCAATTCCTTCTGTAGCTCCGTGTGACCCTGGGCAAGTCACTTAGCCCTCCGTTGGCCCAGGTACAATATATAACTTTTGTGAGTCCTTTAGGGACAGTGCAAAGTACTACTACTACTTAACATTTCTAGAGCGCTACTAGGGTTTTGCAGTGCTGTACAAGTTAACAAAGAAGGACGGTCCCTGCTCAAAGGAGCTTACAATCTAAAGTACCTGTAATAGAAATTGTAAACCGCTGTTATGTCTCTGCCTCGGTGGCATGCTCTCATTCAGCTCGCCCCCTAGTGGTCAGACCTGGTGGGTGCAATGGACTGGCTGTTTGTGGCTTCCCTGCTTTCAGAAGTCATGTCGGTCTGGTCCGGATTTTCTAGCCTGCCAGTTGGTCTTGAGACTTTTTGGAACTGAGCTGTTTCAGTACCTGGTGTACTCCCTGGCTGTTGGCCTTTATTCACCTCCTGGAAGCTTCCCTAGTTTGCCTTGCAACAGAGGTCTTCAGAGGTGTTTCTTCTGCGAGTGTTTGTTGCTGCACTCCCTTTGCTACCCTCAGTATTCTGCTTTTGGAACTTTGCCTGGACTTGGACTTAGACTTTGCTTGCCGCCAGCCTTTGGAACTTTTGCCTGGATCTGACTTTGCTCTTGCTCGCTGCCTGCCTTTGGAACTTTTGCCTGGATCTGACTTTGCTCTTGCTCGCTGCCTGCCTTTTGAACTTTTGTCTGGACCTGACTACTGCTTTTGCTTGCCGCCTGCATAGAGACTTCTGCCTGGACCTGACTTTGCTTTTGTTTGCTGCCTGCCTTTGGAACTTTTGCCTGGACCTGACTTCTGCTTCGTCTTGCTGCCTGCCCAAGAGACCTTGCCAAATCCAGGTACGTCAGCTCTGCCTGTGCTGGTGTGGGGTGAGTGTTCCTCCTGCCGCTGCTGTCCCTCGGCAGTGGCCCAAGGGCTCACTATCCAGTGTTTTGTGTGAAACGTGACAACCGCATAGTCACCTCAGGGATCACTTGTGGTATATCAAGTGCTGAAAATAAAATAGACAATACGCTGAAATTTTCTGCCTGGTGTGCAGTGACTGCCAAAAAAGTAAACAGGATGCAAGGAATTATGAGGAAAGGGATGCAAAATAAGACCAAAAATATTATAATGCCTCTGTATTGCTCCATGGTGCAACCTCACCTTGAGTATTGTGTTCAATTCTGGTTGCCGTATCTTTAAAAAAAAAAAAAAAAAAAAAAAATAGAATTAGAAAAGATTCAAAGAAGAGCGACCAAAATGATAAAGGGGATCAACTCCTCCTGTATGAGGAAAGGCTAAAGAGGTTAGGGCTCTTCAGCTTGGGAAAGGGGAATGGAACTTGATATACCATCTTTCTTTGGTTTACATACCTGCTTATAATCGAAAGAGAAAAACACCTATATTGCGACCCAAATCGGGAGATGGGCGTCCAAATCGGTATAATTGAAAGCCGATTTTGGGCGTTTCCAACTGCAATCTGTCGCGGAAACAGGTAAAGTTGACGGGAGCGTGTCGGAGGCGTGGTGAAAGCGGAACTGGGGCGTTATCGGCCGAGGAGAGATGGGCGTCTTTAGCTGATAATTGCAAAAAAGGCGTTTTTTACCGCGATTTTGGGTCACTTTTTGTGGACCCTTTTTTTTCCACAAACAAGTCCTAAAAAAGTGCCCCAACTGACCAGATGACCACTGGAGGGAATCGGGGATGACCTCCCCGGACTCCCCCAGTGGTCACTAATCCCCTCCCACCAAAAAAAAAACCCACTTTAAAAACTTTTTTGCCAGCCTCAAATGCCGTACCCACCTCCATGACAGCAGAATGTGTTCTATCCTGTGACAGCCTTTCCCTGGTTCTGATGTGGCTATCGGGTGAGTGTGACACCTTTTCTGTTATGCGCACTGCAGAGTCACATCAGCAATGCATTGTGGTGGGTGTAGGGTATTGGGCTCCGTGATTCCAGTAGCTTGTGTTAAATGCTCACGATGTTGGTAGTTGGTAGGCTCTACTCCCTTGGTGCTTTTCCCCCTGCTTACTGGGTCAGAGTGTGCCCTGTTTTGTTTCCGGTAGTCCATGAGGTAGTGGCCATTTTTGTAAGCCAGTTTTAGATCCCTTTCACGCCTTGAATGTGGCTGAAAGAGGGCATTGCACACCATTCTGCCAGCTCTGACCTACTGCTAATCTCAGTACCAGGGAGACTCATTGCCAGTGGGGCACAGCCTCTGATTCACAGTTAACTGTGAGTAAGTGTGCTTATTCCAATAAAGGACATTTTCGGAGAGATTAGTCTTCAGGTGTCAACTGGTGTGCCAATGTTATATAGCAGCAACAAGTCCTAGAGGCCAGCGTGTATGCAGGTCCCTGGAGCACTTTTAGTTGGTACTGCAGTGCACTTCAGCCAGGTGGACCCAGGCCCATCCCCCCTACCTGTAACACTTGTGCTGGTAAATGGGAGGCCTCCAAAACCCACTGTACCCACATGTAGGTGCCCCCTTTCCCCCTAAGAGCTATGGTAGTGTTGTACATTTGTGGGTAGTGGGTTTTGGGGGAGGGGGGGGTTGGGTGCTCAGCACCCGTGGTAAGGGAGCTATGCATGTGGGAGTGTTGTCTGAAGTCCACCGCACTGACCTCTAGGGTGCCCAGTTGGTGTCCTGGCATATCAGGGGGGCGAGTGTACTACGAATCATGGCCCCTCCCATGACCAAATGGCTCGGATTAGGACGTTTTTGAGCTGGGCGTTTTTAGTTTCCATTATCGCTAAAAAACCAAACTGGCCAGCTGAAAAACGTCCATTTTTTTTTTGAAAATACGGTCTGTCCCGCCTCTTCACGTACCCGTTTTCGGACATAGATGCCCATGGAGATAGGCGTTCGATTATGCCCCTCATAGTATATACAGGTACTTATTTGTACCTAAGAGACAACTGAGGGGGGATGTAATTGAGATCTATAAAATCCTGAGTGGTGTAGAACGGATAATAGTAAATTGATTTTTTCACTCTTTCAAAAATTACAAAGACCAGGGCACACTCAATGAAATTACATAGAAATACTTTTAAAACAAATAGGAGGAAATATCTTTTCGCTCTAAGAATAGTTAAACTCTGGAACTTGCTGCCAGAGGATGTGATAACAGTGATAATCGTATCTGGGTTTAAAAAAGGTTTGGACAAGTTCCTGGAGGAATAGTCTGCTATTGAGATGGATATGGGGGAAGCCACTGCTTGCCCTGGGATTAGTAGCATGGAATGTTGCTACTAATTGGGTTTCTGCCAGGTACTTGTGACCTGGATTGGCTACTGTTGGAAGCAGGATACTGGGCTAAATGGACCCATTTGTCTTACCCAGTATGACTATTCTTAAGATTCGTATTTCTCTAGTTTATAGTATTCATTGCGTTCAGACTTGTGTACCTTGATGGTGCTTAGAAACAGTAAGTCCTCTGACTACACAGCCCTGTTTTAGTGATTTTTAGTTTGTGTCATAATCGCCCTCCCTGCCTTATGCGACTAGCTGGGTTGACCTGATGGTACTTGTCTATGTTTTAGCAGTGCTAGCATGGGAATTGTGGAGATGGGTTACTAGCAGAAGGAATTTAATTTTGTCCGTTTTCATATTGCCACACTGCAAAGCAGTGGGTCTCCCTCCCAGCACAGGCCTCTACTGGTCAGAGCACACTGAGTCCCAGATCAGGGTTTCTCTGCTGTAGAGAGTTCATACAGCCCTTGTGGGTGCTGGTGATGTGACCAGATCAAACATAGCAGTTCACAGCAATTGGGACCGCATGGGGCCATTCTGAGGTCGCTAATCCTGGTTTAGGGGTCATCTTTAAGGAAGGTACTGGGAGGGCATTCAACAAGATGTTTGTGAAGAAATACAGAAAAGTAAGAGGACCATTTGTAAAGGGCTTTAGACAAACGGCATCATACCTAAGAGTATTAGGTATGTATGAAAGCACACGAAGACAGGATTAGATTGAGAAAGTCAACAAGAATCACACTGCAGCTCCTTGTGACCTTGGAAGAGTTACTTAACCCTCCATTGCCCCAGGTACAGAAACATAGATTATGAGCCCACTAGGGACAGAGACAGGCCCTGAAACTGCTTTAGTTGTACCACGAGAAGGTGGTATATCAAATCCATGACCCTTTACATAATCTGGAGTGGTACAAGTTCCACATAATTATGCTGCTTGGGAATATTTTGCCTTTTTATTTGCTTAATTTGCTTTAAAAGCTGTGAGAACAATCCATAACCACCTGAACTTCAGAAAATCACTAAAAAACCAACCAATTCAAAAAAGGCCTACCCCAGCGTAACTTCTTCACCCAGCAACACAGCATGACCAACGATCGTACTGGACAGCATACAATTTTCATCCCTCCTGACCCTTCACAACTACCTCATTTGATCACTATACAACCTTGTATTTGTTCTCAACCGACTTGGCGGACAACTTGACGGTACTGTGTAAGCCACATTGAGCTGGCAAATAGGTGGGAAAATGTGGGGTACAAATGTAATAAATAAAAAAAGAATAGTTTTTGGGAGGGGGAGCCTGTCTACCTTGTAGTTTCCCCTTAACTGGTCAGCTCTATGAACTCATTTATTTGTGGTTGAAGTAGAGTGGGTCTTGCCAGGACCTCAGCTGCTACTAAGCGTTTGTTCAGTGCTACCAGATGTACAGATACATTGTGCTTGTCTGTCTTCACATACTGTAAGCTCCATGGAGCAGCGACATCTCTTATCTGTGAATGTCTTCAGTAGTTTCTGACTTTGGTGTGTCTGCATGCGCTGGGATGTGTGCATGCAGCAAAGTGCCTGAGAACTGTTGTCTTTTCCACCTTGGTTTCATTTCGGGGAGGGCCATATGGATCCGCGGTGGGATCATGCAGGGCTGTGAAGTCAGTATACCAAACCTACTCTGACTCTTCTACTTTTAGACTGTGCAGATCTGACTCTGACTCTTACTATGTATAGTAAATCTAAGAGAAATTTGATTTAATTACAGATACATAGGATATTTCTTGATGTACAGAATTAGGACTAATAGACCACAAAATACATTTATTTGAAGTTTTGAAACAAAGAGCCTGAACAAAAAAATATTAGTGTGAAATGATAAATTTACCATAATGTGTTAGGTTTTTATTTTGAAGCTGGAGTTGATACGTTTTTTTTACCAGTTCTGACTCCGACTTTGACTCTACCCAGAATGGCTTCTGACTCTAACTGTGCAGCTCTAGAACTCTCTTTAGGAGCTGCAGAATTGACAGAAGGAGGTGTGTCTGCAATTTAGCCTGACTGAGGAGAACGCTTGGTGCTCTGAGGTAGAGTCATGAGGTTTTGTTTTGTTTTGTTTTTTTGGATGCTAGTGGGGGGGTGGGGGGAGCTGTAGTTCAACATTTGGAGGATACCATATTTTGCCTCTTCAGATTGTGTTGGTTCAGGTGGTAAAGTAAGATTTGTCTTTTGATTTCTTGTTGTATGTGGTTTTTTTTTTTTGGGGGGGGGGGGAGGAGGGGGTACATAGAGGGAGCAAAGAAATTCCAATGGAAATGTTATGGATGGATAGACTGCATGTAGATAAAGCAGTTTTGGCTGGGATGGAAAGCTTCCTGGGTGATATCACTGCTATTAAATGTGAATTATTATGTCGATAAAGAGGTGCAAAAATGTGAAGAGGGTGACACAGGTTGAAAATAAAATCTCTAGACTACAAGAGATGTGTGATCACTTAAGAACGGACAGTAAAGTTTTGTGGTGTCCCATCTACAACATTTACCCTTATCCTTCATTGAAGTCTTGTGTGTGTTTTGAACTACATTTCTACCAAATTTGTTTCGCGTACCTGGTCCTTCCTGAATGGATAATAAGCCACAGCTGTGTGACAGTAACAATATTTAAATTTGCCTCTGCTTCAGAGTCTGGGATCTTTATCACTCAGACACTGAGCATTTGTGAACATAGCCTTCCAGATGTTGTTTTTTCCCCTCTGGATCTATTCCCACCTGCCTTTTGCCTCCCTGGCCTTTACAGGTAGCTGTGAAATTCACACTTTTGTGTATTTCTCCACTTGCATAATTTGTTTGTTGGGGTGATGCCTGATTCAGTCAGCTTCCATATGTGAATCTGCTCGTATAGTTTAATCTCTGGTCAGTGTCTGATGTGAACAGTTTGGTGAGGATCTAGGTACCTTCTCAGACAGATGTAAGCCATCATTGCTGTGAACTCTTTTATCCCTCCAAGAAAAGCCTCCATTTCCCGGAAATCTAAACCCTGATTTCTTGCAGCAGTGAAGTTCTGTTGGCTGCTTTTGTTGTCTTCACCTTTGCTATACAGTTGGTAATTACCACCCCCCCAACCCAATAATGTCAGTGGCAATTGCTAAAAGACCCTCACCTAAGTACATGAACTTGGTTCCTAACCAGATCCTCCCAAATGAACTATAAACAAAGAAACAGTAGATGATGGTAGATAAAGACTAATTGACCCATCCAAGCCTTCCTAGCAAGATGGTTAGGGTTATAACTACCATTCGCAGGTAACCCCCCCCCCCCCCACACACACACACACACACATACACCATGCCTTTGATACTGTATCTAGCTCACCTTCCTTCTGCTAATAACATGCATTTTATTTCAACTAGCCCAAGATCCCAGTTGCAAATCTGTTTGTCTGCTGATTTAAGTCCATTACTAGACAGAGTTTTTGTCTTTAAAGTCTTCTGACTCTGTTTCTATAGTGGGCTTCCACCTTGAACGTCTATGTCCACAACAGACGTTTTTATGGCAGTTTCATTTTTGATGTCGTGATGGAGTTGAGTAGACGTATCATTAGGGGGATGTACTTATTCTACCTACAGCCATTATAATCCATCTGCTTCTTGATATTTTGATCCTTTTTTTTTTTTTTAATTATTTATAAATTTTCACATTTACATCCCATGAGAAGTGGAGTGTGGTAGCCGTGTTAGTCCACTCTTAAGGTTATCAATAGAAATCAAACAAAATAAAACATGGAAAAGAAAATAAGATGATACCTTTTTTATTGGACATAACTTAATACATTTCTTGATTAGCTTTCGAAGGTTGCCCTTCTTCGTCAGACATTTGCTTATTTCCGATCTGACGAAGAAGGGCAACCTTCGAAAGCTAATCAAGAAATGTATTAAGTTATGTCCAATAAAAAAGGTATCATCTTATTTTCTTTTCCATGTTTTATTTTGTTTGATTTCTATTGATAACCATCTCATGAGATAAACCAGGAAATATCAGAAATACAACTTAACAAGCAAAACAAAATTACTTATTACCAAATTTGGTTCCAAGTAAAGAATATCAGATTATTATTAGTCCCCAATAAATTGAGACAAGATACTAGGAAATAGAAAGGAAAAACATGCCTATAAAAATAAGCCAATTATTTATAACGGTAGGGACATAGCTGATTTCTACAGCCGACGTAACAACGCTTTGATTAGGGAGGCAACACATTAGGTACTTGAACATTTTCCTTAGATGAAATGAATTGTAATAATTTTTGAGGGGTAAAAAATATGTAATTATTTAAACCAAACATTATATGACATTTGCATGGGAACGTCAGCAAAAATGTAGCACCCAATTTTAAAACTCTAGGTTTGTAAAGTAAAAATTCCTTTCTTCTCTTTTGCGTGTTCCTTGCTAAGTCGGGGAAAATCTGTATTTTTTGCCCCCAAAATAAATCATTTAAATGGCGAAAATATAATCATAGAATATTATGTCTATCTAGTTCAAGAGCAAAAGTCACAAGCAATGTTGTTCTCTCTGTAATACATTCCAGAGAGTTTTCAAGAAATTCAGTCAAGTTCAAACTTGAAGTGGCCTGGGATTGTTCCTTCGATGGTTTCACAGTTCCAGTAATAAACTGGAGCCGTGTTATAGGGGGAAACCCCTCCTTTGGAATCCCCAATACCTCACCGAGATATTTTTTAAGCATTTCACCTGCTGGTATTAAAGGAGATTTGGGGAAATTCAACAGCCTCAGGTTATTCTTCCGAATGTTATTTTCCAAATATTCTAATTTTCTTTCCTGAATTTCTTTTTCCTTAACCAAAGTTACAGTTAAATTCTTTAGTTGTTTAACCTCATTTTCCATCTCAGAAATCTTTTCCTTATGTTCTTGAACATTTAAAGATACATTTAAAGATAGTTGAATTGAAACAGACTACTCAATATATCTCGCCATTGATAGAAGCATTCATCTGCAGTAACATTCCATTTACCTCCTGTATTGCATCCCACAAACTATCCATAGTCACCGATACTGGTCTTTTTCTTCCTCCACTGCTCTCGGAAGTTGGATCTCGGGTAACAGGGGTGACGACCTGCATCTGCCCCTGCTTTGCTGTTTCCAAACACGAGGTTAATCCGGCGGTGGGTCCTCCTACCACAGGCAATGGAGCACACGCTTCCAGCTGCAGTGACCCCACCGCTAGCAATTCACTTCCGGGTTGTGGAGGCGCGGTGAGAACGGGAGGACTCAACGTCGCTCCCTCAGTGCTGCACTCATCTTCCGGGGGGGGGGGGGGGGGGTTGAGACCGTCGAAGTAGAGGTCAGTTCGCCAAGGATCCCGATACCAAAGTTCTCCAATGTCGATTGCCTGGAGATTGGTGTCGACGTTGGTGCCACGGAGGTAGGTACCAGCGTTTTCACCTTTCTTTTCCCCATCTAGGCAGTCAGGGAAAGAAGTTCTCGAGGTCGTACAGAGAAGATTCTGAGGAGCTCCGGGATCACACAACCATTATCGCCGCCATCTTGTCTCAATCCCCGATATTTTGATCCTTTATGTGAGCGCTGGCAGACTTGGTGTACTCCGATTTATGGGGGGAGTGCTCTTACATTTTGGTCAGTTCTGTTGTGAGCTGAGCAATAACTATGCTTAGTTCTCTTGTCCAGAGAGTTGGATACAGATAGAACAACACTACAGCCTTCGAAGGTCTCTCTGTAGACAGCTGCCCCACAGTTATTGCATGCACTACTTGCATCATTTCTACTTTGTGTTTAAATACAATTGAATCCAGTGTTTTTCTAAATTATTCTTTTCTAATTGTTCCTTAGTCAAGCAGTAGTGTCTTTGAATACCAGATTTGAGTATGGTTTATTTATCATACTAGCTGTTAAGCCCGTTAAAACGGGCGAGATCTCCAGCTACCCTCCTCGCCGCCACTCCCTCCCCTCTCCGTGCAGGGGGCCTGATACAGAGGGGGGGGGGGGCGCGCGATGTTCGTTTCCAGGCTGCAGCGTCCGACCGTCTGACTCCGTTTCCCTCTCTGTTCCGCCCTCTGACGTCATCACGTCTTGACGCGAGGGCAGGACAGAGAGGGAAGTCTCTACTGCGCATTTGTAGGTGAGTCGGTCACTTGCCATTTATATGTTTGATACTGTTTTTTTTTCTGAAAAACATTACAAAGCAGTTTACAGTTACAAACAAATTAAAAATAGAAATTGAACACAAATTCTTTTTAATTTAAATTTTTATTATTTGAAAACAAATTTTTACACAAGTATCCACTTGTTTAAGTAAAATGGAAAGTACAACTATAAGAAATCGAGCATCATGTTTATGTACAAAGCAACACTAGGGAACACCAATTAAAACAGGAAGGAAAACGCTAATACAGAGGACCTATAAATAATAATAATAAAAAAAAAAACATACAAAGATGGAGTCAGTGAACATGAGTTGCTGCATTGCTAGTGAGGATTTGATCACTGAAAGCCTTGCAAAATAAGTAGGTCTTCAAAGCTGTTCTAAACTTGGGATTGGAGAGTTCCAGTCGAATGTTGACTGGCAGAGTTTCACAAGGAAGAAGTGCAATAAAAAGCACATTTGTATTGTGGCCAATCTAGCATCCTGTAAGGTGGGAATTTGCAAACCGTGATCGTTTAGGGACCTTAGTGAGAGAGGTAACCGAAAGAGCTGCACCTTCATTGAGAAAAGACGATAAAAAAATACACGAAGCAAGGTTTGTGGGTGGGAGAAATTTGTCAGCCAATAATAAGGGCACATTTTCTTGCCTGATGTATTCCCCCTCCCTCCTGCTTTCCTGTCAGTTATTGTAGTTTGACCCCATTCCCCCACTCTCTACCTGTTTGCCTTTCCTGGGTTTTCATTTTTTATTTTGTCTTTCTTTCATTTAGTTCTAACATGTAAGCTGCCCAGATATTGAGTTGGTGATCGGGGTAGCAATCTTAACCAAACTTGAAATTTGGACACAATGAGCTCCACCTCTTTCTTTAGGTAAAAGCAGGAAAAGATGAAGACAGTTCAGCATTTGATCACTAGAACTATAGCTGAACTAGCAGGACTTGAGGGAGACTGGTTTTATTCAGAGCCATACCCCATAGATAATGGGAACCTGTGCCTCCAATTCTGATTCTTGATTGATTGGAAAGAAGAGTTTAGACTTGGAGCAGTTGCCTTGGAAAGCAGCACTGGTTTAATAATACATCTGAATGGGAATAAGGATACAGCTAACTGCATAGAGGTGGCCAACCCAGACCCTGATGTGGTTGTCCAGAATGGATTTAAAGCTAACATACTCGGCAACTATAAAGAAATCACTTAGTTTAGTTAAAGTGCCAGCCAGACCCAAGCACCTCGGTGTCCTTGAGGTGATTGAACATATCAAGAATAGACCTGCTCATCACTGCTGAAAAAATATTAAGCAACAATGTCAGGCTAGGTCTCATATGGAATAATTCTCTACAGGTCCTCTAAAGTTAAGCACTGGAATGATGTGCATATGTGTTAGGCGGTGAGAGTCTGCTAGGTACGGATGGGGAGAGGGATCTTGGGGTGATAGTATCTGAGGATCTGAAGGCGATGAAACAGTGTGACAAGGCGGTGGCCGTAGCTAGAAGGTTACTACGCTGTATAGAGAGAAGTGTGACCAGCAGAAGAAAAGAGGTGTTGATGCCCCTGTACAAGTCGTTGGTGAGGCCCCACCTGGAGTATTGTGTTCAGTTTTGAAGGCCGTATCTTGCTAAGGATGTAAAAAGAATTGAAGCGGTGCAAAGAAAAGCTACGAGGATGGTATGGGATTTGCGTTACAAGACGTATGAGGAGAGACTTGTGGACTTGAACATGTATACCCTGGAGGAAAGGAGAAACAGGGGTGATATGATACAGACGTTCAAATATTTGAAAGGTATTAATCCGCAAACAAACCTTTTCCGGAGATGGGGAGGCGGTAGAACGAGAGGGCATGAAATGAGATTGAAGGTGGGCAGACTCAGATTGTCAGGAAGTATTTTTTCACGGAGAGGGTGGTGGATGCTTGGAATGCCCTCCCGCTGGAGGTGGTGGAGATGAAAACGGTAACGGAATTCAAACATGCGTGGGATAAACATAAAGGAATCCTGTGCAGAAGGAAGGGACCCTCAGGAACTTAGCCTAGAATGGGTGGCAGAGCTGGTGGTTGGGAGGCGGGGCTAGTGCTGGGCAGACTTATACGGTCTGTGCCAGAGCCGGTGGTGGGAGACAGGGATAGTGCTGGGCAGACTTATACGGTCTGTGCCAGAGCTGGTGGTGGGAGGCGGGACTGGTAGTTGGGAGGCGGGGATAGTGCTGGGCAGACTTATAGGGTCTGTGCCAGAGCTGGTGGCAGACTTATACGGTCTGTGCTTGGGCTAGTGGTTGGGAGGCGGGACTAGTGCTGGGCAGACTTATACGGTCTGTGCCGGGGCTGGTGGTTGGGCGGTGGGGATAGTGCTGGGCAGACTTATACGGTCTGTGCCAGAGCCGGTGGTGGGAGGCAGGGATAGTGCTGGGCAGACTTATAGGGTCTGTGCCAGAGCTGGTGGTTGGGAGGTGGGGATAGGGCTGGCCAGACTTATACGGTCTGCACTGAAGAGGACAGTACAAATAAAAAAGTAGCACATATGAATTTATCTTCTTGGGCAGACTGGATGGACCGTGCAGGTCTTTTTCTGCCGTCATCTACTATGTTACTATGTGTGCAAAGTGTGAATTCAGTATCTGCAATTACATATGTAATAGCCATCATAGAATACCCATTGAAAAGAAACAATCCCCAGTATATAGCACAAGCTTCAAATACTACGTCAACTTGATGATACAGAGTGTTGAGGGAGAACTCGGTATAGGCTGCACCTGCATCAGAGCACTGTTTCCAGTGAACCACGCTGTAAATAACGGCTCACATGAACGCTAAGAGAGGCAGTCCTTAAGTAAAAACAGTATGACCTAAGAATATTTATTAACTTAAAGATCCTTCATGCTTATCCAAACTCACTTTAATATCTTAAAAACAGGAATAGTTCTCTTGATGCTTTGTTTAGGCAATCAGGTATTTAATTTCTTTATTTCCATTTTGCAAGATGCTTATCTTATCTATGAGTACAGAAACATCACTAAAATATTGCCAAATGGGTTTCTTTTAAGGCTTGAGATCATGATAGCTTTTCCCATCTACAGTTTTCTCTCCGTCTATCTCAAACATCAATGATGGGCATGTTCGGCACGTAGGAAGCACATCGAGACTTCAGGAATATACTTTGTAGCTTTACTTTTTGTTTCATTTTCTATTCCTTTGCTTTATCTAGACTCCTGTTCCTTACCCAGATCTATTCCCATCTGTCAAAATATTGTTGACCTTCTTTGTATCTGCATGTTTAGAGAGAGAAGACTTGTGTGTGTTTGTACCCTACTTTCAAGGGCTGATCAGATCTGTTATCTTTTAAAAGTTGCGATTACCATTCATGTGTAAGGAAGGTGTCCCAGTCGTAGGGTGGTCTATTACTAGATTCACACACCACAGTACACCTACTTCTTCCCTGCCCTTTCCCCACTTCTTTCTCTGCATGCATGCTGTTCTCCAAGGGAACAGGTCTCTTGTGTGTGGTGGTGGGGAGGGAGAGGCAAAAAGGGATTTCCTTTAAGTCCTGACATAAAAGTTCTACCAAATGGAACACCCTACATCTGCCTTTGAGTTACAGCTCCTTTTACTGAACTTAAGTGCAAAACTTTACAGCTCTGGGTAGTAATTTTAGCTTGAGGTGGTTGTACAGCATTGGGTAAACTCCTATAAAGCTCCAAACTCTTTTTTTTTTGTAATCAGTCTTTTGGTAACATGTTTCTTGAGTTCTGGGCAATCTATCCCTTTCAGAGTCCAACACGTACAGTCTTTCCTCCATGGGATCCACTTCTAGTCCGACCCTTCCTAAGAGGAATAATCTTGTAGATTGTATTTCCTCTGTAGTCTAAGTGGGGCTTTTCTCTCCTTGGTCTTGTCGAATTGAGGGGCAACTTTCTTCTCTACTCCTCATAAATAGCAGACCAAGGAGTGGTAAAACGTATGTCCTGTTGCATTCACTTGACACTGGACAGAAGCTAAAAAAAAGTCAAGGGAGTCTTCACAAGAGAGATCATATGTACCCTGGGTTAGGAGTGCATGGTATGTGCATGCTCCCAAGACAAAACATAAAGAAGGCTCAAGGACTGAGCCCGAATACACACTCGGGTTCCAATGAGGGATCCCTCCTTACATTGCCTTGTTGTAGATTTGCAGTATATTAAATGTGAACTGTGAGCTGAACTTTTCATAGCAAGAAACCACACCACATGTACTACTACTACTTATCATTTCTAAAGCACTACTAGAAATGTGGAAGAGGGGTTGGTGGTTGAGAGGCTAGGATGGGGGAGGGCAGACTTATACGGGGTCTGTGCCGGAGCCGGTGATGGGAGGCGGGAAATACTGCTGCACAGACTTATATGGTCTGTGCCCTGAAAGAGACAGGTACAAATCAAGGTAAGGTATACACATGAGTTTATCGTGGGCAGACTAGATGGACCGTGCAGGTCTTTTTCTGCCGTCATCTACTATGTTACTATGTTACTAGACGTACGCAGCACTGTACACTTGAACATGAAGAGACAGTCCCTGCTCGACAGAGCTTACAATCTAATTAGGACGGACAAACACATTAAGGGCTCTAACCTATATGGGGGGGGGGGGGGAAGTGATATCATTGCAGCCATCCCAGGAGGGGGATGCTGTAACCAGATTGTATATACCTCCTCTCTGTTCTGAACTTGGTATGGTACAGGAACAGGATAAGTGAGAGTCCTGCAAGTATCCTTAACACATGATATCCTTGACTAGTTAATATATATTTTTAATAAAACATTTTAAGACCATTTTAAAATTCAATTAAAATCTCAAATGTGATGTGATAAAATTTCCAATTTTTAAAAACAGATTTCATCTTGATTTATTGAGACTAGCCTGTAAAATCTTCATGCTAAAACCACATGTCTTGACATTGTGACTTTCGCTCAAACCTCTGTAGCACGTGTTACATATCTGTGTAAGACATTTTCTGGAATCACTTTGAGGTTTTTTTTTTTTTTTAAGCCACCGTTTTGACAGACATGCTTCAAAACAACAGATAGATGTAAAATTGAAAGATGGCAGTTTTCAAAGAAAAGGTGCAACTGAGCCATTGACATCAAACATGGTTCAGCAGAGCTGACACTGCAGTCATGTACTGAGTGGAAACAGCAACAGCTAAAAAGAAAAAAAAAAGCTTAATTAGTGAGACCAAGAAATCTAAAACAAGAAAAGCTCAGCTAGAAAGAAAAGTTTAACTTGTTCAAGAGGCATAAAAGTAAAAAAATATATATTTAAGATCCCAAAATAACAGCAGCCCAATAAGGCTTCATCCTCTTCCTCCAGATGAGAATGAAACTGAAGAGCAGCAGGTACATTAGGACACTCAAGTTTTCTTAGAAAGTTCTGGAAGAATCTTGACATGTGATAAAAGTTGCGTGACTCATCTAGAGGAACTAGAAAAGGTTCAGAGAAGGGTGACAAATGATAAAGTGGATGGAGAACCTCTGATATGAAGAGAGGCTGAACAGGTGGAGAAAAAAAAAAACCTAAGAGGGGATATGATAGGACTTTGTGATATGGAGTGTTTAGATAGGGAATGATTGTTAATCTTTCAAAGATCACTAAAATAAGAGGATGCTCCATAAAAATAGTGACCAGCAGATTGAAAACAAATTGTAGAAAGTTTACTTTCATGCAGCACATAATTAAGCTGTTGAATTTCTTGCTGGAGGATGTGGTGAAGGTGACTAACATAGCAGGATTTAAAAGAGGATTAAAAATGTTCCTGGAGGAAAGGTTCATAGCTAGTTATTAATCAAGTAGGCTTGGGAAAGCCATTGCTTATCCTTTAAATTAGTTACGAGAAATCTAATCTACTTTTTTGGGATCTGACAGCTACTTGTGATCTGGACGGACCACTGTTAGAGACAGGATGCCTGGGCTTGATGGACCTTAGTCTGCCTCAGAATGGATTTGCTTATGTTCTTAATAGTCTAATGCTACGTTATTTTTTTTTATGCTGCATGAGTTTCATACATCACGTGCAAGTTCCATGTGTGCCGCTGCTTTATACCTGCTTCATAACCAGATAGGGAAAACTCAGCATCCTGCCTGCCAGTTCAGTATCCTTTGCTGTTTCAGTACACGAAAGGACACTGGAGGAGTGACGTTCTTGGTCTGTTCACCCAAGAGAAGTGGGAGACTGAGAGCACCTCTTGGAATGGTTCAAGTATGCTAAGTCACGCGCTGACTGGGAGTATATGAGGGTGAGATGCCACAGATGCCAGCTGTATGGGTGCAGTGGGTGCTTGAGTACCCCCAGTATTGAGCGGACTTCTTCCATGGATTCATGGAGGCGTAATTTGCATTGAGTTTAGCAACCCAGCTATTTGGAATTGGTAGCACCTATGTTACATATGCTTCGTTCCCACAGTCTATCTGAAAGAGAAAATAATGTTAATTATAGAGTGAAAACATTTTATAAGCTCTTCTGATACTTGGGTGTGTGCTGGTAGTGAAACTCTGTGCCTTTGCAGTTTTGAAACCACATCCCCTTAAGTCTAATAGCTTAAATTAAATAGCTGTCTGCAAAATGCACTTACAGGTGGACTTTAGGCTTTATAGCAGGCCTTGATAAATTTTCGAAGCTCTGAAAACCTAGGAGCCAGTGGCTGAGAGCTCTGTCAAATTACTTGATGTCCCACTGACATTGAAGAGATGAGAGGGGGGAATTGGGAGATGAGATGACAAGGAAGTTCAGAGAGCTCTCCATCTGCTGGCCTTTCTATTTTAGGGTTCCCCCTCCAAGGTCTGCTGCAGCTTATTTTGGGGGTCCTAATTTACTAAAATTTTTTCCCATTCTAGTCTGAGGTGTGGAGGCTTAGTAAATAAGGCTCTTTAATGTGCCATTGCTCCACCCTCCAGATTTCTCAGTGCCTCCCCCAGCTAGCCAACCACATTCATCCCCTAGCTAGTCTGAGCTAGCCACTCCTCCCTCTCACCCTGCTAGTTGTTACTGGTTGTCATTAGTTCTAGGCTTCTGGTGCTCCTTCTACAGCCTGTGCCTGCACCAGTGAACAGCTATTTCCTTTCCTTCATTGTGCTGGTCTCCTGGTAGTCTCTTGAGACCTGTGTGGAAGCTGTACAGTAGAGGCCCAAACAGAACAACAATTTAGTGATGGCTATCAACAGTGTTCAGGTCCAGGCCCTTCGATATCCAACTATTATAATTTCTCCTGTAGCCAGGGACAATGAAGTATGTTCTTTCCCTGGCCATCATAAGCCTGGCAAGCAGGAGCATGTCATCTTTAGACAACTTGGTCTGCCTCCTACCTGTTACATATATTCTATAAATATGGATAAAGGTGAGCCGGTTGATATTGTATATCTGGATTTTCAAAAGGCGTTTGACAAAGTACCTCATGAAAATGGAGTGGAGGAGTGGCCTAGTGGTTAGGGTGGTGGACTTTGGTCCTGGGGAACTGAGGGACTGAGTTCAATTCCCACCAGGCACAGGCAGCTCCTTGTGACTCTGGGCAAGTCACTTAACCCTCCATTGCCCCAGGTACAAATGTAACAAAAAAAAAAGTCTCCAGAGGAAATTGGAAAGTCATGATATAGGAAATAGTGTCCTATTGTGGATTAAAAACTATTTAAATGATAGAAAACAGAGTAGGGTTAAATGGTCAGTATTCTCAATGGAGAAGGGTAGGTGGTGGGGTTCCCCAAGGGGTCTGAGCTGGGACTGCTGCTTTTTAACATATTTATAAATGATCTGTAGATGGGAGTAACTAGTGAGGTAATTAAATTTGCTGATGACAAAGTTATTCAAAGTTGTTAAATCACAAGAAGATAGTGAAAAATTACAAGAGGACCTTACAAGACTGGGAGACTGTGCGTCTAAATGGCTGATGACATTTAATGTGAGCAAGTGCAAAGTGACGCATGTGGGAAAGAGGAACTTGAATTTAGCTACATAATGCAGGGTTCCACATTAGCAGTCACTGACCAGGAAAGGGATCTAGGCAATATGTTGAAACCCTCTGCTCAGTGTGCAGCAGCGGCTAAGAAAGCGAATAGAATGTTAGGTATTATTAGGAAAGGAATGGAAAACAAAAATGAGGATGTTATAATGCCTTTGTATCACTCCATGGCTTCGACTGCACCTCAAATATTGTGTTCAATTCTGGTTGCTGCATCTAAAAAAAGATAGAGTGAAATTAGAAAAGGTATATAGAAGGGCAATGAAAATGATAAAGGGGATGGGACAACTTCCCTATGAGGAAAGGCTGAAGTGGCTAGTTGTTACTGGTTGGTAAAAAGACAGCTGAGGGGAGATATGATAGAGGTCTATAAAATTGAGTAGAGTGGAACAGGTAGACATGAATCGCTTGTTTACTCTTTCCAAAAATACTAGGACTAGGGGGGCACGCAATGAAGCTACAAAGTAGTAAATTTAAAATGAATCAGAGAGAATTTTTCTTCACTTAATGTGTAATTAACCTCTGGAATTGGTTGCCAGAGAATGTGGTAAAGGTGGTTAGCATAGCAGGGTTTAAAAAAAAGGTTTGGCTGGCTTCCTAAAGGAAAAGGCCATAGATCATCATCATTAATATGGACTTGGGGAAAATCCACTGCTTATTTCTAGGATAAGCAGCATAAAATGTATTGTACTTTTTGGGGATCTTGCCAGGTACTTGTGACCTGGATTGGCCACTGTTGGAAACAGGATGTTGGGCTTGATGGACCTTCAGTCAGTCCCAGTATGGTAGTACTTATGTACTTGTGTAAATGGTGCCTATCACTCAGGGGCGTAGCCACGGGTGGGCCTGGGTGGGCCCAGGCCCACCCAGCAGTGGAGGCAGCGGAGCGGAGGGAGCAGGCTGAGCTCCGATCCCGCATCTGCCTCCTCAGCCCGCCACTGCCCCGCCCGCCCGCCGTACCTTTAAATATTACAGTTTATCTGGAGTCGCGGGCAGCCGGCATTGAAGACATCGGCAGGCTTACGCCGGTTCCAGCAGCCTTCCCTTCCCTCGTTGCAAGTCGGATGATGGCTCCGCCCTCTTCTGACGTATTTCCTGTATCTACGAGGGCGGAGCCATCATCCGACTTGCAACGAGGGAAGGGAAGGCTGCTGGAACCGGCGTAAGCCTGCCGATGTCTTCAATGCCGGCTGCCTGCGACTCCAGATAAACTGTAATATTTAAAGGTACGGGGGGGGGGGCAGGAAGGAAACAGGGCAGACGGGAGAGGAGAGGAGGGTTGCTGCACATGGTGGAAGAAGGGGAGAGGAGGGTTGCTGGATGGAGGGAAGGGGAGAGGAGGGTTGCTGGACATGGTGGAAGAAGGGGAGAGGAGGGTTGCTGGATGGAGGGAAGGGGAGAGGAGGGTTGCTGGACATGGTGGAAGAAGGGGAGAGGAGGGGTGCTGGACATGGTGGAAGAAGGGGAGAGGAGGGTTGCTGGACATGGTGGAAGAAGGGGAGAGGAGAGGGCAGGAGGGTTGCTGGATGGAGGGAAGGGGAGAGGAGGGTTGCTGGACATGGTGGAAGAAGGGGAGAGGAGAGGGCAGGGGAGAGGAGGGTTGCTGGATGAAGGGAAGGAGAGAGGAGGGTTGCTGGACATGGTGGAAGAAGGGGAGAGGAGAGGGCAGGGGAGAGGAGGGTTGCTGGATGAAGGGAAGGAGAGAGGAGGGTTGCTGGACATGGTGGAAGAAGGGGAGAGGAGGGTTGCTGGATGGAGGGAAGGGGAGAGGAGGGTTGCTGGATATGGTGGAAGAAGGGAGAGGAGGGTTGCTGGACATGGTGGAAGAAGGGGAGAGGAGAGGGCAGGAGAGAGGAGGGTTGCTGGATGGAGGGAAGGGGAGGGGAGGGTTGCTGGACATGGTGGAAGAAGGGGAGAGGAGAGGGCAGGGGAGAGGAGGGTTGCTGGATGAAGGGAAGGAGAGGAGGGTTGCTGGACATGGTGGAAGAAGGGGAGAGGAGGGTTGCTGGATGGAGGGAAGGGGAGAGGAGGGTTGCTGGACATGGTGGAAGAAGGGGAGAGGAGAGGGCAGGGGAGAGGAGGGTTGCTGGATGGAGGGAAGGGGAGAGGAGGGTTGCTGGACATGGTGGAAGAAGGGGAGAGGAGGGTTGCTGGATGGAGGGAAGGGGAAAGGAGGGTTGCTGGACATGGTGGAAGAAGGGGAGAGGAGGGTTGCTGGACATGGATGGAAGAGAGGGAAGGGAGAGAGAAGAAATGCTGGACATGGATGGAGGGGATGGAAGAATGAGGATGAGATGAGATGAGGGAAAAGGAAGAGAGGAGAAAAACTGCACATGGATGAAGAAAATAGGCAGAAACTGAGGACCAGAAATGAAGAAGAAAGGAGGAAAGAAATGTAAAGGAAGCCCTGGAAACGGAGTTAAGAGGACAGATAGCAGCAGAATCGGATACTGGGCCAGCATGATCAGAAAAACAGTCACCAGACAACAAAGGTAGAAAAAAATCATTTTATTTTCATTATAGTGTTTGGAATATGTCCACTTTGAGAATCAGGTGCTCAACATTAAAAGTTTATATTTATTTACTTATTTATGGCATTTTATCCTACATTAAACATGAATTAAATTGGAACCTGGGATCATTTAATTTTTTTTTCCTGGAGACAGTAATGCATTGCCCCCCCCCCCCCCCCCCCCAGGCTCTCTCCCCGGCTATAGCCAGCTCTGCAATTTTGAGGGGAGGTGCACAGGTGGATGGGGGGGGGGGGGGGGGGGGAGGGGTGCACAGGTGGACCGGGGAGAGAGCCTGTTGTTAAACATTTACCAGCACACCACTGTCTAGTGCCCACCCATCCAACCTGTTGGCCCACCCAAAAATCGACTTCTGGCTACGCCACTGCTATCACTAACCATGCTATTTAGAATGATGCTCAGCGTTAATTTTTTTAAGCTCCCTGTTTTGAGCGGCATTTACTGAATCTGGCCCGAAGTGACTACCAATAACTAGCAACTTAGAATGATGGCATTGGAACTGCAGATGGGAGGGATAAAAGCCCAGTGCTAGACCTACAAAGGCGTAGATTGGTACTGTTCATCAGAGTATTAAGGCCCATGTTGTAATCAAGAGAGCTGCATTTGACTGAGTAGCCTAGAGAAGGGTGACCAACACTGCAGACCCTGAAAGGAAGAACCACAGGAAGTGGAGGAACAGTAATCCTTTTAACCATTGTAAGCAAGCCAGAAGGGTGAAGGGGTAGATTCTTCCAAAAGCCACAGGAAAGATGACAAGGATCTTGTATATAAAATTCCTTTTACGATACACCAAAAAGACTCAAGACTCGACACAATTGCTGTGTTTCAGCGCGGCAGCGCCTGCTTCAGGAGTCTTGAGCTACAGTGTAATTCAATATGCAAGAGCTCTGCACAGCTCGAGTCAGATGTAAAACAGTTAAAATAGTGGTTCAGGAGTATCGTGTTAAAACCAGCTGTAAAGCAGATTCACAAGCCAAACAATATCTCATTATGAGACAACGTCTGACAGTGTTATCTTAAATTTTATGTACAAGATCCTTTTTGTCTTTCCTGTGGCTTTTGGAAGCACCTACCCCTTCACCCAAATCTTTATATATATAGTTTTTCTGTGATGCGACGAGAACAGTATAGTAAGCCATGCTGCCCACTCACATCTTCATTTTGTTTGAATGAGTTTTCTGTTACTTGTCTAGCTTTACTTGTTCAGAACCCTTATTTTATCATCCTCACTTTAATATTCCCTTATCTCTTGTTTGTCCTGTTTGTTTGTCCTAATTAGATTGTAAGCTCTGTCGAGCAGGGACTGTCTCTTCACGTTCAAGTGTACAGTGCTACGTACGTCTAGTAGCACTATAGAAATAAGTAGTAGTAGCCGATCTACAGGTTTGTGGGAGAGTGGTCTAAAGCTTTTCCAGAAAGATCTGGAAGGGTTCCTAGGCGTCTGACATGATGCAGGTCACCTGATCCAGTAATGTGGCTTATTGTACTATTGTCTGGATCTACAGTAGGTAAGCAATTGGCCTTTTTACCTGGCTGGCACAGTGTCAAACTGATTACCCTTTAGTGTCCAATGTTCCTATCAATCTGGTCCCATATGGCTTATTACGGGAACATTGGACACTAAAGGGTTAAACTTTATTCATAGTTCTGTGATATAGTTGAGCACAAAGACTTTTTTTTTTTTTTTTTTTTTTTTTTTTTACCATTTTTTGTAGCATCTGTTATGCAGAACATACTCTATAACTGCAATACACAACACGGTGTATATTGTTAAAGATAAGTATATACGACTTGTGTGTGCTGAGGATGAGGGCAGAGAGTGCCTTTAGACCAGAGTCATGGATGTATCTGAATAGCTACATTAAATGGTGGTCCATGTAAAATGTTTTTTAGAAAGATGCTCTGTCTAGTTGGGTCTCCTTACTTTCTCGAGAGAGATGGGAAACAGGCCTGGGGAGCAGCACCTTGTTCGAAAGGCTTATTTTTTCTTTGCAGTTCCTCTAATTGTAGGTGGGAGTAGATAGGTGGAACTGAGCTGATCCAGCAATACTTTGAAGCAATCTCCCATGGGAATGTGCAGCCAAATTGGGGGAGAGAAAAAGGAATTGTGTAGATGTCTTCCTTCCTGGAAATTAGTTTAACCAAAAAATAATTAGGTTCATGAAATATTTCTAGAGAAAGAGGTTGGTGTGTGACAGAAGACTAGCAGGAGTCTGCCATTGCTAATCCCTTGTTTTGACAGCTTTGGTGTTGCTTGTTCTATAGACATGTTTTATGCACGGCTGTTAAGTAAACTAACTGATCACTTTATTACTTTTCTAAGTGACAGTTTATGGTAGGATTTGTTTTATGGAAACATTTTGTTTCTTTGAGGAAAACTAACATAATGACAAATTCGTTTTTTTTTTACCACCATACAGATGTTGAAAACAAGTTATACATAAGGGATAGAGAATGTCTATCAAGGAGCAAAGTAACTCTCTGAAAATTTAATGGAATGGTACCAAATTTGGCACAGGGATAAACTGGTGAAAAGACACACTGAGGTTAAAAAAAAAAATGGGCCAGATTGAATTGGGGGATTCCAGAGGAATAGGGCCAGTGCATTTCTGTGTGAGAAACAGTTCCAGCTTCTGCAGTGTAGAAACAGTGTTAAACTGAAATACAACCATTAGAGATTGCTTCTTTCAAAACTGCCTCTACTACTACTTATCATTTCTCCTGCCTTCTCTAGTCTCCACACACATAGCCAGCACACAAAGTGCATACATGGTGGTACCTTGTAAAATCTATGTGTTGAAATCTGTTGACGGTGACATGTAATGGTTTAATATTATGCTTTAATTATTTTTCCAGCCCAACAGAATGTTTGGGTATTGACCCATTCAAACAGCCCTACGCCACTCCCTTACGGGTCAGACACACATCCATGTGCAGAAGGATTGGAAAGAATTCCATGAGCCATGCTCTGCATGCTTTCCCCACTTGGTATTTTTACTTCAGCTGCTGTGCAGCTGCAGTGTGACATTTTCTCTGTTCTCATACATGTAGCTGCTTTTCAGTACAGAGCATGTTCCAGAAGCTTTCTTCCATTAAATGCCTATAATAAAACACTTTGGAACTTAAGAAATCTCCTGTGATTAGCTTGTGTTTACCCTTCGGAAATATGGAACCATTTCAGCCATCATTCTTACCAAATAGTATTCTAGAGTAGGTCACTTTCTAGGAAAAGGAATATGATCTTTAAATTTGTTGACAGGGAAAGCCAGATTCAGACAAATGTCTTTTTTCAATTACAGTGTGACCTGAAGTTCTTTGGCCATGGTTACACAGAGAATTTGTCCCAAGGCTTCTTAACCAGTTTCCCCATGCTATAATACCCAGACCACACTTCTTATCCAAATGTAATTGCTGCTTGAACATTTGTGAGCAAATAGTCAAGGTGAAACTGATTACGTTCTGAACGGAATAGGAACAGTTACAGCTTCCTGAGATGTGAAGGCTGTGCATTTCAGCTTTCAAGGATAGAAATGTATGGGAAGCACTGCTAGTGATTCTGGGATTCTAAAACCTCGGTACAGGGAAAGTCCCAAAGAAGGGATCTTTCAGCAGTGTTTCAAACACCTCAGACATACTATGATTATTCTAGGCACCTGGTCCTGGAGGCACCCCCAGTCAGTCAGGTTTTCAGGATACCCGCAATGAATATTCATGAGAGATATTTGCATGCACTCCCTCCACTGCATGCAGATCTATCTGATGAATATTCATTGTGGGTATTCTGAAAACGTGACTGGCTAGGGTGCCTTCAGGACCAGGTTTGGGAACCACTGTTCTAGGGAATACGTTAAGGGCTGGATTCAGTAAATGGCACAAAAAAAAAGGGCGGCCTGACCATTAGGCCACCTGAGGTGGGGGCCACAGGCACTCTTCAAGAGTGGCATCTGATCTCCCCTTCGCGGTGTTACCCGCCGCCGGCACCTGGCATCTCCTGTTCGCAGTATTACTCGACAGCGGCAGCAATTCCCATACGCTGCCCTGCCGCCAGCACCCGCCTCTTCTTCCCTTTTCTTCGGCCGCCTCCCTGATGTAACTTCCTGTTTTGTCAGAGGCTCAGGCAGCCGCAGTGGAGGGAAGAGGCGGGTGCTGGCGGCAGGGCAATGCCGCGAACGGGCTGAAGGTAGGAAGGGGGTGGCATCCTGGCCAGGTGGGGGAGGCATCCTAGCTCCACCTCAGGCGGCATCTTGCCTTGGGCTGGCCCTGGACGTCGGGAAGAATTTGTGCTCAGCAGTATTCTATAAAGAGCACTCCGGGCTGATCACTGTTTATAGACTAGTGCTTAGCGTGGATTCCCGCACCTAGGACTTACAGTAACTGAAACTTAGTGGTATGCAAGTTGGGTTCACATCCCCCATTATCTGTAATTCTGCATCCAAATATTCAGAAGGCCCCTGAGCAGATCCTTGCCCTCTTTTGGGATATGCGCAGTGAAAGCTGGGTGCCCATTGTCACAGAATAGCTGGTAGGTAGACATGTGCGCAAATCCTAATTAATGCCAGTTAACATCAATAATCAGTTTGCTCCCAAATATTGAGTGCTAATGGCTTGTTACCCAATTAAGTTGCGTGCACATCTCAGGATTGCACCCAAATATGAGTGATCTTTATAGAATCTGGGGGTAAGTGTATCTCTTCTTTCCTTTATACTTGGGTTGATGCCTTTGAAAGATGGCAGCTGAGTGAATGAGGGAGGGGAGGTGGGTGGAGGTCTATTTTTGTCTTCATCATCTGGGGTCATGTGAAGTTTGAAGTGTTGCAATGGTGGGTTCATGTCGGAGAAAAGTTTGAGAAGCACTGCTTGTAGTGGCTACTTGTTAAGATTTAGCTCGCACCCCTGCCCTTCAGTAGTAGTTCAAGGTGAGTTACATTTAGGTGTAGTATGTATGCTCTCTGAGACAGGAGGACTACTAAGTTTGTACCCGAGGCAACAGAGGGTGAACGGACCTGCCTGTATTCACAAGGAGCATCCGTGAAATTTGAACCCTGGCTTTGCTGGTTCTCGGTTTGGGCCTCCAGCTATTAGGGTACATTATGTAAAAGTAGATGCATGCACCCCAAAAAACTCCCTCTGTTTTTGAATGGTTTTTATTTTATAACACGCTAGCCGTTAAGCCCGTAACAATGGGCTAGTTTTTTGTTTTCTTGTGGCTTCCCCCCCCCCCCCCCCCCCCGTCCTCCAACCCTGCTCTCTCCCCCTCCCAGCCGCTCCATCCACCCGTGTCCATCAACTGTTCTCTCCCTTACCCTCCATCCTCGGGCTCCCATCCACCGCGATTGTGACATCCTGTGCCTTGCTGTCCCCGCCGCCGTCATTTCGCCGTCCCCACTCTTTCCGCCGTCGTCGTGTCATCAGTTCTCCATTGCTGCGTCTGTTTCCCTCAGTTTCGCCCCTCCTTCCCTCCCTGCTCCCTCCTCTTCCGATTTCCACGCCCGTGTCCAAGCCCTCCTCCCTATTGGGCTGTACTGCTGGTGGAGGCGGAGCTTGGACTTCTACACTCTCAGCGTTCCGACTCTACTGTGCATTTGCAGGTGAGTCGGTCACGTGCCGTTTATATGTTTGATTCTTCTGTCTCAGGGGCTGGTGATCAAAGCCTAAGGCCGATGTTAAAGCAGCACCAGAGTAGCACACACTTAAATGTGCACAGGATGTTCATAGATTTCTAGCGTGGGTATTAACCTGCATGCCAAAGATGGCTGCAAATGATATTGAAAACATAAATGAGTTCACTAATAAATCTTTCCCAATGCTCATACGGAAGCACTGCAATGCGCAGCAGAAGCGAATGCTGGCTTTAACTTTGAAACCTTAATGCCAGCCCAGGGGTGGCTTTTGAAGGATTTGGGGAAGAAGCTTTCTTGTCACTTTGTCACATCAAACTGCGGGGTTTGTTTGCCCCCTTTTGTAAGAGAAAGAAAGCCCGTGCAAGTTTTAAGTGCCGTAGTGAGAAACGAATGCGTGCAAAAAATTGAAGTGCATATAATTTTTGAAAGGCTATTATTTTCGGGAACAGAAGAACAGCGCCTGTGTGTGCTTGAACATCTGGGTTTCTTTTGTCTGGGAATGCACACGAGAGCCATGCGTGCTAGAAAATCTTTGTGCACATGTGCCAGGCAGTTCCTCTCCCCCCTACTTTGTTTACTAGTACGAATTAAGTGTGCATATCATTTGCATAGAATTTCTTCCTAGCATTGCTTCGCTATGGATTTTGCATTCATCCTGCATTATAGGCTTTTACGTTATGCGTTTTAGTGCCCGGTTTGGAGCATCTGCCTCAGAGTCTGTCCAATTTGGATGTGGCGACAAGTGCAGAAGTCTGGCTTACCCATGAGAAGGTGTGTTAAGTTACTGCAGAAAAAAAACATGTTCTTTGTAACTTGTTGACCTTTTTTATGTAGCTAATAGGAATAACAGTTTTTCTTGTGTAGGTAAAAAGAGCATATTTAGTCTGCGAAGAAATTCATTTGGGAAAGCCTGATTCGGGAAGGCTGTGCTGTTGATCCACTTCCTGTAGTGGTGGAAAGGCAGTGCCTGTGGCTTGGAGCTGAAGTAGTATGTCATTTCAAGATGCTCTGTTCAGGAGTCTGTGGTTTTCTATGAATAGAAATAAATTACAGCGTTTGGTTTCAAAATGTGCATATCCATTGCATGGGGTAGTGCGCTGCCTATGTTAGTGTTATATACCCCTCGTGCTGTGTTGCATTACTGTACATTTGTGTCTTTTTTTTAATTGCCTTTTCCCCCCTCAGGCATTCACTGCATTTGAGAGAATGGGGGATGGGGGGGAGGTTAAAAAGACATCCAGGTGAGGCAAAAAAAAAAAAAGTAATTCCCTGGAATTTTTTGGTTGTATTCTCAGCAGCCACTTGGAATTTCAGTATGAAATTCTGCTGCTTTATCTGTTTCTCACTATCTATATTTATATGTTGAGTGGAATGATATTATCTTTAAATATGGCGAAGTTACAAACTTTTTAGCATGGCCACCCAGTGATTTTTGCGCATTCAAAAATGCTTGCACTGTAAAACTACCATTATTTGAAATAAAAAGGGGGGGCAGGGGGGTACCAGCTTAACTGTTAATGATGTTACAGTGATGTAGACTTCCTTGTCTGAGGAGCGATGTTGGAGGCCAATCACAAGCTCCACCCAAAGCCACAAACAATCGCCAGGCTCAAGGAAACACTTCATATGATCTGAGACAGCCTGCCACAGGGATCAATGGACAAGGCTCTTAAGAACTTCCCAAATTGACTGATGGCCTGTATTAAAGCTGGGGGTGGACACTGAGCATTCACAGTGCGAAATAGTCCCATTGTTAATTGTATCGTTTGAATGATGATGTTTTACTTTGCTGAGAAAATGGCAAAAAAAACTCTAGGGGGTTACTTTTTTTTTTGCCTTATCCTGAACACTGCTTTGATAGCTTTCAGGTGGTATGTAAGAAATTAAATAAGGGCCTGTTTACAAAAGCGCTGTAGCGTTTTTAGTGTGGTCTAAAAATTAATTTGTTCTAGCAGTGTAGATGCCCATAACATTTTATAGGGTATCTACACGGTTAGTGCACACTAATTTTTAGTCTATTCTAGCTTGAGGGAATATGAAAGGATAATGAAGAAAGAGAAAAATGAGAGAAGATGGAGGAAAGCAGAAACCAGAGCTTGGACTGACACAATTAGAAAAATAAAATGACCAGACAATGAAGGTAGAAAAGGAAACTTTCTATTTCAAGGTTAGAATGTTAGTTTTTGGAATGTCCATTTCAAAGTCTCTGCTGATTGGAGTTTGGGGGTACTTGATTGAAATTTGTTCAACTTAGGGGGATACTTTGAAGAAGTTGAGAAACACTGATCTATGGTAGCCTGGGTTGCCAAGTAAGGTGATAATATAGTGGTAAAAGCTAAGAGTATGCTTGGCTACTGGGTAAAAATTGTGTGACCACCAGGTTGATAGTGTTATTTGATAAGTGATGGCTAGGAAGTCAAAATACATTCCTCATAAATATGTGGCCCAGGATGGTAGAGTGCAAGAATTCAAGCTTCTCTCTCACAATCTTCATAATATGCCTCATTCCTGTTTGAGAAGACCACCTATTGGGATGAGAAGATTGCTTAAGATTTCCTGCCTAATCGCTGCTTGGTTTGTAGCTAAAAATGCCAGCCCGAGTCATGTAAACTGGATGAAGGGTTATTTTGGCAGGAAGTGGGCTGTGCCCTGAATTATCAGGTTATTGATTCTAGTGTATGGAATGAGTTAGTTAAAACAAAAACTTGGCTAAGGTAGCTCCAGTTAGAGAGGAAAGTTGGTCAAGTTATTAATCTATGGTATATGGAGAGCTTGAAATTGTTAAAGGTAAATTTGTAGGAAATTAGGGTTTGGAGGAAGAGCAGAGGTAATCAAAGTTTTATATTAATTGTAGATTAAAAATTGTAAATCTGCTATTCAGGAGTCTACAAAGATATATTATGAGGATAAGATATAGAAATCGGAGAATCCTGTGAAAAGTGTTTAAGACAGTGGTTTCCAAACTCGTCTCCCCGCCCTGCTGCCACCCCCGCCCCCAACAGCACTGAGTCCTACATTTGGTGGTGGGGGATGCTCAAGCCCCACTGCCTGAGATCTGAGCTCCATGCTGCTTCTGCAAGCAAATTGATAGCATTCTTCAGCCACCAACACCTGCATTGCCATCCGTGCTCTCCTTCTCTGCCCTTCCATCCAGCGTCTGCACTCCTTCTCTCTTCCTTCCATCCAGCGTCTGCACTCCTTCTCTCTCTTTCCATCCAGCCTCTGCCCGCCCTCTCTCGTCATTTTCATCCAGCCTCTACCCTTCCTCGCGCTCCACCTTCCATCCAGCCTAAGCCCCTTCTCTTCCCTCAATCTAGCGTCTGCCTTCTCTCTGCCCCCACTCCCACCACACACCCATCCCTGCCTCTGCTGCTTTTCTAGATGAGCAGCAGCGGCGGCAAAACAAGTTGGCGCTATGCTGGACCAGGCTGGCCATACACATGGCTGCTGGTTGTGCTTCAGAACAGGGTGATGTTCGAGGAGGCAGAATCATCAGCCGCATGTATGTAGAGTCTGGTACTGTGTGGCTGCAGCTTGTTTTGCTGATGCTGATGCTCATCTAGAGAAGCAGCAGGGGATGTGTGTGTGTGTGGGGGGGGGGGGATTGGGGGAGCAGTAGCGGGTCATGTGGCAGTGGGAGGGAGTTTAGGATTTGCCGTGGTGCACCAGGGTGCCACAGTACACAGTTTGGGAACTGCTGGTTTAGGATTTTTACTTTGTTGACTAAAATACATGATATTATTTCTCCTCCTATATCAATTCAACCTGATGCAGAAGCAGTGGCTTGTTTTTTCAGCCTAAAGTTGGTAAAATTAGGTGGTTAGGGGCCAGGCTGTGGAATTATCTTCTGAGGCAAGTTAGAGATGTATCTTCTTACTTCCTGTTTTGGAAATTTCTTGAGGCATATTTGTATTCAAAATCACATTGATCTGTTTAAATTATTGGTAGTGTTAGCCATATTTTGTTGTTCCCTCTATTCTTGAGGCTTCTTTTGTAATCCGCTTAGATTCTTTTAAGGAAATATGTGGAATATAAGACTATTGATGATATAGATGGTATGGTATCAACTTCTTCAGAGGCCTAAGCGACAGGAGTGCACATATCAGGTGGGAATGGGGTTGAGAGATGAGTTCATTCGTTGAAGTCAGGGTGGCTTGCAGATACCTCATTGCATAGATTACTACATCACTGTCTCTTTCTACAGTCTCTTGGTTTAGCAGTCAGTATATTTCATTGGTATTTCTCTGCTCAGATGCAGCTGTGTTTGTTGTATTATAAAGAAAAAGCAGTACATGGATGAATAGGATTCATTGTACTGGGATGGATAGGGGGCGTAAAGTTTAGAGCAGGCAGCAGAATGCTTTCTACCTTTTTGCACGTTATTCTTGTTATAGCTACTCCCTCTTCCATTCTCATGGCCCATCTGTGTTCATATTTAAGTGTTACACCTGAAAGCCTACCCTTTTTTGGGTGTGCTTTTAAAACTCTTAAGGGTCTTTTTACTAAGATGCGCTGAAAAATGGCTTGCATGGGTTTTGGACGTGCACCAATCCATTTTTCAGCGTGCCTGTAAAAAAAAGGCCTTTTCAAAATTTTTGCCGAAAATGGATATGCGGCAAAATCAAAATTGCCGTGTGCCCATTTTGGGTCTGAAACCTTTATCACCAGCCATTGACCTAACAGTAAAGTCTCATGCGGTAACCGGGCAGTAATGACCTACTCGCATCAAATGCCACTTGGCCCATGTAGCTGATGTGTGCCAGACAGTAAAAAAAAATATTTTTCGGGCATGCGTAGCGGATGCGCGCCAAAAATGAAATTACCACAAGGGCCATGTGGTAACTCCATTTTGGGACATGTTGGACGCGCGTTGACGCTTACGTGGCTTAGTAAAAGGGCCCCTTAACTCTGTTTCATCCTATTCCCAGCCATGTTTATTATAATAAATACATTTCTTGAAACCTCGTATTTGTCTTGTCTGTGTGTCCTGACAAGATTGTAAACTCCATAGTGCAAAGAGCCTTTTATGTGTCTGTGCAGTGCTATAGGATACAAGTTGAAACCCATTTTATGCCGCTAAATATGTCTGACCTTGAGCATGTCCCTGGATCATTTGTTCTCCTCTCTTTAATTTAGAAAATAATACATTTTTGCATGCTGTTCCTGAGGGGCTGCATGTAGGGTTCTGAAATATTAAATTGTAAAATGAATTTGAATTCTGCTTGAATGGAAAATGATGTATAAAAGCAAACAACCATGATTTACTAGATGCATCACCGGCAACAAAAACTATCCCCAGAGATATATCTATTTTTATATTTGTTTGCACATGTTCTCAGATTTCTGTATATCATTTCTGAAGGCTTATATTTTTATGATTTAATGAGATCCGTTTTTTAGAAAATTGGTAGTTTAAAAAAAAAACTGAGCCCTTTTTGTAGTAATTACTGGCAGTTGACAATTATTGGTTGATAATTGAACACACTTCATACTTCAATCAGGACTAATTACATGGCTGCCTGGTTGTTCTCTTTCCTGTTAACTCGGTGTGTTAAAGGACTAAGACCCAGATGCATCAACCAAACGTAAAAAAAATGTAAAACGTAAAAGTCCTTAACGAATTTTAAAAAACGAAGAATGCACCCAAAAAACGTCTTTAATGTTCGGTACGGTATTGTAAAGTACAATGCATTAAAGATTCATTAAATTGGTGTAATCCCCGTCGGTAATCGGCCCCTAAAGCATGCGCAGAGCAGCCAAGCGTTATGCTGGCTGCTCTGCACATGCCACAAACGTAAAAACAAAACAAAAAAAACCCCAAACATGTGGCTCCCCGCTTTCCCCTGCATAAAGCAAATAAGGATCGGGATGGGGCAAAGGCGCTCGTCATGAGCGCCCCTGCTCCCCGCTTCTCCCTGTGTTAAATAAAAAATTAAAACAACCTACGTATTAAACTTACGTACGTTGCTTACATCAGTCGGGGGCGTGCGAGGGGGGGGATTGGGACGTGCGAGCGTTTAGCTCTGTGATCCTAGCAGGAGAGTGCAGTTCAAGACGTCCTCCTCAAGACTCCAAAAAGGACGTCCTTCACAAACCCCCCTTTCTAACAAAAGACCTCTTTCACTGTGATCCCCTTTACCTTAGCAGAGAGACCTGGGCCCACCCCCGGCTGGGGGAAACAGAGGAAGGGAGGGGGACTGGGGCAGCTTAAAGTTGTTTACAGAACCGGGAAATTGGCTTCAGAGGAGAGCAGAGTGATTTTTTAAAAATTTAATACAGGAGAAAGCGGGGAGCAGCGTTGACCTCGGGTGGGGGGTGGGCAAGGGCATCCATACAGGACGCTCATGACGAGCGCCTTTGCCCCATCCCAATCCTTTTTTGCTTTTTGGGTTTTTTATG
Source organism: Microcaecilia unicolor (assembly GCF_901765095.1). NCBI lineage: Eukaryota > Metazoa > Chordata > Amphibia > Gymnophiona > Siphonopidae > Microcaecilia > Microcaecilia unicolor. The sequence continues at coordinate 160,000,405 of NC_044035.1, forward strand.
CCAGCTTGGATTTTTATGCTGCAGGGAGAAGCGGGGAGCAGTGTCTGTATGACAGCTCAGGCCTTAACGACAGGTCTGACTTCATGTTAAATATATCACGGTAAATGATTCGTTGCAATCGTCGGTATGGTTAGTGCATTGCGAATTGTTCACATTTCAATTGGAAGTGACTCGTTTGCATTCCGTTTTCGTTAGCTGCTAGCGTCGTTGGAAAATGGCCTTTAATGTTTGCTACGTTTGAAAATTTTTTCGTTAAAAGGTCGTTAAAGTTTTGTGCATCTAGGCCTAATTCTCTTCCTCTTGTCATTTCTCTGAGGAAACAACCTGAAGTCATCAAAGCTATTTTACCTGTTGTGGGTTTTCATTTTTACCTGTTGTGAAACAGTGAGAAATGCTGCTCTTTGTAATGGGTTTGCATGGCTGCCAACTGCTTATACTTTTAAATTAGCGTTGAAATAATAAAAAGCTTTTCATCCTAATCTTTACAATTAAGTTGTGGTCATTCACAACCTCTTTACTTTTCAATATGACTCTCCTCAAGAAGCCATAATGCAAATGGGTCTTACTGCTAGGTTCTACCTGATTCAGAGCTGTTTTAGGTACAGCTCCTTCTTTTCCTGTTGCTGCAGAGGTGAACCTGGGCTTATTGGGGTCCAGGTTCTTCTGTCCTGTCCTTTTTCTCCCTACCATTTGGGTCTGTCAACTGGGGCATATGCTGACCTTGCCTTCCCAGTGAAATCACTGGGCTAGCGCAGGTGAAGAGCAGAGAAGGCCTACTAATGAAGGCGCTGTCAAAGGAGTGCGCTCCTTTGTGCGCTTTGCAGGGTGGTGGTGAGCTATTGTGAGGGATTATATATAACTATTTTATTCATCAGCTTTTTGAAGTTGTCTCAAAACAGTGTACAGCTAGTATAAATTGGACATAGGCAATAAAGAGTTCCAACAGTAAAACATGAAATAACAGTACACATTGTAGCATAATGAGGCTAGATTCAATATATGGTGCTGTAAAAATCGGCGCTGAAACAAATACGCCTAGGCGTATTCTATAAACTGTGCCTAACTTTAGGTGTGGTTTATAGGATGCACCTAGGGGCCCATCTGTATGACTAAATCTAGTCGCAGGAATTCACGCCAGGTAAAACTTGGTGTAAATGCTGGCGACCAGGTTAGGAGTGGAGCAGGTGTAAATCTATAACGGCGTGCATAATTTATAGATACACCCATGATCTGCCCATTCCATGCCTGTGGCCATGCCCCCTTTTTAGCAGCACACATTAGAATTTATGAGCATCACTTTATAGAATATGCTTAGCAAGTTGTGCACGTAAATTATAATTATTTTATTTATTTATTACATTTGTATCCCACATTTTCCCACTTATTTGCAGGCTCAATGTGGCTTACATAATGCTGTAGAGGCGTTCGCCATCTCCAGCAGACAAAATAAGTACAAAGAGTTATAGTAGTCAAAGAAGGTTCACATGTTATAGACACGCTGGGGTTCGTAGAGAGGAAGAGTTATGCAATGTCTGTTTCAGGCTTTGGTTTCGTTGTGTTGCAAGGATTAGGCATCTAAGTTGGGTCGGCGGGGTGTGTCTTTTTGAACAGGTGAGTTTTTAGTGATTTCGGGAAGTTTAGGTGGTCGTTCGTTGTTTTCACAGCTTTTGGTAGTTCGTTCCACAGTTGTGTGCTGATGTAGGAGAAGCTGGATGCATATGTTAGTTTATATTTGAGTCCTTTGCAGCTTGGGTAGTGGAGATTAAGGTATATTCGTGCTGATCTGATTGTGTTTCTTCTTGGTAGGTCTATGAGGTCTGTCATGTAGCCCGGGGCTTCACCATAAATGATTTTATGGACCATGGTGCAGATTTTGAAAGCAATACGTTCTTTGATTGGTAGCCAGTGTAGTTTTTCTCGGAGGGGTTTGGCACTTTCGAATCGCGTTTTCCCAAATATTAACTTGGCTGCTGTGTTTTGAGCGGTTTGACGTTTCTTTGAGTTGTTCCTTGCATTCCGCATCCCCCAATTAAAGCCAATTAGTTTGTTCATTGGCAATTATTGGCGCTGATTGACTTAAGTTAATTAAGTTGCGCAACTCAGGTCGCAGTATATAGAGTTGGGGGGGGGGGAATATGCTGTTTACAGTGTTAATACAATACACATTGAGACATCTTAATAGCAAAGGGGACAAGCAGAGGTGGAACATAAGACAAAGATGATAGAGTAACAGGAGTTTGGATAGCTGATAAGGGTGACTAATTTAAGGAAAGATTACATGTGCAATTAGAAAACTGTTCTCAGCTAGAGTATGTGTGGTAAGTAGTCCTACTATGGTATGTGCAGCTGTTAGTCCTTGTGTGTGACTAGCAAACTAGTTGTTCCATTATGGAAGAGTCAGGCCTTCTTTCTGCACTGCCTACAGCTTTTACAGAACAAGGCAGCCAGATCATTTTATTTAAGCTGTTGAAGCGGTATATATAGAAAGGAGAGAATGTATCTCCCTAGTCTTAGATGCTGGTGGCCGATTCAAAAATGATTGCATTTTAAAATAGTATTCACCATTTTTAAGCGTGTTGATACACAAGTAATGTAGCCCAAATTGTCTGTCTCCTAAGACTGCTTCAATTACAATTCCAGTGTTTGTAAAGTGGGGAGGTATCTTGTCATTTGGGGCCTAAGCTTTGAAATTCAGTTCGCATGGAGTTACGTGACGAGAATAGTTTCTTCACTTTTGCAAAATAACTTGAAGGCGTGACTGATTTTAGTTTATTAGGGTAATACCTTGTGGATTATTGTTTTGTATTTAGAATATTTTATGTTGACATTTTAATTTGTACTTTGATTTGTGACCCTACTGCTATCCACACAGGGAAGAATTTCAACCAGAAGGCTTATATTCAGACTTCCCTGTCAGTGTACCATGCATGATCCAGTGCCAGAAATGTGAAGGAAGGATACTACACCCAGCGACGGGACTGGAGGTCCGGTGGACCTCTGGTCCCCCTGATAATCCCACCCCCCCTAGGTTCAGGGGAGGGCTGGAGATCCGGTGGGTCTCCAGCCCCCCCCCCCCCCGAACCCCCCAGAAAATAGTCCCTGGTGGTCCAGTGGCCGCCGGCCAACCCCCCTCCCTCCCAGCCTCCCAGCAAGCGACGGGTGGGCTGGAGGTCCACCCACCCCTGTCGTTCGCTGGGAGGGGGGGTTGGCCGGCGGCCACTGGACCACCAGGGACCGTTTTCTGGGGGTTTGGGGGGCTGGAGACCCACCGGATCTCCAGCCCTCCCTGAACCTGGAGGGGTGGGATCGTCAGGGGGGAGGGGACCGGAGGTGCGCCGGACCTCCACTCCCCTGTCGTTGGGGGGTGCTTTGCATCGTTGGGGGGAATGGGGGCCTGCCAGCATGCAAATGCATGCTGGACAAGGCTCACCATTTCTCCCCAATGATCTGCAAACCCTAACGCCAGCTCTGAGCTGGCGTAGGGTTTGTTGTGGCCAGTGACTCAATCTTTGGCGCGCTGGTCGCTGATCATTGGGGATGAATGCGTTAAGCCCTGTTTAGCATGCATTTGCATGCTACTTGCGCTAAGAGCCCTCAAGCGCATTGTTTCATGTGCTCGAGGGCTCTGATCATGGGGCGATAGCAATGCCGGCGCTAGTACGATGCTAACAGCCTCTAGTGCCGGTGTTTGCTTTAGATCATCTGCCCCTATCAGATTTAGAACCTTTTCAACCAACCTGTTATTGTCTCATCACTTCTGACTATCCCTCCACTTCCTCTTACTGAGCTGTAGTGGAATATGCAGACGTCTAAGACTTAGATGAGACAGTATTATTTAAACTTCATGTAACTGCATTGTTGATTCACTGAGCTGATGAAAGCTTCTCACAGATGTATTAAATAGTCTTATATAAATCTCACCTACTAATTGCTTCTTGACCCTTATCTCCACATGTACAAATGGACTAAAACAACCACCACAATACCTTACCTAGAAATATCTGAAGTGAGTAATCAAGTTAGACAAAAAAACCCAAAATCTAATTATCTAGGACTCTGACTGTATCAGGGTCCTGAAAAAAAACCTGTAGATTGGTTTACTTTTTATTTGATATGCTCCCTATAAAATATAATTACTTGGTGTACAATAATATATAACAAAGGCTGCAAAAGGCCTTGGTTACAATAATTTAGAGTTAAAATTCAAAAGGATATAATTAGCATAGCCTAATTCTATAAGTCACCAAAAATTGTGTGCTTAATTTCTTTGAATAACGTGATAATTAGTGCCAATTGGCTTTTTAACAAGCAATTATTGGCACTAATTAGATTTAATTAGAACTTACCTGTGTAAATTTAGGCATAGGATCCATGCCTAAATTTCACGAGTGATTTAAAAAAACAAAAGGGGGCGTGGAAATGAGGTTCATGGGTGGAACCGGGGGGTGTTCCTAGCATTTACGGACATTGTTACAGAATACAGGGGATACACTCCCAATTTAGGCATGCACATTTGCACCATGTTTCAGTTGGTGCAAATGGCCATTCGTAAAGTTCGGTGCAGTCCCCGGGTGTGTACACTATTCCATAAACTGTGCCAAACTTTAAGCGTGGCTTATAGAATAGCGCCTTTTTTGGCACCATATATAGAACACACCAACAGGAAGGGAGGAGAGTGGAGAGAATCCTGTAACGCCACAAGGAAAGTGTGCAGGGACTGTGGCCAAAGTGGCAGCAAACGCAGCAAAAACGTGGGAAGGAGGTAAGTAACACATAGTCATGTGAAATAACATAGAGTTAGATATTGAACTGGCGGCGGTCAGTGTATTTTGGTCGCAGCTGCCTTTATAACCAGGTATTCAGTGTTGAGCCATGTCCGTGGCCGGCTAACACATACGTGATTAACTGCAGTATTGAGCACTGAACTGCGTAAAGAAAGAACTTTATTCAGAGCATTTAAGCTAGTTGGGCACTATTGATGACGTCAACAGCTACCCGTATGTAGCCAGCATTCAATGAGTGGACACGCTGATAAGATTGATTCTTGGGACAAGGTTTCACTGTTTTTCTGAGTGAATAGTATAAGAAGACTGAAAGTCCTTTTTTTGGAAGCGGACATTTATTGTAAGATAACGGTTCGAGCACGGACAATTCGAGAAGTTTGCCATGCAGACAGGAAGTTGACTTAGTTTACCTTTCTGTGTTTCAGTACAAACTACGGGGTTGAAGATAAGTGTGTGTTCGATGTTTCAGCGCACTGATTGAATACTGTGATATAGGGAAGAATGAATGAGTGTTTGGACGCGTGGAAATTTGGATGTACTGTATTATATAATTAAGAATAAAATTAAGTGGATTTTTGCAAATTGATGAATAATTTTTTGAGCTGTTATTAGGAGGTTGGGAACCATTTAGTAAAGGGGCCCCAAAGTGTTGAATATTAGCTCTTAACTGCATAGTGCCAACTCTGCCCCCGGACGTCCCACAAAATAGTTTCAGGTTAGATGCTAACATGGCATATTCAGTGGCACTATCTGGTTAAGTGCTGCTGAATATTCTCGGTTAGCCCTGGACAATCGATTTAAAGGCTGTTTAAATCACTTTGTTTATTGGCCCCATATGTTTCTAAGGCTTTTTATATTTGAGTAGGATGTTCCTGTTGAATGTGAATTGGGACACCATTCCACAAAGAAGGGGCTGCTACACTGAAGCAACTGTGGCATGCCTCACTTGAACCCACCTTGAGACGAGAGGAGATACATGGTAGATTTTGGTGAGGAGAATGAAGAGAACATGAAGGTTTTTTTTTTTTTTTAAATTAAATTGTTTATTTATGAGAAGAAAAATATACAGAACAAACAATTCTGAAAAACTCAGGTCTGAGGGCCCGAAGGAAGAATGAGAACTCACTGCACTTCCCCTCCATTTTCAAATTACAATATAGAAATAGCCGAAGAACATGAGGGTTTCTGAAGGAATCAGGAGGCTGAACAGGAATGCAGGCATATATCTGTGCAAAAATTGAGTTGGGTATGGGGCATCTTTTTCGTGGATCCACAGATCTCTGGACCCTGCTTTACCACTTTCCTTACTCAGCCCTGCACTTGATCTCTAGTCTCCCTCCCCCTGGCAGTCAGGAGACCAGTATCACTTCCTGCTTGCATCTGCCTCCTCCTAATATCTGGTTTCTGTCTGGCAGTTTGAACTCACTATGCTCCATAATAAGACCTATTTGCATCCTGTGGTTCAAACTTTCAGATTCAAGCCGGCAGGTGGAGGCACCAGACACAGGTATGAAGCGTCGCTGTCTTTCAGTTTGACCTGGAAATGCAAGGTTGATGGGCAGAGGGAGTACCAGCCACATAGTAGGAAGAATAGGAAGGGTGATTTCTGCTGCTGATTTTGTTGGGGTGCAGGAGGACACAGGAGATGATAAAATGTGTAAAATACCCCCGCATCCTGTGACATTAACAGAGAAGTGTGATAAAATCAGAACCCTTTGCATGGCTTCTCCCCTTATTCCTTCTCATATAGCTCTTGTCAGAAGCTTTCAAACACAATGGGGGTAATTTATAAAGCTGGTAAAACCGCATTTTACCCACAGAGATAGGTGCTTTTAAAATTTCCCAGGCATATGCACCAGTGATGCATAGTGCATGCTTGTATGCAGAATGAGCATAGTGGTCCTGGATTTGGAGGAGAGGTGGAGTGGTGAGATATGTGCATATCTTACAAAATATGCAGGTATCTGCAAAAACTTAGGTGGACCATTTGCTGGTGTAAATGTTTAACTTCTGGGTGCTTTTTTGTAAAGGCACATATAGTTAATATGCTCCTATGTGCCTTCGCTAAAATTACTCTCAATGCCTACATTGTTTAAGTTTGTTAAAATTTGATTTACTTTTTGAAAAGTTGTATTTTCCCTTTTGTATTGGTAATCTTTTTACTTATTGTAATCATTTATGAAAAAATAAAGTTTTAAAAATGGCATTAACTTCTCAATACCTTATGGCGTGAGCTTTCCACTTTGCCTTCTCAGGGAATCTTTGTGCTTTTTTTCCTCTTTTCTCCAACTCCTCTGTTTCTCAGCCGAGTGCCACCCTCCATAGCTTTTCTACTTTTTCATATGACTTATGCTGCTGTCTCTAGGTTCTGTGCAGTAACAAAGTCTTGTAAGTAAGAGAGAAGCATGCAAATTCCTGAGAATTGCTGCCAGTGCTGCTGCAGGTGCAGAGACGGCTGTGCACCCAGGAAGTGGACGCTGGATTCCAATTTCTTGCCTGGTAGCACCTGTCGATAACTAGGAACACACCAGACCTTGGCCCAGATGCTGCTTTCGGTGACATTTCAAGGTTGACCTTTAGATAATAGATTCCTACCCCTTATATACCCGAATGTTTAGAGCAGAGCTTCGCAGCCCAGTTCTTGGGACACGTTCAGCCAGTCAGATTTTCAGGATATCCACAGTGCATACGCATAAAATAGATTTACAGGCAGTGCCTCCATAGTAAGCAGATTTCTCTCATGCATATTCATTGTTCATACCTTGAAAACTGTGCTGACTGGGTGTGCCCAAGGGCTGGGTTGAGAAGCACTGCTTTAGAAATGCCTTTTTGGATAGTTTTGACCTTGCAGTTTCCTCGGCTTAATCAGAATTGTGGAACCCTAGAATCATGGGCTCTGAACCAATGTTCCTTCTAACTGTGTCTGAGTCCTCCAACTGCATTTCTATCAGTAGGGGGTGATACTTTATCGCGCTTATAATCACTTGGGAAAGGCAGGTCCTCTGGTCCTGCAGAACTTGCCAGTCCTTTGCTATTGAAAATACGATATAGAAAGAGCACCGCCACTCACAGGAATGTAGTGGAGGACTCCCGCACAGCTTAGAGGGAACATTGTTTAGGTGTTACCCTTAAGCTACGACTATGATTCCCTCTTTCTCCAAGAACACTACCTCTGTCGCATCTCCAGCCCAGCCGACCAACGGCGTGGAAGACTCAGCTCAGGGGATTGAACCAAGGACATTAGGCAGGGCTCTGCATAGCATTTGCTACCTGAACCATCAGACCAGCCTTAGACCATTCTTTTATGATTTGTAATTGTTTTTCACTCCTAATGTTCAAAATTCAATATAGTCTGTCACTTTAGCGGGTCTTAAATATCAACAGTACGCCATTGAGAGAGAACAGTATGTACCAACAGTTGCATTAGAGGGCTTGCCCTGATGCAGCCTATTCTGCGAAACATGGCCCATGCCGGCGTTATTGGCAAGACAGTTTAAAGATAAGTTATTAAGAGTTTTACTCTAAAATTATAAGATTTAATGATAATACAATGAGTCGTTTGAGGTATTTTGGGACAGTCGATGGAAAGTTGTGCAAATCGCGGTGGTGAGTTGCTCGCTGAAGCTCTGGGAGCAAACCGTTATTGAAGCAACAGATACATTTGGAGAAAATTTTGAATATAGTGTTGGGATTTCACTCTTAATTTGGAAGCTATCTATGCACAGGTTCTGCAGAAATACACTTTTCTCCACCACTCCCATAGCACCCTTTTTCAGCCTGCTGATTCTTGAGGCTGGTTTGCTGCTGAGATAGGTTAACAGTGCTTAGACTCTACAGAGTGAATTGGGGTGTTTAAGCCAAGCTGTATTATGATTTGGGAGTACAGGGGACAGAGTGTTGTCTGTGAGTAATAATAGATGGATTGCCCTTGGCTGTTTAGTGGCTTTTTTTTTTGTGCTGTGGTTATCATTTGGCCGCAGACCAGATGCCCTTTTCCTCTCTTCTCTTTAGTGTTTTAATGTGGCTGAGGCTGGTCTGCACATGTCTGGGAGGGAACAGCTGCTGACTATAGCGGCATTCCATGGAAACTACGGCTGCAGCTTCTAATGAAACCCAGATGTGCTTCACAGCTGTCGCTCATGGACATGAGCTGCGAGAGTGGCCAACTTGTCTTACTAGCTTTTAAATCAGTGGCTTTCAGCACCTCTCGGGTGCATTTTATTGATGGCTAATACATTGAGGGGAGGATGGCCTCGGACCTGTAACCCAAACAGGGCATTAACCAAGAGGTTAAGACCCTGATCAGAGAAGACTATTACTAGTTTCAGCAAACATTTGTTATAAGGCCTTAAAGCTTTTCTGTTCTTTCCCATCTCCAGAAAAATTGCATGCTTCTTGTTTGAGGTGTCTGCACCTTGGTTTTATAAAATGGCAGAGTTGCTTTGTTTTCTTTTTGCTTCAGTTTTATAACTCCTAATTATTCCTGATAGCACCTGGGATCCAAATCAGAAGCATTGCCTTATTTGGCATTGGCAAACTCCTAGTGGCAGGCTGAAACATACTGCTAGGGGTCAGATGCTGAAGTTAGGAGAGATTTGGCATTGGTCAGGGAGCCAGGGAGATATATCTGGGGAGCAGGGCCGGTCTTAGCAAGTGCGGGGCCCTATGCAGACCAATTTGGTGGGGCCCCATCCTAGCCCCGCCCCTACCTCCACCCCATTGATAAGATTATTCCATTTTTAGAACTTTATTTATGAAATTTCAAAAAAGACAAATGAAGCTAAACGTACAAAAAACTGATTGAAATAATAAGCACAATGCTATCATGAAACCTCCCCTCCCCAGAAATTATTCAGTTCAAGTCCACTACAATTAGTAGTTCTAATTCTCATAACAAAGGAGAATAAAGGAAAAATATTAAGAAAAGATTCAGTACTTTCAAATTCCCCTGTTACTCTGTAACCCATATATGCAATAAAATAAAAATGAAATGAAAAGATATACAATAAAATAAAGTGATGTGTGAAATATAATGTACAATATAAAAACATATAGACCACCAAGGTATTAAAATTGTTTTAAAATATATACCACAGCTCTCTGACTCAAGAAGATTCCGACTCTGTCTGTCATCCATAACTGTCTGACAACACACAGAAAAAAAATAAGTAAAAACAAATTGTCACAATTAATACCTTATACACCAATACACCAGCCTTATGGAAAATGCAGACCGTCAACAATATGAAGCTAGCAAGGGATCATAATATCACAATTCTCATGCAGAGCCACAAAACACCCTTTTAGAGGTAGTGTGTCATGATTTAGGCTCTACACCCTTTCTGATGTTTGGTGCCACCTAAGTAAGGCCAACACACAATCTCTCCACTGCAAAACACTATACACAAACTTGTGCAAAAACACACTCATAACCTTAACAAACCATAAACAGCACTAATTCCAAGGATAGAACGAGCTACAACCTTATGCGTGGCGTGGAAAGGCAACTGTAATTACACCTGGCTCTAAAACACCAGTGCACAACCTAGTGAAAAAAAACAAACAAAAAGGGATTCAAACTATACGCTAGCAGAATACTGCACCTTCCTTGATCACACCTGAAAAACACATGAAGGCAAAATACTGAAATGGAAAGTTACCTCAAGAAGTCAGACTCAGCATGCAGCAATACTACAAAAATTGAAACGTACATGAAAAATATCACAGATGCACATTTCCAAAAACTGACATATTCAAAATTAATAAATCCTGAATAAAATAGTTTTTTCTACCTTTGTTGTCTGGTGACTTTGTTTTTCTGATCATGCTGGCTCAGTATCAGATAGTGCTGCTATCTGTCCTCTTAACTCCGTTTCCAGGGCTTCCTTTCCATTTATTTCTTTACTTTCTGCCTTTCTTCTTCATTTCTTGCCCTACATCCATAAGTAAAAGCTGGGTCCTCTGCAGACTTGACTGTCCAGTGGATCCAGCTTCTGCCTATTTTCTATATCCATGTGCACTTTTTCTCCTCTCTTCCTTTTCCCTCACCTCATCTCCTTCCTCACTCTTCCCTCGCCTCCATCCATGTCCAGCATTTCTTCTCTCTCCTCCATCCACCCATGTCCAGCGACCCTCCTGTCCCCCCTGCCATCCACCTATGTCCAGAACCCCCCCTCCCATGCCATCTACCCATGTCCAGAAACCCCCTTACCCTGCCATCCACCTATGTCCAGAAGCCCCCCTCCCATGCCATCTACCCATGTCCAGAAACCCCCTTACCCTGCCATCCACCTATGTCCAGAAGCCCCCCTCCCCTGCCATCCACCCATGTCCAGCGACCCTCCTGTGCCCCTGCCCTCAACCTATGTCCAGAAACCCCCCTCCCCTGCCATCCACCCATGTCCAGCGACCCTCCTGTGCCCCCTGCCCTCAACCTATGTCCAGAAGCCCTCTCCCCTGCCATCCACCCATGTCCAGTGACTCTCCTGTGCCCCCTACCCTCCCCTGCCATCCACCTATGTCCAGAAGCCCCTCTCCCCTGCCATCCACCCATGTCCAGCGACCCTCCTGTGCCCCCTGTCCTCAACCTATGTCCAGAAACCCCCTCCCCTGGCATCCACCCATGTCCAGCGACCCTCCTGTGCCCCTGCCCTCAACCTATGTCCAGAAGCCCCCTCCCCTGCCATCCACCCATGTCCAGTGACCCTCCTGTGCCCCCTGCCCTCCCCTGCCATCCACCTATGTCCAGAAGCCCCCTCCCCTGCCATCCACCCATGTCCAGTGACTCTCCTGTGCCCCCTGCCCTCAACCTATGTCCAGAAACCCCCTCCCCTGCCATCCACCCATGTCCAGTGACCCTCCTGTGCCCCCTGCCCTCCCCCCATGTCCAGCGACCCTCCTGTGCCCCCTGCCCTCAACCTATGTCCAGAAACCCCCTCCCCTGGCATCCACCCATGTCCAGCGACCCTCCTGTGCCCCCTGCCCTCAACCTATGTCCAGAAGCCCCCTCCCCTGCCATCCACCCATGTCCAGTGACCCTCCTGTGCCCCCTGCCCTCCCCTGCCATCCACCTATGTCCAGAAGCCCCCTCCCCTGCCATCCACCCATGTCCAGTGACCCTCCTGTGCCCCCTGTCCTCCCCCTATGTCCAGAAGCCCCCCTCCCCTGCTATCCCCCCCATGTCCAGCGACCCTCCTGTGTCCCCTGCCCTCCACTCATGTCCAGCGTCGTGACTCTCCTCGTTCTCCTGATCCCCTCCCTCCAGCCGTTTGAGCCCCCCGACCCGCCAAACGACCCTCGTCTACCACCCGACCCGCCGGCACCTCACCTGACCCAGCATTTAAAAAAAAAACTCCAAGCGGCAGTGCCTCCTCGCGTCTGTGAAAGAAGAAAAGTCGCTTCGTCCATTGGCCGGCCTTCCCTCATGTCCCGCCCTTGCGGAAGTTACATCAGAGGGCGGGACATGAGGGAAGGCCGGCCAATGGACGAAGCGACTTTTCTTCTTTCACAGACGCGAGGAGGCGCACTGCCGCTTGGAGTTTTTAAAAAAAATGCTGGGTGAGGTGCCGGCGGGTCGGGTGGTAGACGAGGGTCGTTTGGCGGGTCGGGCAAGGGGGGCTCAGACGGGGGAGGAGCTCAGACGGCTGGAGGGAGGGGGAGCAGGGGAACGAGGACTGGAGAGTCGCGTCGCTGGACATGGAGGGCAGGCGAGCATTGGCGGTGGTAGGAGAGGCGAGGCAGACTTGAGGCGGGCCGCGCGGGGCCCCCTTAGGCGCGGGGCCCTATGCGGCCGCCTCGGTCGCCTCTGCCTAAGACCGGCCCTGCTGGGGAGGGAGGGAGGGAGAAATGCTGGAAGTGATGCTGGACATGAAGAGGTGGGATGAAGGAGGGAAGGGGAAGAGAGATATTTTGGACCTGGTTGGGGGGAGAGAAGGTGGGGTGGGAGAGAAGGGAAGATAGAGAGATGCTGAACTAGGATGGGAGGAGGAGAGAGAGAGATGCTGGATCTGGTGGAAGGGAGGGATAGAGATACTGGACCTGGTGGGAGGGAAGTTGGGGAGTTAGAGGGGGGTGCTGAACCTGGTGGGGGTGGAGGAGATAGATGCTAAACCTGGTGGGAGGGGAACAGGAGGGTGATGGGGGAGTGTATTAGGAGGGTAGGGAGTGCAGGGAGAGGGAGGAAAAAAGAGAGAGTATTTAGGGGGTGGGGGACAGAAAGAGACAGCACCTGGTGGATGTATATACACAGGAAAAAGATGGGCAAGCAGTCTGCTAGTCCCAATAGAATTGATGAAGAGGTAGACAAGATAACACAACATTATAAGCATAAGCCACTGTAAAAACTGTTACCATAGTAACAGTAACATAGTAGATGACGGCAGAAAAAGACCTGCATGGTCCATCTAGTCTGCCCAAGATAAACTCATATCTTGAATTTGTACCTGTCTTTTTCAGGGCACAGACTGTATAAGTCTGCCCAGCAGTATTTCCCGTCTCCCAACCACCAGTCCCATCTCCCATCACCGGCTCTGGTACAGACCGTATAAGTCTGCCCTCCCCTATCCTAGCCTCCCAACCACCAACCCCTCTTCCCCCCACCTGCTCCGCCACCCAATTTCAGCTAAGCTTCTGAGGATCCATTCCTGCTGTACAGGATTCCTTTATGCATATCCCACGCATGTTTGAATTCCGTTACCGTTTTCATCTCCACCCTCTTCCACGGGAGGGCATTCCAAGCATCCACCACCCTCTCCGTGAAAAAATACTTCCTGACATCTTTTTTGAGTCTGCCCCCCTTCAATCTCATTTCATGTCCTCTCGTTCTACCGCCTTCCCATCTCCGGAAAAGATTTTTTTGCGGATTAATACCTTTCAAGTATTTGAACGTCTGTATCATATCACCCCTGTTCCTCCTTTCCTCCAGGGTATACATGTTCAGGTCAGCAAGTCTTTGGTCATACGTCTTGGAACGCAAATCCCATACCATTCTCGTAGCTTTTCTTTGCACCGCATCCTTCGCAAGGTACGGCCTCCAAAACTGAACACAATACTCCAGGTGGGGCCTCACCAACGACTTGTACAGGGGCATCAACACTTCCTTTCTTCTGCTGATCACACCTCTCTCTATACAGCCTAGCAACCTTCTTGCTACGGCCACCGCCCTGTCACACTGTTTCGTCGCCTTCAGATCCTCGGATACTATCACCCCAAGATCCCTCTCCCCCTCAGTACCTATCAGACTCTCCCCGCCTAACACATACGTCTCTCGTGGGTTTCTACTCCCTAAATGCATCACTTTGCATTTCTTCGCATTGAATTTTAATTGCCAAACCTCAGACCATTCTTCTAGCTTCCTCAGATCCCTTTTCATGCTTTCCACTCCCTCCCGGGCGTCCACTCTGTTGCAAATCTTAGTATCATCCGCAAATAGGCAAACTTTACCTTCTAACCCTTCGGCAATGTCACTCACAAATATATTGAACAGAATCGGCCCCAGCACTGATCCCTGAGGCACTCCGCTACTCACCTTTCCCTCCGAGCGAACTCCATTTACCACCACCCTCTGTCGTCTGTCAGTCAACCAGTTCCTAATCCAGTTCACCATTTCGGGACCTATCTTCAGCCATTATTGATTAGTGTAATTTAAAATTAACTCTTAGAAACATAAAAATGCAAACCAATGTAAGAACACACTAAACACTATTCATTAATATAATATAAAAATGTTAAGAGTAATTGTAAATATAAAAAAGATAAACACATATATTGTACACAAAGTGTTTTGGAACTAGACAAGGTGTGTCTTACATATCCTTAAGGTATAGTACTCTTGCGTCACACAAGGTAAAACTAGAACTATTAAAAAGGCACACATTTACCACACCACAAGGGTATGTAAGACACTTTATTCCTCAATGGAGGTTTTTTTAAATCAACTTTCTTCTGCATAATTTTGACATTTTTGCCACATGATTTTGAAAAGGTTGACAGATAATTCCCTGGGGTGTAACTGTTTAATCCCAGTTTGACTGTGCTACTTCTACACCAACCTATGAAGGTAATTTTGAAAAGCCTGTCAGAGGTATATTAAGTTAAATAAAAAGGCTTTACTTACAAGTTGTTGGCTCTAATTTCCAGATATCCAAGTGGATTAACATGGCGACCAAAATTCTTTGTTCAGTTCCCACTGCCCATTCTTGTCTGGTGTTAGTGCTTATGGGTATGGAATGTCTATGAGTATGGTATGTGTGTGCTGCTTATTTATAGGTTGTATATCCCAAAATTTTCATTTTGTTTAGTTTCCTGCATCATTTATGCAAATTCTCAAATTTTTTTTATTTTGATTTTTTTTAAATGTTTTCATTTTGGAAGCAATGTTATTACCATGCACTCATTCAGAAAGAGTGGACACTATTTTACAACAGTTAAAACGTGAAGTTTCATTTTAGTTCCCCATTTCAGACAATAATTATTATTTGAGCTACTTTGAAGGTCTTTACACATGTGCTGGCCTTTGCGCTATGTGATATGTTTACTTAGGTGGCCTATCATAGCCCCCGTGACTGAGACCTTTCATACCGTTGTGATCAGCTTTCCATTTTAAGGGGGGAACTTATCAATGTGGGCTGCCATTAGGATGTGTTATTTTAGTCCAGGTCCCATTTTATGCAATGAGACGTAGTTAGTAATAACCCGAGTTAACAGTAAAATAACACGTCTTAACATTAGCCCAAGCTAATAACCCCCCCCCCCCCAACTTGATATATGCTGCTTGGTGAGCTCTTGAGTAAAAAAAAATCCTAATAAAAATAAGGGGCCCTTTTACTAAGCTGCGGTAAGCACTAACTCTACTACTACTATATATCATTTCTATAGCGCTACAAGGCATACGCAGCGCTGTACACCATACACAAAAAGACAGTCCCTGCTCAAAGAGCTTACAATCTAGTTAAGACAGGTAAACAGAACAATTAAGGGTAAGGGAATAAGGAGGTGAGGATATGGACAGGGCAAGTGAGTAGTGGTTAGGAGTCAAAAGCAGTGGTAAAGAGGTGGGCTTTAAGTTTGGACTTGAAAATGGCCAAAGACGGGGCTAGACGTACAGGCTCGGTAAGTCTATTCCAGGCGTGAGGTGCAGCAAGATAAAAGGAACGGAGTCTGGAATTAGCAGTAGAGGAGAAGGGGACGGGTAAGAGAGATTTATCTACAGAACAGAGTACCCGAAGGGGAGCGTAGGGAGAGACGAGAGTGGAGAGGTACTGGGGAGCGGCAGAGTGAATGCACTTACAGGCCAATAAGAGAAGCTTGAACTGAATACGGATAGGGAGCCAGTGAAGTGACTTAAGGAGAGGGCTTAGCGACTTTGGCGGAAACTGAGCCGCGCAGCAGAATTTTGGACTGAAGAGGAGAGAGATGGCTAAGAGGGAGGCTGGTGAGAAGTAGGTTACAATAATCAAGAGGAGAGGTGATAAGAGTGTGGATAAGGGTTCTGGTAGAGTGCTCAGAGATGAAGGGACGGATTTTGCTAATGTTATAGAGAGAGAAACGACAGGTTTTGGCAATCTGTTGAATATGAGCAGAGAAGGAGAGAGAGGAGTCAAAGATGACCCCAAGGTTACGAGCTGATGAGACAGGAAGAATGAGAGTGCCATCCACAGAAACAGAGAAAGGGGGGAGAGGAGAGGTAGGTTTAGGGGGAAAGATGAGAAGCTCGTGCTTGGTCGTGCTTGGGTGTCTCACGGTAGTTTTGGTATCTGTATGCGTGCTTCCCACGCGCTAAAAAATACTTTTTATTTATTAGCACTGGGAGCATGTTTGAGGGGCGGAGAGTAGGATGCCCAGCATTAATTGGTTGCTGCAGCTGCATTATCGTGTACTAACCGATTAGCGTGTGGTTAGCACGGGAACCCTTACTGCCTTAAAAAAATAGGTGTTGGTAAGGTCTCCGGCTTGATGTGTTAATAAAACTCCCTTTTGGGAGAGTGGTGCCTTTCCTATTTAAAGGAAAAGAGGGAGACACCCACTTCATGATCGGGTCGCTGTAGTAGACCGAATTTGAATTGGTGTTCTTTCCCCGGTGGCTAAGACTCTCAGGAGACAGCAGTGCTGGTGTGCTCATTTCCTTCCAGGAACCTCTAGCATACTTTGCAGGATGTCCCAAATGCTCTTCTGTGTTCTTTAATGCTGTTCTCTTATCTGCAACGGGAAGCATTCAGAACTGCAATCCCCCATCATTTGTACTTTCCACGCTGGTTATTTGTAACATCATAATCCGTTGCTAGGCTAATGACAGGGATTGTGATCCTGGTGCCTGGGAAAGGTTCAGTGAGTATGGTTGTGTGTGTGTATGTGTGTTCAGCCCACATTTTCAGCATGTGGTGATAACCTAAATATTTATGTATCCTGCAAGGATTTCCTTTTCAGGCTATAAGTGGGATGAGAAGCCAGCTGAATCTTTCCTGATTCAGACGGGCATCAGAAGGTGTGGCACAGCTTCTGGAGTTTCAGGAGTTTGGCCTGTGCTGTTTTGACTGTTGCAATCAAGTAACAGTCACGACTGTGCTGTTTTGTCTGTTACTTGATTGCTGTGAGGAGGAATGTCAACTTACGCATTCAGTGGTGGTACCTTTGCCTTACAATACTGTAAAAGCGGAAGGGTCAGTTTTCAAGCAGGCCAGTATTCAAAGGGACTTCTACATTTAACAGCCATCACTAAACATATAAGTCCTCTATCTGTTTTTTTCAGCAGCATTGTCAGGGCAATTCTATAATTGCATGCTGTCACGGTTGGAAAAATTAGCCCTTGGAATGCGACAAAGTTGGCTCTATCTGTGTGTCATAGGTGCTGCGCAGGCCCTCAGCGGTTTCTGATGGGACTGCCTGGCAGAGTTCAGGAGCTGGAGAAGGGATGATCTGACTTGGATTGACTGCAGCGTAGGACTAGGCAGTGCCTAGCAGACGGGCTGGAAAATGACTGGAACAGTGAGAGGTTGGTTCTTAAAAGAGCCCTTGGGGACAGCGGGGGGGGGGGGGGGGGGGGGGGTGGAGGCTGCCTATGCAGTGCTAGTGCAGCGCAGGTTCCCTTTGGTAGCGGCAAATACCAGAAATAGGATACCGACCCTGACCAGCTAGTATTCAGACAGGACGGAGCCCACAGAAAGTTGGCTCTTAAAAGAGCCCTTGGGTAGGAGGAGGACAGAAGGGCACGCAGGACCAGACAAGATGGGTACAGGCCTCAGGAACGGGACAAGGCAGGAAGCCAGGAATGGAAGAAGGCAGGAACACTGAAATCACAGGGCTGGGGGACTGGAACAAGCAGGGCTGGAAGCAGGAACAAGCTAATCTGGAAGATAGGACAATGGACACTGGAGTAGCAAAACTGTAGAAGCCTGTTGCTGAAGCACTGGTGGAGTGTAAACACTTAAGTATCCCTTATCCAGGAAGTGAGATCATCTGTCAGTGCCCCATCCAGGGCTATAATGGGGAAGTGCAGTACAGCGTCCAGGAAGTAAAAACTCGCAAGACTCTAGACACAGAATGTTGCAGGACTCTAGTGGTTTCCTGACCCAGGTGAGGGGTGTGACGCGTGCCTGCAGTTAGACGCGAGTCTTGTATGCATAAATGCAGTTAAAAGTGCCACTGGCATGCGCAGGATCCCTAAGCACTATTTACAAGGTCTGTATAAGTGGTATAGCAAGTAACTGTCAGGAGGGCATACTTGTGGGTAGAGCATGGGCTGGACATGGGTTTGTCTCCCAGTTATGCACAAAAATGACAGACTACTAGTAAGTTGCACTTGTTTCTTGCCACAGTTAAGTCATGGCCATTTATGCCTGCCATAGACCTGGTACAAGTAGGTGTACCTAAATTTAGGCATGCTGATGCATTCTAGTATTCTGTAATGGAATCTGGGCACCCAGTTGCCATTTTAGAATAGGTACTCCCCGTGTGGCATCGAGGCGCCTAATTCTAAGCACCCCTTTAGAGAATTGTTCCTTAAGGAGGGAATTCTATAAATGGTGCTCAAAATTCAGCACCGGAAAAAAATCGGCGCTGTGTGATTTTGTAAAGTGCTTCTGGACCTCCGCCTGCTGAACCCTGGTGTAAATGCTGGCGCTAAGGTTAGGCGCACTGAGGCCGTATTCTATAGCTACATGTGCAACTTTTTGGAATGCCCCTGACACACCCATGGCCACTTCCCCTTTTGAATTGGGCGCCATGCTTTAAAGAATAGCGAGCATTCATATGTGCGCATAAGTTTTAATAAGTGCCAATTAACTTCAAGAACTGGTTGTCAGGATCCAGTTATTGATAGTTAAGAGCTTGTTAGTCAAATTGCACATGCATCTTGGCCATGCATTTCTTGGTGCCATATATAGAATGCAAGGGTATATGTATAGTGCTGGGAAAAATTCCCCCTAAAGGACTAGACAGAGTGAGGGTAGAATGAGGTTGTTTCACCTAACTATATGGATAGTGGCGATCTTCAGCCGCTACCTGTTTTGCTAAGTGGATTGTATTTCCAGGTAATATCCTGATTCTTTAATCATGTAATCTACGTTGAACTGTAAGGTATGTGGTGGAATATAAATTTATTGTTAATGTGTCCTTTCAAACAGAAAAAATACTGATCGTCACCACTATACATATAAAAAACAATGGCAAGCGTTTAAGGGCAATTCTATAAATTGGCGTCAAGATGTAAGTTCCACAATGGGGCTCACTTAGCAGCAATTCGATAACAGCTTTTAGGCATGTCTAAGCAGTTACAGAACGCCAGTGCTGAGGTGTGCTGAAAGTTTAGTGTGCCTGCTTATGCTTATGGCAGGTGTAAAGTTGGCGTGCCTGTGTGCCATGCAATGTGCGCAACTGATAATATTCAATAAGTTGCACGTGTCGCTTGGTGACACTCCAATGACATTCCCATGTTAAGCCCATATGCACATCCCCCTTGCAGTTCCATGCTAAGCGACGTGTGTGCTGGTTATGTGTGTAACTTTCAATTATTGGCACCAATCACACATGTAAACCTACCTCAGGATGGTACCAATCTCGAAACCTTTATAGATGAACTTGACTACTCCGCAGGAGAATCCCCAGCGGACAGGACATGGACAACCTTCGCCCAGCTCACCAAGTGAAATCAAACTCATAAATTTCTTCCCTGTGGAAAGTGGAGCGCGGAGTCCCCCTGAGCTCACCACTCTCTCTCCAGTACTGTTCAGCTTTATGATAGTACTCCTGTCCCGATCAATTATCCCATTGAGGTGGCGGTAAGGGCTCCCGTGATTACCTGGCAGTAATCGGGCAGTGCCCAGCACTGCTCGATTACCACCGGGTACACACCGCGCTACAAAAATAAAGCAGTTCCGGATATGACAGCATGCTGGGGATGGGAAGTACCACTGAGTGCTGTGGTAGGCTGGCAGTACTTCCTTTTTAGTGAACGGTAAGCCCACGTTGGGCTTACTGCCACTTTGTAAAAGGGGCCCTAAGTATGTTACCTCTTTATCTTACTGAGCATGAAGGTTGGAAATGAGCAGGTCTCAGATCGATATCGTCATTCCAGGTTCTATCACATACAGGATAATTGTAGTTAGGCTGTTCATTACACCCCTAGGAAAATTTAAAGATTGGAGGATTTCAGAAAGGTAATTCCTCATGTAGCAAAAGCACGTTGGGAGGTTAGATGTGAGAGTGCTTTTTTTTAGTTAGCCCCTTTGGAATGGACTACGTAAATTTATTGGAGCTGAAGAAAATTTCAAAAAGTTTAAAATGCTGTTAAAAACTTTTTATTTCTTAAATTAGTATTTGATATCTGGTTGAAGGATGAGGGAAAAGTATATTAGCATTTCTGTAAACATTGATCCAGTAAGTTTGTCTTAATTTTTTTGGCACTGTATAATAGTCTTGGTTTGAATGTATTTCTGTTATTTTATGGAGTTCTTTTCTTGTCTTGATTTATTTTATTAAGTTAATAACCCCTTTACTGGGTTGGCAGTATAGTACATTTTTAATAAATATCATGTAAAACCTGGTTTTAGACATGGGGTTCTTTTTACTAAGGCATGGTAGGCCTAATGTGGGCCTACCGCATGGTAAAAGGGCACTACCACAGGACACGCTGAGGCATCCTGTGGTAGTTTTTGGGTTGGCACGCACTAATCACCTGTCAAAAAATATATATTTTGGTGCGGTAGGCATGTCGGGGGGCAGAGTGTAGGCGTGCCTGTGCTAATTGGATAGAGCGGGCACATTACGGCACGCTACCCTATTAGTGTGTGAGCAGCAACGTGGGAGCCCTTACTGCGGTAATGGCCATATGCTAATGGGGAAATTAGTGCGTGGCCATTACAAAAATAACCAAACAAAAGGCCATTTTATTGCTGCACTAAAAGTGGTCGGAGCGCTTGGGAAACCCACTTGCTAACTGCAGCACTGGCCACTTTTTTTAAAATTCTTTATCAGTTTTAACAATCATAATATATACTTATGAGTGATAATACACAAATCTGGAAATCATTTAACAGAAAATAAAAGAATTATATATTCCTCTACGGTTTCCAACTATCGTCCACAAATTTAAGTAACTGATCCAAGACTTAAGAAATTTCAGTACTTATATATAAAGCACATTCACAAAGCAATTAAATCAAAAGAGCAGCTTAGTTCCTGAGCGGTTAACTCTAATCTGCCATACAGTGTTGCATATGTGACTAGACTTGTACATTAACCCCTTCCCTGTTTTATTAAAAAAATCTTCCAACTGTTTTGGATCAAAAAATTGATATTTCTTAGACTGAAATTTTATTCTACATACACATGGAAATCTCAAAAGGAAATCTGGACCTATTGCTGTTACTCTAGGACGTAGGGATAAAAACATCCTACGTCTTTGTTGGGTATCCCTAGCCAAATCAGGAAATACTCTAACTTTTGAACCCATAAACAAAGAATCCAGATGTCTCAAGGAAAGTTTAAGAACTGCGTCTCTATCTAACTCCAGTGCAAAGGTTACCAGTAATGTAGTTCTCTGAGTTATAACCTCTAGGGAAGACTCGAGGAATGCCGTAAGATTCATCGCACCATGCATTTGTTGGTTATCTGATGGTTTCACATCCGTTTGAATATAATAAGCACGAGTTATTGGTGGCAAAGAGTTCTCCGGCATTCCCAGTGTCTCCATTAAATATTTTCTAACCATTTGAATTGGCACAACCAAGGGGGACCTAGGAAAATTTATAAACCTCAAAGTCAGTCTCTTAGATTGGTTTTCCAAGTATTCCAAACGTCTTGAAGTGAAAGTTTTGTCTTTAAAGTTTGTCCCACAAGTTAAAGTTTCTCAACTTTTTCAGACAGCTTTCTAACCTCAGAGGCTTGGATTGCACTAGTTTGAATCTGATTCAGCGCAGTCTCTGAAAGTATTTTAATTGTGTCTGTATTTTTCAAAATTAAGTTTTGTAAAGCAGATTGGGTAGATGAAGTGACTCTAGTGTCACTACAGCAGGTTTTTCTACCTTTCCCAATGAAAAATCTGGGAGGGGGGCCTTAGAAGCTTGTTCCAGGGTGCTCACTGTTTTTTCCAAAACCTGAGCTGGTGTTAGTCCCGTTTCAGCTTGAGTTGGCTCCAGTTGTCAGCTCGTGCAGGCTCCCTCCCTGTTCACCTTGCTCTCCTCCAGAGGCCATGGCGCCAGGACTTGCATCGAAAGCTTCCCTTCCGGGTTGTGGGGGTACTGCACGCTCGACGGGGCTTAGGGAAGCCCCGTCTACACTGCCGTCTAGCGTCAAAACGCCAGCTCCGGCAGAGGGAGTCGACGCCAGCTCGGGACCGGATCCAGCTCGAAAATGGTCCAGCGTTGTCTGGCACGGTTGGGGCATTCCGCCCAGGACAAGGGGAGCCTCCCGGACATTACCTCTTCTCTTGCCCATCAGAAGACTGGTAAGGCACTCGCGCAAGGTTAGGCTGTCCACAGATTCAGAGCGCATCCGTTTAGGCCCCTGATGGCGAACCTATGACACGCGTAGCCATTTTCGGTGACACGTGGCCGCATACAGAGAAGCAGCGGCGTTCCCCGGGGCGGATCGCCGATGCGCCCCCCCCAGGTGCAGCGCGACCTCCCCCCCCTGGCAAAATCACCCCCCCCCAGTGCATGTTTACTCGCTGGGGGGTGCCGTGTGCACTCCTATTGGCTCCCTCCGAGTCCTCCGCTTGTTCCCTCCCTGCTGCTCCCTCTGCCCCGGCTCCTGCACGGCCATTAGGGGATCTTTGACCTCACTTCCGGCCGGCGGAGCAGAGAGCAGCGGAATGCCGTGGGGGACACATCTCTGGGGGCCCTGTGATCGCCATTACCACAAAACCACAGCAACCATCATCCAATCTACTGTTCTGGGGTGTCGTGGATTTCTAATTGACCATCATTACTGAGATAGGTGAGGGAGAGGCGAGGGCATGTGCTATGGGTGCCGTTTCCCGCCATTAGAAATAGCGGCAGCCATCTTAATTTACATAAGGTGGTCAGTTAGGCTAGTTAACCCCTAATTGCCTGCAGGGCTAACAGGCTATCTATAATTCTATCTTCTGTCACTGCCCCCCTGATGGAGAACCCAAAAAATAAAAAACCAAGGTTAAGTAAAGGAAGTGGTAGTAGCAGTAGCCGACCCTTTCAAGAGACATGGACCGAGATGTATGGCATTATAGAAAAAAATGGCAGATCATTTTACGTTCTATGTACTGAAACGGTAGTAAGCAGAACGTGGAATATAAATAGACATTTTGAAACTAATCATTCCCAGCTCTTGAAAAAAAGTGAGGATGAAAGGAAGGGATACATTTCCAGGCAGCTACACTTTTATAAGAGCCAATCTAATTCCATCCTTAAATTTGTAAAAGGTTCTACAAATTTAACATCTGCAAGTTTGAGCATTGCTCACTCCATAGCTCAGCATGGAAAAGCACTCAGTGAGGGAGAATTTATTAAAGAAACTCTCCTAAGATGTGCACCAGTTCTATTTCACGATATGCAGAATAAAGATGCAATTATTAAGAGAATATCTGAGTTACCACTCAGTAGAAATATCAATTGAAGATTTAGCCAATGAAATTCAGCAACAAAAAAGTCACTAATAGGCAGATTAGTTAAAGAATTCCCCCTCCCCCTCACTTATCTTAGTTCACGGCACCCCACACAAGTTAAATAATATCAAGACCAACAAAAGAAATCGACTGACAGATGAACAAAGAAGTCACTAAGCAGGTAAGTTAAATAATTAGTTTTTGGTTTATTAAATACAGTTATATATTACAATTATACATTTTTGTTATTTAAACTATAAATATCGCGAAATTATGTTTTGTTTTTTTTCTCGAAGTGACACACCACCCGAGTTTTGCTCGGTTTTTTGGCGAATTTTGACACACCAAGCTCAAAAGGTTGCCCATCACTGGTTTAGGCTGTTCTGACCGTCTCCATCTTGGATCCCCCACAGCACTGGCCACTTTTTAGTGTGGGTTAGTAAAAGGACCCCATGAAAAGCACATTGTGCAAAATTTGCTGTCCTGCAGATATGAAAGTATATGTAAGGAGGCAGTGAGGTGGACAAGAGGAGCGGCCAGAACCTGGCTTGCCTTGTTGCTTCAGGTGACTCGACAGTGGCATAGCAGCAGTTGCTAGAAAAGTCATTTATAAGTGAAGTTTGGAAATTATCCCCCCGGATTCTATATAGTGTGACTTAAGTTGTGCATGGAAATCAGTCATATTCTGTATTTGCACATGCAGCTTAAGTGGCAATTATATCAACACTGACTGGCTTAACTAATTAACAAGCAATTATTGACACTAATTGGCATTAAAATTTACGCACAGAACTGTAAGCTTATTCTATAATGTGAAGCGTTTAAATTCTGTTGTGTCGTTGAAAAGGGGGTGTGGCCAAGGGTGTGGAATGGGCGGGTCATGGGCATTTCTAAAATCCTATGCCCATTGTTACAGAACACACCCGGTCTGTGCCTAATTTTACTTGGCATAACTGCCCACAGCTAAATTTTAGTCATACAGTTAGGTGCTCAGCGTATTCTATGATCTGCACAGAAATTTAGGCTTATTCTATCAAGTACGACTAAATTAAAGTGTACTTTATAGAATACACTTAGGTGTATTTCAGTTCTGATTTTTTAGGCATGATATATAGAATCTAGTCCCATATGGGAAGCTATTGCTGCATTGTCACAACAAGTAGCCCATCGTTCTAGACAAGTACAAATGTGTATGGATAATTCCAAAATGTGAGAACTAAAAATGATAAAATGCAGGCAGCAGTATTAAAGAAGGTTCAAGTGAGCTATAGTTTTTTTTTTTTTTTACAGGACAGGTATATCTTCAGAATATGTGTGGGATTTTGTAAAATGTGTTTGTCACTTATGAACTTTTACCATAATACTACTCTGTATTTGTTATACCGGAACTGGCGATCGCCATCACGGCACTATGTAAGCCACATTGAGCCTGCAAATAGGTGGGAAAATGTGGGATACAAATGCAACAAGTAAATAAATAAAATGTGCTTGGGAAGCAAAATATTTGTCTAATTTACCTAAGCTTAATTTGGTGCTTTTGGAAATGTTTGGGGAGTATTTGCAGGAGGTTGTTAAAAGGAGTGGCCTAGTGGTTAGGGTGGTGGACTTTGGTCCTGGGGAACTGAGTTCGATTCCCACTAAAGGCACAGGCAGCTCCTTGTGACTCTGGGCAAGTCACTTAACCCTCCATTGCCCCACGTAAGCCGCATTGAGCCTGCCATGAGTGGGAAAGCGCGGGGTACAAATGTTACAAAAAAAAAACCAGCAGTAAACACTGCCCCAGTGATTTTCAAAAACATACTCCTATTATCTACCACCTTTAAAGAAACAAGACAGCGGTGCAGAACATTTGCTTCAACCACAAGAATCCTCTGCTTTTGAGTGATCTTACAGAACTTTTGGAAAGCTGTCAGGGAGAGGTACGTGGACTTGTGTAGGGACTTCTTTTCATACTTGGATGGTCATAAAAATGATATATTGTATAATATGAAAGTGAGGGTGTTCCCTGACATGATTGAGGCAACTCTAAGTAGAAGAAAGCTGTGTCTTTTGATGGAGCTGGAGTTTTGCAGTTGGGAGCAGCCTTCTGGCTAATTTTTCCCCTGTAAATGTGTGATCATACAGGAATGTGAAATATGTGTATTTCTTTAGGGTGTCGGTCAGCTCACCCTATTTTTGGCAGATAAATTAATCCAGTGTTCCCCTCTCTTCTCGTTGTACACTTTGGTATGTCTAAACACCTACACATGTCTGGAATGTCAACAGCTGCAGTGTTTGTCCATTGCTTCCTTTTGCTATGCATTACAGCTTCCCCCTCCCTCCCCTTAAATTGATATTTGGAAGGGTCTTCCAGATACTGTTGAACTGAGACCTTTGCTCTGTATTTTTGTTTTCCTTTTTTCATTTTTTTATTGGTGTTTTTTGTTGTAAAGATTTTTCTTCTTTGTAACAGCTTAAAATTTAAATAATAAAAGTAACTGGTACCTCTAATCCATGCCCTTCTCCAGGACCCATAGGCAGAACCAGAGGGGGAGGGAAGGGGTCCTTCCTTGAGTATTGGAGAGTCGAGGGGGGGGGTTCCCCTGGACAATGGAAAGCAGGCTCGGAGGTATTGGGCCCCGAGAGCCTTGGTGATGCCTCTTTGAAGCAGCAATGGTGACCCTAAAGTGGCAAGTGTCTTTGGTGCCCTAGGCAATTGCCTGTGCCTAAATTCAGACCTCCCTCCGATGCTTTCAGTTTTTCAGAAACAGACACACTCGGATATTGAGTCAGCAGGATGGGCACTGCATTTGCTAGGCTTCAGTTGGCAACTTTAAAATGTTCTAATTCTGAGAATTTTGTTTTTACCTTTTTTTTTTTTTTTTTTGCCGGCAAAACATCCTCGCTGGCAATTCTGTGTAAGTCAAAAATAGCCCAGAACAAATGCTATGAATCACAGATTAGACTGGATTGTTTTCCCTCCCCCTACCTAGGGGAGCTAAAATCCAAAGCTGCCATCAGTAGCAATGACATCACTTCCTCTCACCAAGCCTGTTTTAAAGCTGGTTGGTATAGATCCCTCAATGATTGCTGCTCTATTAATGGAGGAAATCTGTTCACCTGCATGTAAAGTGGGTTTCTCAGGCATTTTAGGTGCCTAACAATTGAGACCTTGGGCCAGATGCATCAACCAAACGTAAAAAAAAATCTAAAACGTAAAAGTCCTACACCGAAGTTGAAAAAACGAAGAATGCACTAAAAAAACAAGTCGCACGTGTTCGGTGCAGTATTCTAAAGTCGAATGCATTAAAGAGGTGTAATCCCCATCGTTAATCTGCCCATAAAGCATGCACAGAGCAGCCAAGCGTTATGCTAGCTGCTCTGCGCATGCCAAAAAACGTCAAAAAACCCCCCAAAATGTCTCTTACCGACGTCCTTGCCTGCCCGAAGTTGCCGCTGCTCCCCGCTCGTCAGGAGCGTCTTTTACTGCCTCGCCCCCCTCCATCTTAACTGGGCCCGTGCAGCGCCTCTCACCTCTGTGTGAAGGCGCTGCACGGGCAAGAACAGCTGATCGGTGATCAGTGAGGCCTCCTCCGACATCCCTCCGTTCTTCTTGGGCCCGCCCTCCTCTGACATAAGTTACCTTCGTAGGTTACTTACGTCAGAGGAGGGCGGGCCCAGGGACGTCGGAGGAGGCCTCACTGATCGCCGATCAGCTGTTCTTGCCCGTGCAGTGCCTTCACACAGAGGTGAGAGGCACTGCACAGGCCTGGTAAGACGGAGGGGGGGCAGCGGGGATGGGGCACGGGGCGGAAGATGGCGGGAGCTGTCGAGGGAGGGAGGAGGGGAGCCGGGCTACCTCAACTTGTGATTTTGATGCAGGGGGGAGCGGGGAGCAGCGGCGACCTGGGGGGGGGGCAAGGACGTCAGTAAAGACTCCCCTGGCAAGCGTTTTTACCCTCTCCCGATTTTTTTTTTTCTTGTTTTTACATTTAAAGATGCTCCTGATGAGCGTTTTGTCACCCCGCGATTTTCTTTTTTTAACGTTTTACTTTTTTAGGCCAGGCAGCCCTAACGAGAGGTACAGACCTCTCGTTAGCTTTCCCGGAGTTTTCCTGCGTTAGGGCAAGCGGAAAACTTTAGTGCATCTCATTCCAATAGGGTTTCTAAACAATTTGCTCATCTGCATTCTGTTTTCGTTAGTTGCTGTCGTTTTCGGAAAAAGGTCTTTAATGCATGTCACGGTTTAAAACTTCAGTTAAAGGGTTGTAAAAGGGTCGTTAGTTTAGTGCATCTGGCCCCTTGTTTTTTCACCTAACCCTCCATTGCCCCAGGTACAAAATAAATATCTGTATATATGTAAACCGTTTTGAATGTAGTTGGAAAATACCACAGAAAGGTGATATATCAAGTCCCATTTCCCTTTCCCTTTTCTCCTGAGATCAGACCAACCAAATGTTTCTGTAGATCAGATGCTTCTTGTCTTGCTGTGCCAGTGTCACCAATCACTTTTCTGATTTTTATTCTCTCTGCTCTGCAGAAATCTCTTCTCAGGTTTTAGTGTTAATACAGAAATTGACAGAAGGATGGTATATGCTTATAATGGGCACGGTTGATAGTGATACAGAAGTGGGTGTCCTGCAGATGGTGGAAGTGAAAATAAATCCTGGGGGGGGGGGGGGGGGGGCTGATGCAGAAAACCAGATATTAGAGCCATGTGCCAATGGCTGAGTGCACAACTTCTAACAGAAACATAATGAGAGGAGTTTTGCCTGCTAACACAGTAAACTAATCATATGCAAATCTGAAGCATGCAGAACTTGTATGTTAATCAGGACAAATATACTGAATGTATGTGCAGAAGGTTCTGCATCAAGAGCTAGTACTGTGTACATGTCCAAGCTAAATGAAAGGATGTGCTGAAATGTTGTTATTCTGCAGATAAATATCAGCCTCACAAAAATGTCTTGTGCAGAACATTTTTGCATTGCTGATATTTAAGCGCAGAACATCATTCCAGTTCATATGCACAACTGTCACCCCCTGTTCCGTCTTGAAATTCGTGGGTATTATACTCGTAGCAAAAAGGAAAAACTGGCATTAAATCCTCTTAGTTCCTAGTGCAGAAGAATAAACTAACCCTTCTACCTGGTGTTCTAGTGTTGTACTTACCTTAATGTCTTCTACATACTTCTCTACATTGTGGCAGAGAAGCTAATAGCTTCACTACCGTTCATGTTAATCTGTTGTGTGCTAGTGTGCTATGCATGGATTCGCACATCGTTATCTTCTGTTTGAAACACTTCTCTGCATTACACAGCCATAAAACTGCATGCAGGCATCTTGCTAACTGCGCATTTCTGCCCGCATTGGCCATCTGCGTCGACCTCTAGTTTATTCCATCATGCATTAGTACTAAACCTTGAGCTGTGGGCAGTTCTCTCCCTCCACACCCCCACCACACTGTCTGCACCTAAGCCCGTTGCAAGGGTATTTGGTGCTCTTGGCAAACCTTCACTCTTGAGCACTCCCATCCCCAAATTGTCTTCCAGGCCCTATCATGATCACCATAATACCACCCCTCCTAAAATGATCCTGTAAAAACACATAGGGTGGAATTCAGTAAATGGCACCCAACAATAGGCACTGGGATGATCTGCTCTAAGCTAGTATTGTGTAAAGGGCACTCCGTGCAGAGCACCCTTTATAAAATAGCTTACAGGGGGATGATCAGAAGCAGACGCCAGCTCTAGAGGCTGTTAGCGCCATACTAGTGCCTGCGTTAGTTTACGCCCCATGATCAGAGTCCATGAGTGCTCGCAGGCTCTGCATGCAAATACATGCAAAACAGGGGCTCTTAATGCAAATAGCTTGCAAATGCATGCTAAACCTATTCATCCCCAATGATCAGTGACCAGCGCGCCAAAGATTGGGTCGCTGGCTGCGGCAAACCCTATGCCAGCTCTGAGCTGGCGTTAGGGTTTGCAGACCATTGGGGAGGAATAGTGAGCCCTGTCCAGCATGCATTTGCATTCTAGCATGCCTCCATTCCCCCCAACGAAGCAACCCCCCCCCCCCTAGGAACAGATGCCTCCCCCCAAGGTTCAAGGAAGGCTGGTGATCCGGTGGACCGACCCCCCCCCCCCCCCCCAACACAGTTCAGGAAGGGCTGGAGATCCTTTGGGTCTCCAGCCCCCCCAACCCCTAGCATTAACAAGGGGTCCCTGGTGGTCCAGTGTCAATCCCCTACCCCCACCATACCCTACCTTGAGTTGGAGGAGGGGAGGTAGTCTGCCTCCCTCCTCTTCCTTTCTACGATGACGCCTGCAAAATGGCGGCGCCTAGCCCTGCCCAGTGTATCCTGGGATGTGCCCTTATATGGTGTGAAGCCCCGCCCAGCGCAACCTATATAGAATCCAGGGGATGGGGGAGTAATTCAATAAAGGGCACCAAAATGCAACGCACTCAGCGTGAATCCTATAACGGTATCTAGGTGCCCAGATTCCATTATAGAATATTAGTGCAAGTTGGCATTTAGGGTGTCAGTGTTCAGGCCGCTCACTGATGCCATGTGTATAGCAGGAGTACGTGCTTGCACCTAAATGTGGCACCTAAGCATCTAGATGACAGATTCTATAACCTAGGTGCGAAACTGCGAACATATGCTAGTATTCTATAATGACAGTTCTGTGCAGAACTGCCATTATAGAATTCCATACATCATCCCAGCAACTAAATTATGACCCATTTATAGAATTCACACCACTCTGTGTTCCTGACCTTTGCAACAGTAAAGAAATAACATCTACTTTTTTGTGAAAACTGTTCTGTTATCGTTTTAATAAAATGATCCAAAGACTAAAGTGCTTCTCGGAGACTATCCATGGTCACTTTAGCAGGTTTTGATGACTCATCCTTCAGGACTTTGGAAGATTGACTCAGTTCTATTCCAATTCCAGGTTTCTCCACACCTAATGTTCTATCCATCAAAGACTTTTCTACAGGGGAAGAAACAGCCAGCCGGGTACCCCACCGAAACAGAGAGAGCTCCCAAACTCTATTGTTAACTTCTCATGTCTCCATGTCTGCCAGTTGACTCACTTCCAGGCCAAGAGGGGTGGTACTCTGGGTTTAACGAGGCCCCTTCTATTCTCTGTCCAGAGGAGGAAACCCTGAAATAGCCCAAAACTGCATTTACATCTGAATTCGGATGGCATCACCTGTACCAATTATGGAGGACAAGCAAATACAGAGGGAAGCACCTGAGATTTACCCTTCCTCCTCTTCCCCATCTAGCCAACAGGGAACCTAGTAGGCCAAGGTAGCTGGAGAGAAACTGCAGAGCACGCTCTACACGCGTCACTCAGATGTCATATTTACCCCCAAATTCAAAAATGGAAAAAAATTTCTATAAAGACATTTTGCAAATAAACACAGAATATGACATCACGGCAAAGCCATGGGGCCCATCTGGCCTGCCCATTTCCCTTTTTGTTGCTGTGCTTCTGGGCTTCTTTTCTCTGACTTTTTCCCTCACTCCATAGTGTTTACTTTCTTAAATACGTATACTAGTTTTGAAAGGTAAGTCAAAAAGAGTCCAAGGTAGTACATAGAAACAGAATTAAACATAATAGGTTTTCTTTTTTTCAGTGTCTGCAGTAGAACTTTATATTAGCTAGCATGCTGTGAAACAGACAAACAGTGAGGGCACTAATATGATAGATTTTTGTACATCCGCACGTTCATATTTTTAGTATGTTTTCTCATGTGCTGTTGCTGGCTTTGCCTGTGGTCAGCTTGTGGGGGTTTGTCAGGATGTGGTGCAGGAAGTGGCAGAGGACTTCCTGTTCTGTGAGATCATGTCCTTCCAGGCACCCCCCACCCTCCCCCCATCCACTTCATTGCTGCAGCTTCACTTTTTCAGATTATTAAAATTTCTTTTACAGTATCTCATTCTTGTCTAACAGTCATTCCTTTCCATCGCTTTCTGCTGTTATGACCCAGGTCACAGCAGATGTTTGTCCTCCTTTTACACATTGTTGAAGGTCTAGAGGGATTTTCTTTTGTACATTGCTGAAAACCATTTCCTATGGAGACAGGCCAGAAACTTCCTGTTTGTGCTCTTGTTCTCTCTTGAACTTGCTGCCACCTTCTTGAATGATAACTTCAGTTCCCTGATGGTGGAGGACGGAGGTGTTTATCTGTATTAGCCAGAACACATTGAACTAATACATGAATTTGAAAATGAACAGAGAAGTAGTGGATCCTTACAGTGTAGGACATGTAATTCTTTGTCTTCTTTTCTGGTACAGCGTGACAGCTCCCCATGCCAGATTTCAGAGCGAATTTAAGCTTGGTAACAAATGTTTGTAGTTAAAATAAGCAGTAGTAGTTAACAAGAGAATCTACACTTTCCCCTGTGTTGCATTGGACTGTACAAACACAAGTGGACAGAAATCGAGCTTGTAGAATATTTTGAACTGGAAAATTTTCTGGAACATTTTCCCTTGCAGTTTTTCTCATTTGCATAAAATACACCTGCAGCTTATTTTCTAAAATTGTACTATGCAGATTTTCCTGATGCCTTAAGTAGATCTGTGATCTGTTCTGACTTGGTATTTGATTTGTAGATAAACTCTGGAGGACTGGCCCTCAGCTGCCACAACATTAAAAACCAT
Source organism: Microcaecilia unicolor (assembly GCF_901765095.1). Taxonomy (NCBI): domain Eukaryota; kingdom Metazoa; phylum Chordata; class Amphibia; order Gymnophiona; family Siphonopidae; genus Microcaecilia; species Microcaecilia unicolor. Next base: position 160,032,918 of record NC_044035.1, read on the forward strand.
ATTAATTTCCCAAGCTACATCTCAAAAAGTTTTTCCAGTAGTTAAATTAAAATATTGGGTTAGAGGAAAAATAAGCCACATTGAACTGAATATTGGAATTCGGATAATGTGTGATACAAATATCAAATAAATTTAAATGTGGTAAAAAATGTCGGCTCAGGAGCAGAGGATCATCTGAGGAGAAGTAACACTTAATATGTGATGACCCTTTTGGCAGTGATCCCTTGTGGCCTAGTGGGCCCTTTAACCCCTTCCCCAAGAAAAAAAATAGCTCTGTGATGGCCCAGTGGGCTATGGACCTTCTGCCCTCCTGGACCCTCCCCACTTATTTTGGATAGGGAGGCATGGGCGTAGTTTGACAGTTCATTTGGGGAGGGGCAAAGGGTGGGGCATGTCTCTTTCCCTCCACCTTCCCCCGGAGTCTTCCAGTTGCGCCCGGTATCACCCTCCCCCCATCTTCCAATCCCCCAAGCCACCGGCAGCCTCAGCGAAAGAAGCACGCACGCTGCTTTAGACCTGCTCCTGAGGCCCTTCTCTCTCCTACTGCTTCCCGCCTGCACGGGAACAGGAAGTTGAAAGAGAAAGGCTTCCTGGGGCAGGTCTAAAGCAGCGTGCATGCTGCTTTCTCGCAGAGGCTGCCGGCAGCTCGGGGATTGGAGGATGGGGTGGCAGCTCGTTTAGGGGGGCACTGCCCCAACTTGCCCCCACAAACTACGCCCATGTAGGGAGGCCAGAGCAATGCCCATTCATGCCTTCCTGGGGCACTGCCATCTTGAAAAATGGCTTGTGTCTGACCCCTATACTTATATCAGGACACAGTGCTAGGGGTCAGTCTGCCAAATAAGGGATGTGAGAAGTGTGGGACATTCTGCTAGGCGTCGGGCACTGCCATGTTCCAAGATGGTGGCAGGAGGAAGATGATGTGTCAGGATGCCTTTTTGGGACCAAATAATTATTATTGGTCTGTGGGCGTTGCTACAGCTTTGGGGGGCTCTGTGGTCAAGAGCCTCCCTTGCAGGACCGGCCCAACCATTAGTCAAGACTAGGTGGTCACTTAGGGCAGCAGCTTCTTGGGGGCAGCAGCGATCGGATGCAGTCAAAGCAAAACAATAGCATCCGACATCTATACAGACTCAAAGAACCATCAGTGCCTGATAGAACCACCAGTACTTAGGGGCACCCAATATCCTTGTACTGGCCTTGTCTTTGAGGCAGGTGCCTGGTCCCAGATAGCTTCAGGAAGAAGCATTTTATTTTTCTCCTATTCCTAAATTGGGACTGGTGCACACACTGACAGGAAAGGAGAGGGGGGGGGGGGGAAGAGAAACCCCTTCCACCTGATGGAAGTAAATGGCGCAGGTTACTTCAGTTCCGTGTACTGTTTTGGCTAGCACAAATTTTCTAACAGTTTACTGCACAGAATTAAATGGGGGTTTTTTCAGCATATGCATTAGAACACTGTATGCTGGTGCTCAGTGCACTGTTCTGATACATGGGCTTATAACATTGACTTTCCCCTCTTGTTGTTGGACTAACAATACATTTTTGACTAGCATTTAGGAGTTAAAACCTCCTTTCTCAGGTTGGTAACAGTATCAGGTGGGCTAACTTGGCAACCACACCAATTTATGTAAATTTGTCTCATGCGTGTTCATTGCAGATATCCTAAAAACCCGACTGGATGAGAATTCCCTTGACTGGTTTGTGAACTCTTATTTTAGATTATAGCCACTTGATTTTATTTAATTTAAAAATAATGGTATTACGTTTGATATACCACCTTTCTTTGGTAGAACCAAAGAGGTTTGCATATTATATTCAGTACTTTTTCTGTCCCTAGTGGGCTCACAGTCTTGTTTTTGTACGTGGGGCAGTGAAGGGTTAAGTGATTTACTATAAATTTTGATTTTATGGGGCTTATTACCGTTGCAAACCACTCTGATGTTGAACTGAAAGGTGGTATAAAACTGTATTTCATTTTAATTTACTATCAGTGCTTATATTGCACTATTTCAATCACAGAAGATACAGAGCTGAGTAGTAGAGAATGACATGGGGATAAAATTTGGCTCTGCCCCTACCCCGTCTCGTGGGCTCTGTCTTCGTCCCCGCAGGCCCTGTCTCTGTCCTTGCCCTATCCCCGCAGGTTCTGTTCTCATCTGCAGAAGCCTTGAACACATGATTTTATATTTAAAATAGTAAAGGCCCGTTTCTGTATGAAATGAAACGGGTGCTAGCAAGGTTCCCCCCTCCCCCGGTCTCTCCCTGTGTCCCCTCCAAGTTGCATGCGGTTCTCCCTCCCCTCTGTTTGTAGACAGGAGTGGAGATAAGGCTATGTAGTGCTGTGTAGGGAAGGAAGGCAATTTGGTTAATCTGGTTCCCCTGCGCCGTGCAGCCGTCATCGCCATACACTCAAAAGAAAGCAAACCTGTGAGGTGCTGCATCCACGTTGTCATTGAGGTGTTGGCGGGACGGCAAGAGTGTAAGTCCCTCCGTCGCATCCTCCGACGTTGTCTCTCTGACTGCCTGCCTGCCCCCCCCCCCCCCGAAACGGTTTTGTGGCGGGCGTGTGCGCTCGTTTTCAGCGCCATTTTGTTTTCGTCGGCGCACTGGCAGGTGATTGTCACGTAGGGGGAGGAGTGGGGAAACATGCTCAGCGTGTTTCCCTACTCCTCCCTTTCTGTAGCGTTCCTGTCGTTGATGGAAATTGTTGCACCCTGGACATCATTACGTTCGATGAGAGGGCATGACAGAGAGACATAGTCAGTGGAGAGGCTTCACCACGAAGCAACGAACCCTTCATTAGAACGTTGGGGTTGCGAATTATGTCCGGATGGGGTGTGGCTGAGGGCGAGTGTATGAGTGAGAGTGAGTGGTGCTGACAGGCTACAACAGTACAGGGCTTCAGTGTTTCCGTGGCACACAGTGAGCTTCAGAATTGGAGGTGAGAATTATTTATATAGATCTTTTTATTAAAGTATAAAAAGGAACAATATGTTGTGCAACTGTTGTGTATAAATTACAAATAGAAAACAATAATGAGCAGCTATAATAAACCCTGGCTGCCACCACCACCACCCTCTACCCTTCCAAACCCAACAATAGCTGACTTTTACTACCCCAAGGAATCCTAATCCACCCTGTTAAAATGTCCAGGGGTACAAAATACAACACGTTCTGTATGCCCTAGAGAGGAGAAATATGCCCCATGAAGCACTGTTATGATTTTTTAATCTGTGGATGAATTAGAAGTCATCAACAATCTCAGAATTCAGTCTAGCTCTCCTGTCTTCCACAGTCCTTCCTGCAACAGATGATGTCTTCTTAGAAGATGTGCTGGTAGCAAGATGTACACGATCCTCCATGCTAATTTTACTAGCTGTGGCCAGCATGCTTGCTTGTTTTTTCCAAAAAATAAAAATATTGTCATCTGCATCACTCTACTACTTATAATTTCTATAGCGCTACTAGACGTACGCAGCACTGTACACTTGAACATGAAGAGACAGTCCCTGCTCAACAGATCTTACAATCTAATTCAAACATAAATAACAGTCCAGTTCATTAACTAGGTTAGTGGGTGACGGTAAGGGCTCAGGCAGTAAGAAGCCACACGCTACTTTTAATTCTAGTGCACAACCATTTACTGCCCCCATTGAAAAAAAGCCTTTTTTCCCAGCTGCAGTTAAAATTGGCCCAGTGCACACCAAAAACACACACCCACACTACCACAGGCCACTTTTTACTGCGGCTTATTAAAAGGACCCATAACTTAAAGGAATCCTATAAATTGAGCATTTATTCCAGCCCTATAGCAGACGTAACTGCTCGCACCTAATGGCATATGCGCATTTGCACCCATTTATGCTAGTATTCTGTAATGGAAAGTCATAAGTACATAAGTATTGCCATACTGGGAAAGACCAAAGATCCATCAAGCCCAGTATCCTGTTTCCAACAGTGGCCAATCCAGGCCACAAATACCTGGCAAGGTCCCCAAAAAGTACAAAACATTTATACTGCTTATCCCAGAAATAGTGGATTTTCCCCAAGTCCATTTAATAATGGTCTATGGACTTTTCCTTTAGGAAGCCGTCCAAACCTTTTTAAAACTCCGCTAAGCTAACCACCTTTACCACATTCTCTGGCAACGAATTCCAGAGTTTAATTACACGTTGAGTGAAAGATTTTCTCTGATTCGTTTTAAATTTACTACATTGTAGCTTCATCGCATGCCCCCTGGTGCTAGTATTTTTGGAAAGTGTAAACAGACGCTTCACATCTACCCATTCAACTCCACTCATTATTTTATAGACCTCTAACATATCTCCCCTCAGCCGCCTTTTCTCCAAGCTGAAGAGCCCTAGCCGCTTTAGCCTTTCCTCATAGGGAAGTAGACGGTGCCTACTTTGCTTTATAGAATAGGCGTCACATAGATGCTGTCTTGAAGAATTACCCTCCACATGCAAGAAATCATCTTGTGGCTGCAATTGCCTGAATTCACTGGTGGTTTCAGAGAGTTTTATGCTGAAAGCTCTAATGTGGCCGATGGACACTGTCCTCTGCTTGTTCTGTGATGTGTTGTCTGGTTAAACTCCAGCAGTGTTGCCCTTAGTCAGTCATGGTGTTCTGAGTCAGCCCTGTCTGGTCAGCACAGCCTATGGTCTGGAGTGGCAGGGAGCTGCTCCTCTGGTGGGAGAGGAGGCTGCTGTACTGTGAAAATGTTTCAGGAATGCTGCGCAGAGTTGCTGTGTGCTGCTAGAACAGCAGAGGTCCTCTGTTTTCAAGGCAGTGGGTTGTGGCATAAATTGAGGCAGCATTAGAAAGCATTTTAAGGGAAAGATTTGAACTGGAAAGAGATTAATTTGCTCCAATACACCTAGCTGCTCCACAGCTTAGCTTCCTCTCTAGTTAGCAAAGTTCCAGACAGATGCATCCTGCAGCCGGGCATTTCTTCCTTCCGCGGGTCACCTTGCTTATATTTAGTGCTATTGTTGCGCTTTTTGTTTTGGATCTTTGCCCAGTGCCCTCAGCGCCCATGTTAATGGATCAAGGTATGTGACTTCCTGATCGGTATCCACCCTCCCTTCGAGGTTGTGTCAAGTGTGGAATAAGGAATACAGTTTCCCTCCTGCCTTATCCTCCCTTTGGGCTTATTCTCTGAGAACTATGATTAATCTGTCTCTGGGACTGAAGTCTTTTTTGAAGGTCTGTGTGCTTATCCATGGGTTTGCATGGGGGCCCATACTAAGTTTTGTGTGTGAGGGAGGATCCCTCCCCCCCCCCCCCCCCCCCCCAGTGGAAGCTGACCCAGATGGTTTTAGTGGTGTACAGTCACTAAATTGTTTTTTGTTTTTGAATAATTTTCCTGAGTTGCTTCTGGGAATCTTCGTTTTGTTCGGGGGTATTTCCCCTTATGTCATCACAGGAGCAAAGTTAAGAGTGTGCACAATTGACAGGAAAACCCGTAAAATGCATTTTTTTTCTTGCTTATTTTTGTTTGCTAATGACATGAAGCGACATAGGAAATGTCATAAGAACATAAGAATAACCATACTGGGTCAGACCAATGGTCCATCTAGCCCTGTATCCGGTTTCCAAGTTGGGCAATCCAAGTCCCAAGTACCTGACAGAAACCCAAATATTAGCAACATTCCATGTTACTAACCCAGGGCAAGCAGGTCTTTATCGGCTGTAATGCACTATGTTACTATGTTATACATGAACAAACCAAAAGCAGAAGAAAAGCACAAGGGTCCCAAGAATTGGTATGAGGAACAATCTTTCTTCACAACCAAAATAAAAGCATGTTTGACATAAATATTTTTATTTTGTTTATTTATATTCGTATGTTTTTATAAGTATGTTTTAGACAAATTATTTTATGTTGATGGTTTGTTCGCATTTTACATAGTATTTTTTTATTATAGACCCCCTGACACAGGTGATTTGCTGAAACATGGTGTGAATAAAGATTATTCCTCATACCAATTCTTGAGGCCTCTTCTGTGCTTTTCTTCTGTTTTTCTGTTACACATTAATTTTCCCAGAGTTGACATATTCAAATCAGTATAGCAGTGGCATTCATTGCCAGCTGATTTGCTTACATTGAATCAGCCCCTTCTGTTTATGAAACAGTTAAAGGTCTATTTCTTGTTTGTATCTGTATTAAGGGAATGGGATTTGATATATCGCCTTTCTGTTTCTGTGGTTTTTGCAACTACATTCAAAGCGGTTTACATAGTATATGCAGGTACTTATTTGTACCTGGGGCAGTGGGAGGGTTAAGTGACTTGCCCAGAGTCACAAGGAGCTACAGTGAGAATTGAACCCAGTTCCCCAGGATCAAAGTCCGCTGCACTAACCACTAAGCTACTCAAGATACTGCACCTCCTGTTTTGGTAGGTAGTTATATTATGTTGTGAAGTAATTATTTTCTGGTTGTTTTGGTTTTATTTGGGAGCGGATGCTGTGGACGTATGCTGATAATTAGTTTCTCTGACGTGATGGGACCTTTTTACCAAACCACGTTAAGTGCTAACAGGTGCTTACCCTGGGATTCTATATATTGTGCTGAGATTTCCGCGTGGAAATCAAAACGCATTCCATAACAATGCGCATAACTAATCAGCGTTGATAATTAGATGTTAAGCAATTATTAGCACTAATTGGCATTAGAATTTACGCGCACTACTTGTTAATCGTATTATAAGTCGCATAGTTGAAAAGTGGGCATGGTTATGGGCAAGTCGTGGGTGTTTCTAAAATCTGTGCGCGTTGTTATAGAATATATCCGCTTTGCGGTTTGCAGTAATTCACCTGTCAGTGTGCGCTAATTGCGTGTTTGTTTTTGTAATTTTTTCCAGTAGGGACGGGGAATGGGTGTGGAAGCGTTATCTAGCTAGCACGATCACATTAGCGTCCGCTAACTGGGTAATGCAGGAGTGCTTAGTGTAGTAATGGAAAAATTAGCGCAGGACCTGTGAAGAAGAAAAGAAAATCCGATGTTAAAATGCTCTAAGCCTGTTTTAGTTAAAGGGCCCCAGTATGAGTTGTTTCAGAAATATATTTTACTATTTAGCAGTATAGTCTCGGGCAAGTCACTTAACCCTTCATTGCCTCAGGTACAAACTTAGATTGTGAGCCCTCCTGGGACAGAGAAATACCCAGTGTACCTGAATGTAACTCGCCTTGAGCTACTTCTGAAAAAGGTGTGTGCAAAATCCAAATATATAAATAAATAGTCAAGGTTTTTGTACGTATTTAGGGCTAGATTCAGTAAATGGCACTTTAAGATTGACGCCAAAAGAAATCGGCGTTCAGTGCTATTCTGTAGTGCGCACTCAGAGATGAATAGCATTGAGTTCCGATTTCAGTGCCCAAATTTGGGCACCAGGACTTATGCCTGCTGAAACCAGGTGTAATTCCCGGCTCACCTCCCTGGTATTCTGTAACACTGCACGCAAATTTTAGGATGCCTCTGACCTGCCCATGCACCTCCCATGGCCACACCCTCTTTTGGGCTCACATTTTTATAGAATAGCACGTAGTGAGATGTGCACACACGTTCAAATTGGTGCCAGTTAGCACCCAATTATTGCTGCTAATTTAGGAACCCTTTTACCAAGCTGCGGCAAAGGGAGGCCTGCACTGGCATTGACATGTGTTTTTCACGTGTGCCGAGGCCCCCTTTTACCGTAGCAGGGAAAAGGGAAGTCTCTCCTGCAGGGAATGGCCATTTTGGGGGGGGGAGGGAGGGGGAGCCCTTATCGCCATTCATTGAGGTGGCGGTAAGGGCTCATGTACTAACCTGGTGGTAACCAGGCAGCGCACCGCACTGCTCGATTACTGCCGGGGACACTCCAGCACTACAAAAATAAATATATTTTTGTGTTGCCGATGTGACAGTGCACTAGGGGTGGGACGTACAACTGGGCTGTTGCGGTAGCCCGGCAGTACTTCCTGTTTAGCGAGCGGTAAGCCCGCATTGAGCTTACTGCCACTTAGTAAAAGGGGCCCTTAGTTGGGCACACGTCTTGGATTGGGCGTTAATATATATTTATTTGATGATTATATGTTACGTTTGTTATATTTTTGTGTGTGTATCTTTTGGAACCTGCCTAGATTGTAAGACCACACCTTCAAAAAGATGGAGTCGGTCCAGAGGGCGGCTACTAAAATGTTTTGTGGTCTTTGTCATAAAGCATATAGAGATTGACTTAAAGATCTCAATATTTATACTTTGGAAGAAAGGCGTGAGAGGGGAGATATGATAGACATTTAAATAGCTATGTGCCATAAATGCACAGGAGGTGAATCAGTTGAAAGGAAGCTCTGGAATGAGGAGGCATAGGATGAAGATGAAAAGGGATAGATTCAGACACAGGATTAACCTAAGGAAATACTTTTTCACGGGAAGGGTGGTGAATTCGTGGAATGGGCCTCCCTGTGGAAATGGTGGAGATGAAAACCGTATCGGAATTCAAGAAATCTTGGGGATAAATACATAGGATCTCTAAGGGAGAGGCAGAGATAGATGGCACAGATAGGCAGACTGGATAGGCCATATGGTCTTCACCTGCCTTCGTTTTCTCTGTTTTTGTATAAATACGATATTTTCAAACCTTTGTTTAGTTTTGGATATATTTTTTGTTTTTCTTTTCCCCCTTTTTTCTAATCACATTTTTTTGTTTCCTTCATATGTTTTTTTTTTTCCTTTTATTGATATGTCATATTTATTCTCTCTTCTGTGTTCATTGTTACTTTTGTTACATTTCCTCTCCCCTTTGATTTCTGTATTTTGTTCTTCTATTGTCAAGTGTGAACAAAATGTTGGGCTGGATTCTATATATAGCGCTTTAAAAATCAGTGCTGAAAACAATACGCCTAGGCGTATTTATAAATTATGCCTAAAGCTAGGTATAAATGCTGGCAGCTAAGTTAGACACTGAGTGGGTGTATTCTGTAACAGCGTGCATTATTTATAGGACTACCCACGATCTGCCCACTCCATGGAGGATTGAAAGCTAAATATGGGCTCCTGGTTATTCAAAAGGAATACATGTATGGAGAAAAGTTTCACATTGGCTTTTATACCTACTCAAGGGCACATATAGGTTTAAAAAAAGTGCTCGTGTGGGCCAAGGTTTTATAAAAGGGATTAAGGGAGTCATTCTTCTTAATTCCATGTAGTTTATGTCCAGCTCTGACATGAAACCACAATAGTTTATTAATAGGCATTTCTAAACGGTCCTTTAAATCTTTGCAAATTTGACAGAATGCTACTGCATGGTTAATTTTTGGTCATTCGAGAAGAGAACATATTATTCCTGTTTTGATTGCACTTCATTGGCTGTCAGTCGAGTACCGGATTCGTTGTAGGATCTTATTACTTATTTATTTGCATTTTGCTCACACCTTTTTTCAGTAGTAGCTCAAGGTGAGTTACATTCAAGTACACTGGGTATTTCTCTGTCCATAGAGGGCTCATAGTCTAAGTTATTGTAAAGTTTTGATAAAATCTCATCTGTAGTATCTTCTACACTGCATTTACATCAACCTTTGTGGTCTTTACGATTGGCATCTTCTGATTTGTTGGATGTGCCAACTTTTCATATGATATGCTTTGAGGCAAGCAGGACATCAATATTTTATGTTGCAGGAAGTTGTGGAACAGTTTTTCCAGCTAAGTTCCTCTCTGAGGGACTTGAAAGAAGTTAACGTTGCATTAAAGACCTTTTTGTTGCTCGGGCCTTTCAGTATGAATATATGTTTGATAAAGGGACTTCATGATGCTGCTACTACTACTAATTTCTTTAGCGCTACCAGATGTACACAGCGCTGTATACTGGACATGAAGAGAGAGTCCCTGCTCAATAGAGCTTATAATCTAATTAGGACAAACAGGACAGATAAGGGAATTTCTTAGGTGAGAATGATAAAACATGGGTACTGAACAAGTGAGTAAGGTTAGGAGTCAAAGGTAGCATCAAAAAAGTGGGTTTTTAGCTTAGATTTGAAGACGGCCAGAGATGGAGCTTGACCTACCGGCTCAGGAAGTCTATTTCAGGCATATGGTGCAGCAAGATAAAAGGAACGGAGTCTGGAGTTAGCAGTGGAGGAGAAGAGATTTACCCAGTGAAAGGAGTTCCCAGCAAGGAGTGTAGGGAGAGATAAGAGTGGAGAGATACTGAGGAGCTGCAGAGTGAATGCAGTTGTAAGTCAATAAGATGAGTTTGAACTGTATGCAGAAACAGATAGGAAGCCAATGAAGTGACTTGAGGAGAGGGCTAATATGAGCATAGCGACACCGGCGGAATATGTCATGCAGCAGAATTTTGAACAGATCGAAGGGGAGAGAGATGGTTTAGTGGGAGACTTGTGATGCTATAGTGATATCTGGATTTTTTATTTTTAGTTGGTATGACCTGTTTTATAAATTGTGTATGTTCTGTAGTCCACCTAGAATTGTAAATATGTTGCAGAATAGAAATTTTGAAAATAAATGAATAAAATATGCTGGCAGATATATGTGCACTCCTGCAGGTATTGTAGAAAAGGCTTTGGCATCAGAATTTAACATGTCCCGACCTCAGTTTTGATCTCTACGTTCTACCTAAAATGGGGCTTCACAGCTATTTAGGACTGTGATAGTTTCTACATGTAAATATCCTCTGAGAGCCTCATTCTAACTCAATGATACCCCACTATTATACCTGAGGGTATTTTATTAATAGCTAGAAGTGTCATTTAGAACATAAGTGGTGGTCTTAAAATTGGTTCTACTTTATTGTAGAATTTGTTTTTCCTATTTTTACTGATTGCTTTTACTCCAAACATAGCAGGGTTCGAGGGATCGGTCTTGGAGCAGCCTGAAAGATTAAGAAAAGAAAATAACAGCCAAGGAACACTTTTATTTCTTAAGAGGGCATTTCTTCTATGCAGGGTTGATGTCTCAGAGAGAAATGATCAGTTAAGACTGTAAATAACTCAA